>NW_027141745.1:2717500-3035000 GCF_036365525.1 Heterodontus francisci | reverse complement strand
AAAAACACCTTTGACCACCAATCCATCAGGCATTGGTCTGCACGGAATGTCCTCAAGTATATTTTTGGAAAAGAAAAGTCTGGGAGAGGAAAGACCGGCGGGAAAGCTCGGTCCAAGGCCAAGTCTCGCTCCTCCCGGGCTGGACTGCACTTCCCGGTGGGCCGTGTTCACAGGCTCCTGAGAAAGGGCAACTATGCTGAGTGTGTGGGTGCCGGAGCCGCGGTCTGTCTGGCTGCTGTGCTCGAGTATCTGACCGCTGAAATCCTCGAGTTGGCCAGTAACGCGGCCCAGGACAACAAGAAGACCCGCAATATCCTCAGACACCTACAGCTGGCTGTCCAGAATGACGAGGAGCTCACCAAGCTGCTGGGAGGGGTGACCATCACTCAGGGCTGGGTGCTGCCTAATATCTAGGCCATGCTGCTGCCCAAGAAAACCAACGCTCCGGGTACCAAAACCAAGGCAATTTGCAAGGATTTTATCAAATACCCAAAGGTTCTTTTCAGAGCCACCCACAGTATCATTCTTGTAAATCTCCTCTGTACTATCTCCACAGCAGTTATGTCCTTTCTGTAATGTGATGACCAGAACTGTACGCAATACTCCAGCTGTGGCCAAACCACTGTTTTAAACAGTTCTCGCATTACATCCCTGCTTTTGTCGACCAAGAAAGGAAAGCATTCCATATGCCTTCTTCACCACTCTATCTACCTATCCTGTCACTTTCAGGGACCTGTGGACATGCACTCCAAAGTCCCTCACTTCTTCTACCCCTCTCAATATCTTCCCGTTTATTGTGTATTCCCTTGCTTTGTTTGTCCTGCCCAAATGCATTACCTCACACTTCTCCAGATTGAATTCCATTTGCCACTTTTCCGCCCACTCAACTAATCCATTCATATCATTCTTAAGTCTACAGCTATCCTCCTCACCATCAATTACACGGCCAATTTTTGTGTCATCAGCAAATTTCCCAATCATAGCTCCCACATTTAATTCCAAATAATTAATTATTGTTTTAAGAGATACAGCACTGAAACAGGCCCTTTGGTCCACTGAGTCAGTGCCGACCATCAACCATCCATGTTATACTAATCCTGCACGAATTCCATTTTCCTACCACATCCCCACCTGTCCCAATATTTCCCTGCCACCTACCTATACTAGGGACAATTTATAATGGCCAATTAACCTATCAACCAGCAAGTCTTTGGCATGTGGGAGGAAACTGGAGCACCCGGAGGAAACACACGCAGACACAGGGAGAACTTGCATACTCCACACAGGCAGTACCCAGAATTGAACCCGGGTCGCTGGAGCTGTGAGGCTGCGGTGCTAATGGCTGCACCACTGTGCCGCCCGTGTCGTAATATACACCACAAACAGCAAGAGACCCAACACTGAGCCCTGTGGAACGCCACTGAAAACCGCTTTCCATTCACAAAAACATCCGTTGACTACTATCCTTTGTTTCCTGCCACTGAGTCAAGTTTGGATCCAACCTGCCACATTCCCCTGTATCCCATGGGCTTTCATTTTATTGACCAGACTGCCATGTGGGACCTTATCAAATGCCTTACTAAAATCCATGTAAACTACATCCACCGCACTATCCTGATCAATGCTCCTTGTTACTTCCTCAAAAAACTCAATCAAGTTAGTGAGACATGACCTTCCCTTAACAAATCCATGATGACTATCCCTGATTAATCCATGTCTTTCCAAGTGGTAGTTTATCCTGTCCCTCAGAATTGATTCGAATAATTTACCCACCACCGAGGTCAGACTGACTGGTCTATAATTATTTGGCCTATCCCTCACATCCTTTTAAAATAATAGTACAACGTTCACAGACCTCCAATACTCCAGCACCTCCCCCATATCCAGTGAGGATTTGAAGATGATCCTCAGCGCCTCTACTATTTCCTCCCTGGCTTCCTTTAACAACCTCAGATGAAAACCATCCGGCCCTGGTGATTTATTCATTTTCAAGGATGTCAGACTCTCTAGTACTTCCACTCTCATTATGCTTATCGTATCTAATATTTCACACTCCTCTTCTTTTACTGCAATGTCTGCATCATCCCTCTCCTTTGTGAAGGCAGAGACAAAAAACTCATTAAGAACCCAGCCCACATCTTCTGGATCCACACAGAAGTTCCCTTGTACATCTCTGATGGGCCATACCCTTTCCTTAGTTATCCTCTTGCTCTTAATGGACTGATAAAACATCTTTGGGTTTCCTTCAAATAGTTGTATCCAGTCCACATCCACCAAATCACCTCTCAGTTTTGTAAAATTTGCCTTCCCCCAATTTCGAACTTTTACTTTTAGAGCTGCCCTGCCATTACTTAGCTTTACAAACTCATTATTGCTCGTGTAATAAGTGTAATAAGTAGAATAATTTACCAGTTACTCACCGATCAGCTTCTTCCCCTGTACCATGGAGGCTGGAACGGCAGAAAAGAAAAGAGAGAGCAAAGAGCACCTCCTTCCCCGAGTCAGTGAAGTCCCTCACACATCAACTCACAGCTTTACACTCTGTCCAAACAGCACTTTCTAATTAGTAATTATTCATAAATTACACTAACTAAAACATTAGTAACCTGACCAATTACAAGGTAGCTATTTGAGGGTTTTTAAACAAAGAGCTTTTTTCCCTGTCCCAAAGGCTCTTTTCAGATCCACCCACGGTATCTGAAAGGGCTGATTACTGTCTGAAGTCTGCTGTACCCACAACTCTGTCTATCCCTCTTCATCTAGAACAACCAGCGTCATCTTCCATTCCTTTCACCATCATGTGTTTAACTCGCTTCTCCTTATAGACAGTCAGATATCAATGTAATAATGAAATGATCTGTGTCAGTGCTGGCCATTTCCCTGTCCTGATTTCAGACCCCACTCTGGACACTTGTTTCCCATTCCAGGACCTTCTTGTATTAATATTCAGCACCACCTGTCAGTCAGAAACTTGTCTCAATGAACCGATCCTTTTACTGAACTTCCAACTGCTGCTGTCTATTTCTCGAGGGAAAGAGCAGCTCACTGTGTAAGGATGTGAGGGGAATGTAACCCGGCTGCTGGTGAGAAGGTCCCGTCTTCTCAATCAAAAGCCTTTTATTTTACTTCAGTGATTCCCAGATTCCCAGCTGGTCCGTTGAGGATTTTGTTTTCACAGAAATAGCTTGTTGAATACAAATCTGATTCCAACATGTCAGTAACAGGACAGAATGGGAACCTTTTAAAATGATGAAGCAACTATTTCAGCGGCTTCTCACTGTCCCCCTGAAGCCTGTGTGAAGGGGAATTACCAATAGTCTGTAATTTATTACTTCCACACCGAGTTTGAGTTATTTGTCGTGTGAAAGTTTGCTGAACGGAGTATTTTACGGTCAGTTACGGATGAGAAGTTGACAAAAATTGGCAAAATAAAGCTGTTCATAAAATAGCACCAGAAATTTGAGTCGGTAAAAGCAAAATTGTGTTTTAAAAGTTTATTTAAACCGCTACGGGAAAATAGATTTTTATGTACTTTTCCAGTCGATCACTTCTTTTCCACAGTGAAATTGGCGGCTTTCACAAATTCAAATATTCTGCCAGGTTGACAGGTTCAACCAATGATTTTTTGTATTTTGTGCTTCGAGGTTCTCTGACTGAATCATTCCTGAGTACTAATGGCCGTGTGACCTAATGGATAAGGCGTCTGATTTCGGTATATTCGATGATGTTATTAGAAGATTGCAGGTTCGAGTCCTGCCACAGTCATTTTGACCCAAAGGGATTCTGCAGGGCTTTGGGGATCAAGTCGGGGACTGAACAGATTGGAAACCCGACATGGACTTGATGGGGCGAATGGCCTCCTCATGTGCTGTCGCTGACTTTATGAGAAGAGGGTGCCCAATCAGAAGTGGGCTGGGGTTCCAGCGGGCTCAAACTGCAGGAATTCCAGGTCCCTGAATGACTGAGCTGAAACTGATCAGTTTCACTGCAGGAAACACCGTCTCGGGAGAAATAACATCACAAATAATTCCATTTGACTAATTATTCAATTATAAAACAATGGGCAGATGTGAAGGTGTGATGTTACTTTTCACTGTGAGGGGAGAATCCACCATCTGGGTAAATCAGCAACTTTATAACATCGTCTGTACGTTTGGAAAAGAAACGATGAAAACTCTCCCCATAACCCTGGTGCGGTGGAAAGGCTCAATTCAGAGATTGGACTATAACGAGAGCACAACATAAATCATTAACTGATATTTCCGGCATAAAACACACCCCAGCTCCCGTTCCCATGTCACTGCTGTCCCTATGAGGCGGTGGCTGACTCTGAAAAGAGACTTTGTTTTGTGTTTCTGCAGGAAAACCACAAAGATCCTCCCAGGCAGTGAAACTCATCTTCCCAGAATCTCCATACCAGATTGAAACAGAAAACACAAAGACAGTGAGAAAGTTCCAGAGAGTTACTGAGCATTAAAACCAATGAAATAAACCAATTGTAGAGAGATGTTGGTGCAGCTTTTTCAGAGAGATTGTGGGTGGCTCTTAAAAGAGCCGTTGTGTTTCGAGTGTTTTCACTACACGGTGGAGTTTTACTTGGAGTTGATGTACTTGGTCACTCACTTTGTCCCTTCTCACATTCCGAGCGCTTTGTTGGGTGGAAATGTTTCTTCAGGCAGTTTCAACAGCTCAGAGCCGACATTGAGTCAGAAACCAGAAATGGGAGTACGGGACACAGGCAAGGAATTGAGGCTGAACCTTTCTAAATCTCACTGGTTATAGGCCTCAGCTGGAGCATTGTGTCTAATTCCATGCTCCACACTTTAGCAAGAATGGCAAGGCCTTAGAGAGGGTGCAGAGGAGATTTACTAGAATGTATCAGAGATGCAGGAATTCAGCTAATGTGGAAAGAATAGGGGTCTGGGGTGTGTGAAGCTGGGGTCCTTCTTCTTAGAGAAGAGATGTTAATGGGGCAGTTAATAGTTGTGTTCAACATTGTGAAGAGTTTTTATAAGAAGAAAGAAGTTTGACTACAATTAGGCAGAGCCTTGGTGAGATCACACCTGGAGCACTGTGTACAGTTTTGGTTCCCCTTATCTCTAAGGAAGGATATACTTGCCTTAAAGGAAGTGTATCAAAGTGTCACTCGATTGCTTCCTGGGATGAGGGGATTGTCCTATGAGAAGAGATTGAGTAGACGAGGCCGATATTCCTCAGAATTGAGAAGAGTCAGAGGTAATCTTACTGGCACCTAAAAATCTTAAGGGATTTAACAGGGTAAATGCTGGGAGGATGTTTCCTCTGGCTGGGGAATCTAGAACTAGGAATCACAGTCTCAGTATAAATGGCTCCATCATTTAGGACTGAGAAGAGGAGAATCTTTTTTCACTCAAAGTATTGTGAATCTTTGGAATTCTCTACACGCAGTGGTTAGCACCGCAGCCTCACAGCTCCAGTGACCTCGGTTCCGTTCAGGGTATTGCCTGTGTGGAGTTTGCAAGTTTTCTCTGTGACCGCGTGGGTTTCCGCCGGGTGCTCCAGTTTCCTCCCACAGCCAAAGACTTGCAGGTTGATAGGTAAATTGACCTTTGTAAATTGCCCCTAGTGGAGATAGGTCGTAGGAGAATGGTGGGAATGTGGTAGGGAATATGGGATGAATGTAGGATTAGTATAAATGGGTGGTTATTGGTCGGCACAGACTCGGTGGGCCGAAGGGCCTTTTTCAGTGCTGTATCTCTCTGTGACTCTAGAGATGTGGATGCTCAATCATTGGGTATATCCAAGAGAGAGATCGATAGGTTTTTGGATACGAAGGGAATCAAGGGATCTGTGCTAGTGTGGTAAGATGGAGTTGATGTAGGAGATCAGCTGTGATCTTATTGAATGGCAGAGCTATTTCGATGGGCCGAATGGCCTACTCCTATTTTTTATGTAAAGTTCCATTACTCTCAGGGAATATTTAATTTTCAAAAAGAGAAATACTGCACACACTGGATACCTGAATAATAACAGAAGATTCTGGAAACATTCAGCAGTTCCAGCAGTATCTGTGTAGAGAGGAAGGTAGGAGCAATGTTTCAGGTCTATAGAAGGGTCACAGAACTGGACCACTAACCCGAGCTTCTCTTCTCCACAGTTGTTTCCGGACTGGCTGAGTGTTTTCAGTATTTTAGGCTTTTTCTTTCTGTATTTCATCCTTTTCCCATTTGACTATTTGCTGTGAAACTTTCAGCGTTGTGCTCAATTCTTTGTGTCGTTGTGTTTTCTTTATTTGAAGTAATGTAAATAGTAACCTGAAATGAATTTGCCAAATGGTTGGGCAAATTGTTACAACCAGTTTTTGAGCAAGTTCTCCACAAACACAGTGAAGGATTCCTTCACATTTGTGAAGACCATCCAGGAATTGCATATCGATAGCAATGCCGTGTCCATGTGTCATTTGACATTGCTAGCCTATTCACCAATGTACCACTTCAGGAAGCCATAGATATTTGCACTGCAGTGCTATATCATGGTGATCTAGACCCGTCACCATTGTGAGAATCAGTATTCATTGAACTTATGAACTCGGCAACTTGCACAGTTGAGTTCAGTTTTATTGACACCATGTATCGCTGGTGTTGCCATGGGATCCCCTCTAGGCCCAGCTCTCACAAACATCTTTGTTGGATTCCATGACAAACCTGTTTTTAAGGGAATGACACCTAACCTCCGACCTCTTGCATATTTCCAATATGTAGATGATACGCTTGCTATATTTGAATCCGCAGCTGCATGAAATAATTTCCTTGCACGTCTTCATGGGCTCCATCCTGCACTCAAATTCACCTTTGGAATGGAGCTGTCAAATGAGCTCCCTTTCCTTGATGTACTAGTTGAGAAATCTGCTAAGGGGTTTTCTACCACGGTCTACCGCAAACCTACCTTCACTGGTCAATACACGCGTTGGGATTATTACAGTTCCATGCGCTATAAGATTGGCCTTATCGGCAACCAATCACTGACCGACATTGGCTCCTGGTCCAGCAACAACTCAACCTCAAAATCCTCAGACCTGCTGAGTTTTTTCTTGTTTTTATTTCAAAATACTCATCCTTGTTTCTAAATCCTTATGTGTTCTCACCTGTCCCAACCTCCTTCCTCCCTCCGTAACCACCTCCCTCCCTCCCTCCGTAACCACCTCCCTCCTTCCGTAATCACCTCCCTCCCTCCCTCCGTAACCACCTCCATGCAAGCTTGATGCTGAAATAGGGCGAATCAAAGACATCCTGCATTACAATGGCTACACTGATCAGATCATTTCTCACTGTATATCGCACAAACTTATAAATGGGCTGAAGGACGTCATTTTGAGCCCTGAAAAGTGCCCAGTCTCCCTCAAATTACCCTGGAAGGGTAATTTAACCCCAGTATTTGAGTAACAGGTGAAGCGAGCTGTTTCCTGCTGTTACTATGCAGGAGCAACAAGTGTGGTGTTCACCACTAACAGGATGCTGCTGTCAAACAAAAGAGACGTCCTGCCTATCACACAAATAAGTAACGTGATATATGAATTTCAATACCAGTGTGATGCTAGGTTTCTAGACCGTACATCCCAAAACTGGCGGATTGTATCAAATAACATGTCCCTTCCGCTGTTCGCAATGGGCCCTACCCAACCAACCCGTGCTTGCAAAACTCAAAACACAGTATCCAACATGAGATGTGATTCCACAATAGGACAACATTTGCTAAATAATTCTCAGTGTGCTAAGAATTACACTGACAACCAATTTAAGACTGTCAGTCGGGCTCGCAGTGTGGTGCATTGGTGTGTACTGTAAAATACATATATTAATACACAGGGCCCTGTTCTTTGCAGACAGAAAGAACATGCACACACATTGTGCCAGTTTAAGCTAAACAAAATAAGTGACAGCCATTCACTGGCTCATTCCACAGGGCAATGCCCTGACCAATCAGAGTCAAGCTGCCTGGTTTAAACTTCAAACAAAGCTGGGCAGTTATCTGTCAATGACCATAAACTGATGCATTCCGAATGGCAATGCCTCGACCAATCAGAGTTCACTTGCCAACCAATCAGCACTCTCTTCTCACACAGAAGAAAGTTGGTGTTTTCCCTTAAATTGGTATTCTTGTGGATTGCCCTGCTGAGTGCAAGACGAAAACAACTGGCTACCAAAGTTTGGACAATATGTCACTATTTTCACGAAATGATTACTTTTATTTTCAATATAAAAATATAAAGCAATATCAGTGTAACATTTACAGACAAATTCTATTACCTCACATTGCCTGATTCTTTCACACTGACAGACCATGTGAACTACTGTCCCGATTTTGCAGTTCTCACTTCCAGTTAGCAAATGTCAGCAATCTGTGATACAGTGCAGTTTACAGACCAGACCGTCAATCACAACATGCAATAATTGTTCAGCTTATGTTGGACTGGTGGGATTTAGAAATACTAGGAATTGAGATGAGCTGTTATTGCATTTAATTATTTGTTTCATGGGATGTGGACGTCGCCAGCCAGGCCAACATTTATTGTCCATCGCTAATTGCCCATGAGAAGGTGGTGGTGAGCTTCCTTCTTGAACCACTGCAGTCCATGTGGGGTAGGTACACCCACAGTGCTATTAGGAAGGGAGTTCCAGGAATTTTACCCAGCGACAGTGAAGGAATAGCGATATAGTTCCAAGTCAGGATGATGTGTAGCTTGGAGGAGAACTTTCAGGTGGTGGTGTTCCCATGCATCTGCTGCCCTTGTCCTTCTAGGCAGTAGAGGATGCAGGTTTGGAAGGTGCTGCCTGAGTAGCCTTGGTGCATTGTTGCAGTGCATCTTGTAGATGGTACACACTGCTGCCACTGTACGTCAGTGGTGAAGGGAGTGAATGTTGTGGACGGGGTGCCAATCAAGCGTGTTGCTTTGTCCTGGATGGTGTCGAGCTTCTTGAATGTTGTTGGAGCTGCACCCATCCGGGCAAGTGGATAGTATTCCATCACACTCCAGACTTGTGCCTTGTAAATGGTGGACAGGCTTGGGGAGTCAGGAGGTGAGTTACTCACCGCATGCTTCCTACCCTCTGACCAGCTCATGTAGTCACACTATTTATAAGGCGACTCCAGTTCAGTTTCTGGTCAATCGGAACGCCCAGGAAGTTGATAGTGGGGGATTCAGCGATCGTAATGCTGTTGAATGTCAATGGGAGATCGTTAGATTCTCTCTTGTTCGAGATGGTCATTGCCTGTCACTTGTGTGGCGCGAATGTTACTTGCCACTTATCAGCCCAAGCCTGGATATTGTCCAGGTCTTGCTGCATTTCTACATGGACTGCTTCGGTATCTGAGGAGTCGCAAATGGTGCTAAATTTTGCAATCATCAGTGAACATCCCCATTTCTGACCTTATGATTGAAGGAAGGTCCCTGATGAAGTAGTGAAGAAGGTTGGGCCGAGGATACTACCCTGAGGAACTCCAGCAGTAATATCCTGGTGCTGAGATGATTGACCTCCAACAATCACAACCATTTTCCTTTGTGCTAGGTACGATTCCAACCACTGGAGAGTTTTCCTCTTGATTACCATTGACTCCAGTTTTGCTCTGGCTCCTTGATGCCATACTCAGTCAAATGCTACTTTGATGTCAAGGGCAGACACTCTCACCTCACCTCTTGAGTTCAGCTCTTTTGTCCTTGTTTGAACCAAGGCTGTAATGAGGTCAGGAGCTGAATGGCCCTGGCGGAATCCAACCGAGCGTCACTGAACAGGTTATTGCAAAGCAAGTTCCCCGTCGATGACACCTTCCATCACTATACTGATGATTGAGAGTAGACTGATGCGGCAGCAATTGGCTGGGTTGGATTTGTCCTGCTATTTGTGTACAGGACATACCTGGGCAATTTTCCACATTGCCGAGTAGATGCCAGTGTTGTAGATGTACTGGAACAGCTTGGCTAGGGGCGCGGCAAGTTCTGGAGCACAGGTCTTCAGTACTATTGCCGGAATATTGTCAGGGCCCGTAGCCTTTGCTGTATCCAGTGCCTTCAGTCGTTTCTTGATATCACGTTGAGTGAATCGAATTGGCTGAAGACTGGCATCTGTGTTGCTGGGGACTTCAGAAGGAGGCCGAGATGGATCATCAACCTGGCACTTCTGGCTGAAGATTGTTTCAAATTCTTCATCCTTGTCTTTTGCACTGATGTGCTGGGCTCCCCCATCATTGAGGTTGGGGATATTTGTGGAGCCACCTCCTCCTGTTGGTTGTTTAATTGTCCACCACCATTCATCATTGGATGTGGCAGGGTGTAGATCTGATCCGTTGGTTGTGGGATCACTTCGCCCTGTCTATTACATGCTGCTTCTGCTGTTTGGCATGAAAGTAGTCCTGGGCTGTAGCTTCATCAGGCTGACGCCTCATTTCAAGGTATGCCTGGTGCTGCTCCTGGCATGCCCTCCTGCACTCTTCATTGAATTAGGGTTGATCCCCCAGCTTGTTGGTAATGTTAGAGTGGGGGAATATGCCGGGCCATGAGGTTATAGAATGTGGTTGACAACAATTCTGCTGCTGGTAATGGTCCACAGCACCTCATGGATGCCCAGTTATACATTGCTAGATCTGTTCAAAATCTATCCCATTTAGCACAGCGGTAGTGGCACACAACACGATAGAGGGTATCCTCAATGTGAAGACAGGACATCATCTCCACAAGGACTGTGCAGTGGTCACTCCTACCAATACTGTCATGGACTGATGCATCTGCGGCAGGCAGATTGGTGAGGATGAAGTCAAGTATGTATTTCCCTCTTGTTAGTTCCCTCACCACCTACTGCAGACCCAATCGAGCAGCTATGTCCGTTAGGACTCGGCCAGCATGGTCAGTAGTGTTGCTACCGAGCCACTCACGGTGATGGACATTGAAATCCCCCAGGCAGAGTACATTCTGGACCCTTGCCACCCTCTGTGCTCCCTCCAAGTGGTGTTCATCAGTCTCTCGCTGTCTCTTGCTGGTTTGCTCAGTCCCTTTCTCTGTACCTTTCAAAACGTCAAAGGGTCACTGACCCGAAACGTTGACTCTGCTTCTCTTTCCACAGATGCTGCCAGACCTGCTGAGTGATTCCAGCATTTCTTGTTTTTGTTTCAGATTTCCAGCATCCGCAGTATTTTGCTTTTACCTTTCTCTGTCTGTTCATTTCTGGGTCCTGATAATCTCTTCCTGGTTTTCTGTGTGTCTTTCTCTGCCTGCCTCATTGTTGGTGCTGTTACTCTGTGCCCTTGTGTCATTGTGCAATGAGGGTGAGTCCGTCAGCACGTGTGTTGCTGAGTCCGGGATTCTTGAGAAATCCGACGACAATCCTATTTTCATAAAAACATGGGGGAAATGAACATATTTCACTAACAGGCAGCTATAATTTAATGCAGCAGTTAGCAGAGTGGCGCAGCGGAAGCATACTGGGCCCATAACCCAGAGATCGATGGATCGAAACCCTTTTCTGCTATTTATGCTTTGTAATAATACAAACCGTTCACTTTCAATACGTCAAGTATTTACCCATAATGACAAGATGCTTCCAAAGGCACTCTATTGCAATCAGCGTTTTCCTTCCAGTGAACACATCAATCAGCAACAACTCACTTTTGCTCACACGAACACAAGCTCCAAACACAGACCAGCCGAGTCTCTCCCACTTTGTCAACCCCTTCCTGCAGAGCCTCCGCTCCACCACCAGATGGTGATGTTGGCCACAATAAAACCAGGGCAAATGGTCACAGTGAGGAGACGGTCAGTAACAAAAAATAAAACAATAACAGGGAAAACCTTTACACAACAACAGGGTACATCTTTACACAACAGAAACATATTTACACACCAGGAAATACCTTTAGACAACAGGGAGAATACAATCATGTTTCTCCATCTCAGTCTCGTTGTCTCTCTCTCTCTGTCCCTCAGTTTTGCTTCCTCGCAGTCTGTTGGTTTTCTGTGTGTTTTTCTCTGTCCTGTTGTCGATGGTGTTACTCAGCGTCTTTGTAACATTGTGTAGCCAGGTTGAGCCTCCCAACACCTGTGTTGCTGTAATAAAAACAGTAAATGCTGGAAATGCTCAGCACGTCTGGCAGCATCTGTGGAGAAAAAAACAGTTAACAGTTCAGGTCTGTTTCCTTAGCTCACATTAACTTTGTTCTCTCTCCACAGATGCTGCCAGACCTGCTGACTATTTCAAGCATTTTCTGTTTACGTTTCAGATTTCCAGCATCTGCAGTATTTTGCTTTTGTATGTGTGTTGCTATGTCTGGGACTGTTTGAGTGCAATGCTATTGCTTTATAAACAGCGTTGAAACAAACATTTATCTCGCTAACACACAGCACTAATACACAGCTGGGTATAACCAGCAGCCTGCAGCAGAGGGCACAGTGGAAGTTTATTAACACAAATAATTCACCAACACTATATTTACTGCTATCCACATTCACACCACGCTTCATCTCAACACGTTTTACTCTTTATTTACATCAACTTCTTGCTTCCAATAAACACTTCAATTTGGAACACAGCTTCCAAATCACCTTGATTCACAAACCCGAACACAAGCTGCAAATGCTGCAAACACACACCAGCCCAGACTTTCACCTTTCTGTCAACACATTCCTGCATCACTGCCTCTCCACCAACAGTTGTCGCTAGAATCATACAATCAGAATGGCGACAGCACAGAAGGAGGTCCTTCGGCCTGTCGAACCCGTGCTGGCTCTCTGTTGGAGCAACTCACCTCGTCTCACTCCGCAGTCAGTTCAATTTTGGTGGTGGGAAAACTTCTCGAAAGAATAATTCGGGACAAAATTAATAGTCCCATGGACAAATGTGGGTTAATTCAAGAAAGCCAGCATGGATTTCTTCAGGGAAAATCATGTTTAACTGTCCTGCTGGAGTTTTTTGATGAGGTAACAGAGAGGGTTGATGAGGGCAATGCTGTTGATGTGGTGTACATGGACTTTCAAAAGGTCTGGCAGCATCTGAATGGTCACTGACCTGAAACATTAGCTCTGTTTCTCTCTCCACAGATGCTGCCAGACCTGCTGAGTATTTCCAGCACTTTTTGTTTATATTTCAGATTTCTAGCTTCTGCAGTATTTTGCTTTTATTGACTTTCAAAAGGAGTTTGATACAATGCAACACAACAGACTTGTGAACAAAGTTATAACTCATGGAATAAAAGGGACAGTAGTAACATGGATATGGAATTGGCTGAGTGACAGGAAACAAAGAGTAGTGATCAATGGATGTTCTTCGGGCTAGAGGAAGGTTTGTTGTGGAGTTCCCCAGGAGTCAGTGTTGGGACCCTTGCCTTTCCTGATATATATTAATGACCTAGACCTTGGTGTACAGGCCAGAATTTCAAAGTTTATGGATGACACGAAAATTGGAAGCATTGTGAATGTGTAGTAACAATTCTGTGATTCTGTGATTCCAATATTCAAGTCATTTATATATATGGTGGTCCTGACACTGACACTTGTGGACATCACAGTCCACCATCTTCCATTCTGAAAAACAACTAAATACCACAACTCGCTTTTCTTGATATTTCATACATTTTTTAATCTAAGCAGATACTGACCCTCCTATTCCAGGAGCCTCAGTTTTGCTACCCAGCCTTTTATGTGGTAGTTTGTCAAACGCTTTCTTAAAATCCATGTAGACAACATCCATTGCTTTCCCTTCATCAACCATTCTGTTACTTCATCAAAAAAGTCAGTTATTTATTAATAGATGCAGTACTGTAACAGGCCCTTCGGCCCATCAAGTCTGTGCCGACCAACAACCACCCATTTATGCTAATCCGACATTAATCCCATATTCCCTATCACAGCCCCACCATTCTTCTCCCACCGACCTGCACTGGGGGCAATTTACAATGGCCAATTTACCGATCAATCTGCAAGTCTTTGGCTGTGCGAAGAAACCCACGCAGTCACAGGGAGAACTCAAACTGCGCTCAGGGACTGAACACGGGTCGCTGGAGCTGTGAGGCTGCGGTGCTAAACACTGATCGCCCAAAATGACCGTGGCAGGACTCGAACCTACAATCTTCTGATAACCTCGTTAAATACACCGAAATCAGACGCTTTGTCCATTAGGCCACACGACCAGTAGCGAAGGTTTGAAAAGGTGCTGAACCTCTCAGTTTTCGGTCTACCCAAACCAAGTTCAAGGCCTGAATAATGAACCAATTGCCTCATTAGTTCTGTGAATAATACAATGATTTAATAGACAAAGTTTTGAAACATTCCTGCCCATCAATCTTGATAACAGAGAGTGTGTGGATCTCCTGACTCAGAATGTTTAATGGATACAGTCCTCAGATCCGACAAGGAACCCCTGAACATCCACAGTAAAGACAGTGTGGATGAGGAAATGGAAGAGCCGGGAGCTGAAACTCAGGGACGGCCGAGCTCTCCTGTCATTGAGCTTGTGTGTCTGCTCTGCTCGCCGCACTTCCGGCTCTACTTTGTTTCCAATGAAAAGATGAAAAGGGCCGTTCGGTTTTCCTCTCACTGACAGCGTGTTTCACTCGGGTTAATATAACCCGGGACTTTTGCTGCTGAAATGAATTCTGCAAGGTCCCAGCAAACACACCGGCTCCCTCCTTTCTCCCCTCTTTCTATCGGATTGTTTTACCAGGAGGGGCTCAATAATAACAAACCCCCTGCAGGGAATGACCGCAAATTGAGCATCAAAATGGGGCAAGTGGGCAGCTTTCTGGGTTCTAGGTTCCCCCTACCCCGTCCCTCCCTCCAGTCCAAGCCCCTCTTCACTTTGTTTGGGACTTTGATGAGGGTGAAATGGGGAAAGTTCCCATTGGTGTTTGAATGCTGAATTGCTGCAGAGATCTGCGCACGCGCGGTGTTGCCCCGCCCCCAGTGGGACGTCACAATGAGGAGTGGAGCCATTGCGCATCCTTTCCCCAACCCAGTCTGTGAGGCCATTCACTCAATCAGGGGAAGATGCTTTAAATCAGCTGCTAATGGAGACTTCCCGGGCCCGGGGGAAGGGAACAAACAGCATCTGCTTCCAGCAGCCATTGCTTTGGGAGCGTGTCCGCAGATGTGCTCAGAGATTAGCATTGAGTGGTGGGAAGTTGAGGGGGAGTCGGGGAGTGTTTGTAACAGAAACTGTGGAGCAGGAGCTGCTCCCGGAACATGGAGTGAGCTGGGGACACGGGGAAGGGAGAGTTCATTCTCGGACAGTGTCTGTTCAGGCTCAGGGAGACACAATGGGAAGAAATCACTATTGAAAATCACTGACAATTTCACCACCCAAAGGAGAGGGAATTTTCCTGCTTTACTTCCAGTCTCTCACTGTTTGTTGGATTGTGAACAGTGGGGGAAAAATAGCCGCAAAATAACGATGTGGACAGTTAGACAAAGAGCATTTATTGCAGACACCAGGTGAGAAGTGTGAAAGGCACATTTTAAATAGTGGCTGCTTGTTTTCCGTTGAAATAGAAATGTGACTGTGTAAAGGTCACTGCTCTATCGGACAGTCCCAGTCATTGAGCAGTGCAGGGCTTGTGTTGTTTCTGAATGTCACAAACTTGTTGTAAATCCACTGCAAACACCTGGTAAACAGAAGCTGAATACTGCAGTACTGCAGTGGAGTCAGACACTGACACTGTTTGTGTTCCTGGTTTTCATTTTATGATTGTTCATAATGATTATTATTGGGACGATTACATTGATCGCTTTTGTATCTTCTATCTCACCAGTTCTTTCATTCCTGCAGGAAAATACATGAAGGAACCTGACTGGATGTGGTGATTCTTGGACACAAGGAAAAGTGCAGTGATCTCGTTCCAACACACAGTCGGTACAGGATCACTCCCAAAGCACAGAGATACTGCCAGCTCATCAGTTCCACTGGAACAAACAAAAGAAGTAGTCAGACAGACACTGATCCCAAAGTCAAGAGAGACACATTTTCAATCCAACAGTCAAACAACAGCAGGAGAGACAGAAGTTGTTTCTATTTCACTCCAATTCAGTACAGCTGACAGGTTGATACATCAATCACAGTCCAAAAACAAACTCACTATCAGATCTAAATATACTCTGTCACCATGGTCACATTTTAAATATAAAATCTGAAATAGAACAGGCAAAATTTACAGAATTGAAAGGTACAGAATGAATGCAAGGAGGCTTCAAGGGGATTTGGACAGGTTAAATGAATGGGCAGAACATGGCAGATGGAATATAATGTGAATAAGTGTGAAGTTCTCCACTTTGGTCGAATAAACAGAAAGGCAGAGTATTTCTTAAATGGTGAGAGGTTGAGAAGTGTCGATGTCCAAAGGCACCTGGGTGTCCTTGTTCATGAGACACGAAAAGCTAGTATGCAGGTGCAGCAAGCAATTAGGAAGGCAAATGGTATGTTGGCTTCATTGAAAGCGTATTTGAGTACATGAGTAAAGATGTATGAAGTCTAGATGAGACCGCACCTGGAGTATTCTGTCCAATTTTGGTTTAATTATCTAAGGAAGGATAGACTTGTCACAGAGGGAGTGCAACAGAGATTCACCGGTCTCATCCCCTCGGATGGTGGGATTGTCTTATGATGAGAGACTGCAGAAACTGGGCCTAAATTCTCTAGAGTTTTGAAGAATGAGAGGTGATCTCATTGAAACAGACAAAGTTCTTACAGGGTGTCACAGGGTAGATATGGAAAGGATGTTTCCTCTGTCTAGTGAGTCCAGAACAAGGGGACACAGTCTCAGAATAAGGGCAGACTGAGATGAGCAGGAATTTCTTTACTCAGAGGGTGAGAAATCTGTGGAATTCTTCATCCCAGAGGGCAGTGAACATATTCAAGACAGAAATCGATAGATTTCTAAATACTAACAAGATCAAGGGATATGGAGATGGCAGGGAAAAATGGCGTAGAGGTAGATGATCAGTCACGATCTGTTTGAATGTTGGAGCAGGCTTGATTGGCTGAATGGCCTAATGCCCCTATTTCCTATGATCCTATGAATCCCAATAATGTACATCAGAACGTTAGACCAAGTTATGCATTACATACCAGTTCAAAAATCCCACAGAGATTAAGACTGAAAGATACAGTATCAAGCCATTACTACAAAATGAAGGACTTGGAGCATGCAGACCAGCCCATGTATAAGATTGAAAGTTATATTTTCATTCACAATCATTTTCACAGAGCTTAATATTGAATACCAATCCACAACTTGCACAGGATTACCAAATAAAACCTACAACTGTAAAATACAGTTAATCCATATTTTAAATTAAACACACGACAAACAAATATTGATACATTAAGAGAGCGGGAAACAGTGAGAGCAGAGTGGAGCATAAAGAGCCCAGGAGAGAGAGGGAACAAGAGTTCACTCGGAGAGCAGGGAACAGCGAGAGCAGGTGTCAAAAAAGGCAAAGGAATACACAATTAATGGGAGAACACTGAACGGTGTAGAGGAAGTGAGGGACGTTGGAGTGAATGTCCACAGATCCCTGAAGTAGCAGTACAGGTCAATAAGCTGGTTCAGCAGGTAAATGGAATCCTTTCCTTTATTAACTGAGGTATAGAGTATTAGGGTGACCTGGTATCCATGGCAATAAGTCACTGACAGCTAACATTCAGGTGCAGCAAGCAATTAGGAAGGCTAATAGTATGTTAGCCTTTATCACAAGAGGATTTGAGTACAGGAGTAGTGAATTCTTGCTTCAATTGTATAGAACCTTGGTTAGACTGCACTTGGAGTACTGTGTGCAGTTTTGGTCCCCTTGCCTTAGGAAGGATATTATTGCCATAGATAGAGTGCAAAGAAGGTTCATCAGACTTGTTCCTGGGATGGTGGGACTGTCCTTTGAAGAGAGATTGGGGAAACTGGGGCTGTATTCTCTGGAGTTTTGAAGAATGAGAGGTGATCTCATTGAAACCTACAAAATATTTAAAGGACAGTCAGGGTAGATGCAGCTAAGATGTTTCCCCTGGTTGGGGAGTCTGAACCAGGGGACGCAATTTCAAAATAAGGGGCAAGCCACTTCGGACAGAGATGAGGAGAAATGTTGTTACTCAGAGGGTTGTGAATCTTTGGAATTCTGTACCCCAGAGGGCTGTGGAAGCTCAGTCATTGAGTATGTTTAAAGCAGAGATTGACAGATTTCTAAATACAAATGACATAAGGGAATATGAGGAAAGTGTGGGGAAAAGGGCATTGAAGTGGATGATCAGCCATGATCATGTTGAATGGTGGGGCAGGCTCGATGTGCTGAATGGCCGACTCCTGCTCCTATGTTCCTATGTTCCCAACTCCACATTATCGATGAGACACATCCTCAGGCCGACTTGTCGGGTGTTGCAAACAGATAACACTGCTTCTGATCTTCACCAGAACAGAGAGTGAGATGTAAAATTGATCATCAAACAGACTGTGAGAGAATACAACAGAATAAAACACATGGAGAGACACTGTGGAATAACAAATAGATTTGATTGGAATGTTGAATTATGATTGGAATGGATAAAACAGCAGATTAAATTGGGACAGAAAAGAGAAACTGATGGGAAGAAGGAAGAAAAGAAAGAATGGATCTGTTCACTTTTTTCAGTTTTTTCACTGGTCCATAAAAGCTGGATTAAAAAAGATGCAAAAAACAGAGAATTTCACCAAAAAGGGAGATTAAATGCTGCCAAAACCTTGGATCGAAGGATGCCCCAACAGATCACCTGTTTAACTGTCTCCTCACTGGGGGATTTCAATCAATGAGCAATATTATTCTCTCCTTTTCTTTTGTTAAATGAAACCACTACTGTCACTTGGAGTTAATATCACTGTGTTCCAACTCCTGAATAATAAAATTGAGAGTTTCGTGATATTTTCTGGACACATTTCCTGCTGAAAGAACTAAGAACTCTTTTCTAATTTACACAATACTATATACACACTCATCAGGCCTCCAAAACTCGCATCCTTGGTGCTGCTCTCTCCTCCCAAACCTCATCTCATGTGACTGTTACATCATCACTCTGATTGTGGGAGGGGTTAATCCCACTTCTCTTCAGCATTAATCCTTTACATCCTCATACTGCACTGTCTGTCCAAAAAAATCGGTGGAGGGAACTTGAATTATCAAAACAGCAACAGCTGCCAGTTGAAAATCAACTCAACCCATCAGAGAGAGACTGTCAGAGAACTTCCTGCATCCAGTCCTGACCCTGTCACATGAAGCAGCTGCTCACCCAGACCCCACTCTCATCAACACTGAACATTTTTACTGAGACCCTTCAAATACTGTTTATAAAAGGCAGGAAAGATCAAAGTTCACACAGTTGTATTAAATACAACAAAGTTTAATATCTTCTCACCGTTTCTCGGTAACCACATGAGACTTAGGTTTTCTTATTTGGTTCCTTTGATTTTTCTTGTTCCTGACTGACAAATATTCCAAACCTCAGATAAACCCTCCCACTTGCGTCATGTCCCAGTCTCGGTTAAAAGCAACACATAATGACACAAACACTCTCCTTCAGTGAGATTAATATCAAGCTGTTTTCCAGGTTGAATGTAACTGTGAACACATTTATGTCAAAGAAGTTACCTTTGATGTATCAGCACTGAAATTCTGTACAAGGAGGAACAGCCATTCCAAACTCATAGCCTTCACAAAGGCTGTTTTTTTATGTGATTGAAATTCATCAAGTATTTTGAATTAAAGTTCACAAGACACAGATGTCAGTGTTGATAATGAAACTTTTCAATCATGTTGCAACTGTGAAATAAGGCTCTGCTGGGAGTTGAACACAGGATCTCCTGTTTTATAGACAGGTGCTTTAACCAACTAAGCTACAGAGCCAGATCACAAATATGCGTGCAATTGAAATCAGAGGAAGGCCTTGTAGATAGTGGGCAGGCTTTGGAGAGTCAAGAGCTGAGTTTGTCACGGCAGTGTTCCCAGCCTCTGACTCGCTCTTGTAGTTGTAGCTGTAGTTGTAATTGTAATCGGCAACCGTCCGTCTCGGAAGACGATGGGCTACACCCGGGGTGTACGTCACTTCTGTGTGAAACATCGTTTGTTGTGGCTGGAGAGGACGACTCGTGAGTGACGATCCCTTCCATAGCTGGTACAGATGAATATCATTGGTCCGAGGTCGACTGATAATTTTTCCTTCCTCTGAGCTCTCTTTCCCACCATCTGGTCATTTCTTTTGTCCTCTGCTTTTCCCATGGTCTTCCTGAATGCCTTTCTCCAGGAATTCCAGTCAGCAGGAAGGACTTCCCATGCATCGACTCCAATCCCAGTCAGCTTGAGATCTCGCTTTGCAGATGTCCTTGTATCACAGACGTGGGTGACCTGTTGGTCTCGTGCTGATAGCAAGCTCACCAAAGAGCATGTCTTTGGCAAAGCGACCGTCATCCATTCAGCACACATGACCCAGTCAACAGAGTCACTGCTGACTCAAGAGGGCAAACATGCTGCAGATCCCTGCACGCTGGTGTACTTCTGCATTCGGCACTCTGTCCTGCCAGGAGATGCCCAATATCCATCTGAGACAGCGGAGGGGGAAGCTGTTCAGCTGCTTTTCTTGGCTTGCATAAGTTGTTGATGCTTCTCTACTATAAAGGAGGGTGCTGAGAACACAAGCCTGGTACACGCGGAGTTTTGTATTTTCGATCAGTTTGCTGTCGGTTCACACTCGTCTTCTCAACTTTGACATGACAGCTGCAGCATTGACAATCCTGGTGCTGATTTCAGTATCAAGGGACAGATTGCTTGTGATTGTTGATCGAAGGTCTGTGAAGCTGTTGACAACCTCCAAAGTGAGGCTGTCGATGTTGATGGAAGGTGGAGTCTCTACGTCCTGGCCCATAACTTTGATCTTCCTGCTGCTGATCGTCAGTCCAAACTCCTTGCAGGCCAGGGAGAACCGATATACAAGCTGCTGTTAATGAACTTCATTATGGGATGTCAGCACAGCGTCACCAGCAAACAGCAACTCACAGACCAAGAACTGACTCATTTTGGTCTTGGTGCGCAGTCTTGCCAAGATGAACAGCTTGTCATCAGCTCTGGTATGCAGGTGGACACCCCCATCTGAGTCACTGAAAGTTTAAAATAGCAGCATGGAGAAGCATATGCCAATTGTAAAGGATGTGAGCTGTGAGGAGGTTACAAGGAGGCTTCCAGGGGACTTGGACAGGATAAGTGAATGAAATGACAGATGGTATATAATGTGAATAAGTGTGAAGTTATCCATTTTGGTAGAATAAACAGAAAGACAGAATATTTCTTAAATGGTGAGAGGTTGGGAAGTGTTGATGTCCAAAGGGACCTGGGTGTCCTTGTTCCTGAGACACTAAAAGCTCGCATGCAGGTGCAGCAATCAATTAGGAAGGCAAATGGTATGTTGGCCTTAACACGAGGGGTCATGAGTACAGGAATAAAGATGTCTTGCTGCAATTGTATAGAGCCTTGGTGAGATCGTGCTGGAGTATTGTGCACAGTTTTGGTTTCCTTATCTAAGGAAGGATATACTTGCAACAGAGGGAGTGCAACGGAGGGTCACCAGACTAATCCCTGGGATGGTGGGATTGTCTTATGAGGAAACTGGGCTTGTATTCCTTAAAGTTTCATTTAAAAGGCCATTTAAAACTGAGATAGGGTGGAATTTCTTCACTCAGAGGGTGGTGAATCTTTGGAATTCTCTACCTCAGGGGTTTGTGAAAGTTCAATCATTGAGCATGTTCAGGACAGAAATTGATAGAAATCTTGATACTCATGACATCAAGGGTTATGGGGAGAGCGCGGGAAAGTGTTGTTGAGGTAGGTGATCATCAAGGATGTAATTGAATGACAGATCAGGCTCGACAGGGTAAACTGCCTCCTCCTACGTTCCGAAGAGAGTTTGCACCAGGACACAGCCCTGTTTTACCCCACTGCTGATCGTGAAAGTGTCTGATGTTGCTCCATTGTAACTGACGGAACTGTGCATGTTCTCGTGGAAAGAAGAGATGACGCCCAAGAGTTCAGGAGGGCAGCCTAGTTTCCACAGCAGTTTGAAGAGTCCGTCTCTGCAAACAAGATCGAAGGCCTTGGTGATGTCTATAAAGACAATGTAGAGTGGTCTGTACTGTTCACAGTACTTCTCCTGTAACTGCCGAAGTGAGAAAATCATGTCGACTGTCGATCTACCAGCTCTGAAGCTGCACTGAGACTCAGGATAGATGTGATGTCAGAGTCTGCAATCTGGTCAGAGCAATGCGAGCAAAGACCTTCCCCACAATTCTTAGCAAGCAGATGCCTCGCTAATTGCTGCAGTCACTGCGATCGCCTTTATTGTTGCACAAGGTGACAATGTTTGCATCACGCATGTTGAGAGGCGCAGATCTCCCCTTCCAACAGAGACAGAGAAGTTCATGGGGATGCTGCAGCAGAGCTGCTTTTCCACTTTTGATGATTCCAGGTGGAATATCATCATTTCCCAGGGCTTTACCACTGGCAAGACGGTCAATGGCGTTGTTGAGCTCTATGGTGGCGTCGCTGTCCAGCTCCTCCATGACAGGGAAGTCTGCAATGGTGCTGAGAGCTACTTCAATGACAATGTTCTCCGTTATGTAGAGTTCAAGGTAATGCTCCACTCACCTTTCCATCTGCTTGTTAGGTTCAGTGATGATCACCCCTGTCTTTGTCTTCAAAGGTGTTCATTTAGTTACTGCTGCTCCCATTGCTTTCATAATTTTTTTTTATTCATTCATGTGATGTGATCATCACTGGCTAAGCCAGCATTTATTGCCCATCCCTCATTTCCCATGAGAATGTGATGGTGAGCTGCCTTCTTGAACCGCTGCAGTCTATGTGAGGTAGGTACACCCACAGTGCTGTTAGGAAGGGAGTTCCAGGATTTTGACCCAGCAACAGTGAAGGAAAGGCGATATAGTTCCAAGTCACGATAGTGTGTGGCTTGGAGGGGAACTTGCAGGTGGTGGTGTTCCCATGAATTTGCTGCCCTTGTCCTTCTAGTTGGTAGAGGTTGCGGGTATGGAAGGTGCTGTCTAAGGAACCTTGGTGTGCTGAATTCCTTCATATGTCCCTCTAGCATCCCCCAGATTCAGTGGCAGTTTGTATGCTGTTGCAGAATTTTAACCAGTATTGATTGGTGCAGTGCTGAGCAGTCTGCAGAGACTTGTTTCTGGCAGCTCTGAGAGCGTCTAGAGTTTGTTTGCTGGGGACTTGTTTGTAGTTCATGAGGACTCTCTTCTTAGTTGCAGTAACTGACTCCATTTCAGTCCAATAAGCCTCAAACCAGTCAGCATTCCTCCCATCTCTTTTCCGATACACAGCGAGTGCAGAGTCATAGATGGTGGCGTGCAGATGATTCCACTTTGATACCACACTGAGGCCTTGGTAGTTTTCTGAAAGAGCCTGATCGAGGATGTTGAGGAACTCCTGGGTCCTTTCTGGATCAGTGGTTCGGCAAGTGTTGATCCGAGAACGACCTTTCTTCTTGGATGGGTGAAGCTTTCTTTTCTGAAGCCTGACCTTGCTACACCCCAGGGAGTGGTCAGTGTCACAGTCAGCGCTGTGATAGCTGCGTGTGATGAGGACACTGCTGAGGGTGGTACGTCTGGTGATGATAAGGTCTAGCTGGTGCCAGTGGCATGATCTCGGATGTCTCCAGGACACCTTGTGGCACAGCTTGACCTGGAAATAGCTGCTCGTCACACAGAGTCCATGGTGACAGCATAGCTCCAGAAACCTCTGTCCATTTTCGTTCATCTTGCTAATCCCCTGGTGCCCTATGCTCGTTGGCCAAGCTGTAGTCAGTACCCAAGCTTGCGTCGAAATCCCCTAGAAGATACAGTCCCTCAGTGCTGGGAATTCTACTGATGGCAGTGTCAAGTGTCTCATAGAATTGATCCTTGACATCTGGGGTGGAGGTGAGTGTCGGCACATAGATGCACATGAGATTAACTGGGCCCGCGCTTGTTGACAAGTGAAGGGTAAGAAGTCTCTCTGAGCCTTCTGTGGGTGGTTCACTCATCACAAGTAGCATGTTATTTACTGTGAAACCCACTCCATGCTCACGAGTTGCCTCTTGGGCTTTCCCCTGCCAGAAGAAGGTGTAGTGTTTCTCTTTGAGGGATCCACTTTGAATGAGTCTAGTTTCTTGCAGCACAGCAATGTCCACATTGAGCCTTGTGAGTTCCTTGTCAATCACAGCTGTCTTGTGTGTGCTATCAACCTGCAGAAGGTTGTCGGTAAGGCCAGGACACATGGCCCTTACATTCCAGCTTGTGATGCGAAGCACTGGTGTCTTCTTTGTTGAGTTTGTCTTGTCTGGTGCATAGATTATCAATCCGCCAGTTGAGAGATATCTCTCGAAGCTGCAAGCACCCATTGAAGCAAGCAGGTCGTGGCAGGACAGCACCTAACTGACTGGGGGCTGCACAGCTTGGAGTAGGTGGTAGTTATCCATTGAGACGCGATGATCTCTCCCACTGTCAAAAGTAGCCCCTGGTGCTCATACTCTACACCAATTGAGTGAGAGCTTACAATCGGTAACTGTTTCTTCCCATGTTTTGCTAATGTTTAACCATGAAGCTGGAGTGTCTCTCCAGGGCACAGGCCTGGGCAAATAGTATGGAGACACTGAGCATCAGGACCCCCTCTCAGCATTGCTAGTATTGTCCAAAGGAAAGGAAAAAACCAGTACTATTTGGTACCAGCTCTGCTGTAGGAGTTGCTGGAAAACTACCTGATAAGTAACAGGTATGGGACTCCACTCCGGATTCACTGTCCAGGTTTACTCCCTAAGCCTTCTTCCCTCTCAAGACACCCACAGGGAAGTGAGACATTTTGCCCATAGATGGGGCTCTGTTTCTTGGCATCAGGATGGAACCACACGCCAGTGGGCCTGCATGACATGCACAAGGATATCAAACACTGCCCCATCCCTGTGACAGCTCAGAGAGATACCCTGATGATAATATACCCCACAGGAAAATCACAAACAGCCCCCTCCCTAGGACAGCTCAGGGTCAGACACTGCACACACTGCAACAACAGTGACATTACTGTATTAGTCCCTCCATTCTGAAAAACAAGCATTCACCCTACTTTATGCTTTCCGTCTCTCAGCCAATTTTGTATCCATGCTGCCACTGCCTCTTTAACCCCATCTGCTCAAATTTTGTTAACAAGTCTATTTTATGGTACTTTTTCAAACACAATTTTGAAGTGCAGACACACACCATCAACCTCACCACCCTGGTCAACTCTCTCTGAAACCTCATCAAAGAAATTAATTCATTAATTAATTCATACACAATCTTCTGTTAACCAATCTGTACTGGCTGTCATTTATTAGCCCATGTTCTACCAAGTGCCAGTTAATTTTCTCCTGGATAATTGTCTCTAAAAGTTTCCCCACCACTGACATTAGACTAACTGGTCTGTAGTTCCTGGGTTTATCTCTCTTTTTAAACAGGGCTGTAAAATTAGCAATCCTTGCAGACTTATCTTTCAGTTCTGGAAAGTCTATTGTGGACAATCTCTTTGGGCATGACTTTAACCAATTAAAGCAACAGGATACTTGATTAATAAGTCCAGAACTTTTATTGAGAGTAAAATAGTACTTAATAATTGGAAGTAAAATTATCTTGAACAAACTTGGGGAATATAACTTTACAGCTCTAGCAGGTGTGTGGACTAGTCGAGCTTGGTCTCAGAGTGTCACGGTCCTCTTTGTCCAGCCTAGATCCCTCATCAGGTGGAGAACTTGGTCGATGATCTGAGCCTTTACCCCTGAGATCTTCTCGTGTTCCTGCACATTGAAACCTGACAAGATCCCTACTTTTAACCCCTGGATGGCCATCACACCACCTTGTAAAATAATAATTGGTCTGAGCTGTTGCTACGTACATTTAATTGATGATGTCTTCCACTAACAGCCAACTGTCCTCAGAATCTCAGACATGAGTACAATGGAGTGGTTTCACACTGTCTCCCAATCTGATCTGAAACAAGTTTCCTATTCATTAAATCGAGACTCTTGAAAATGATGGAAATACTCAGCAGGTCTGGCAGCATCTGTGGAGAGAGAAACAGAGTTAACGTTTCAGATCTGTGATCTTTCATCAGAACTGGGCTGAAATTGTCTGAGGGACTGAGATTGTGGAATCAATTTCAGGGTCAAAAACATTGTACTCTGTAAGGATAGGAAGATGGTGATTATTAAGTATAGTGCAAGAATATAGATGCTTTTACATTATTTGAATCAACATTGATTTAAACTTTGTGCTCACGAAACCTATCTTTTGATCACAATGACATTGATAACAATGGAAAAAGCAACACATGCATTTCACGACCACAGGACTTTGTAAAGCCTTTTACAGCCAATGAAGTACTTTCCAAGTGTAGTCACTGTACAGTACAATACAATACCCTACAATAAGGATATTTCACATTCGAGTCACGCAAGTCCCAGGCAATGACCTTCTGAAACAAGAGAGAATCTAACCCTCTCCCCTTGACATTCAACAGCATTACGAGTGCTGAATCCCCCACTATGAACATCCTGGGGGTTACCATTGACCAGAAACTGAACTGCAGTAGTCATATAAATATCATGGCTACAAGAGCAGGTCAGACAGTAGGAATCCTGCGGCGAGTAACTCACCTCCTGACTCCCCAAAGCCTGTCCCCTATCTACAAGGCACAAGTCAGGAGTGTGATGCAATCCTCTCCATTGCCTGGATAGGTGCAGCTCCAACAACACTCAAGAAGCTCAACGTCATCCAGGACAAAGCAGCCCACTTGATTGGCACCTCATTCACTATATTCATTCTCTCCATCACCAACGCACAGTGGTAGCAGTGTGTACCATCCACAAGATGCACTGCAGCAAGGCAGCAAGCCTCCTTCCACAGCACCTTCCAAACCCGTGACTTCTACTACCTAGAAGGACAAGGGCAGCAGATGCATGGGAACACCATCGCCTGCAAGTTCCCCTCTGAGCCACACACCATCCTGGAATTGGAACTATATCACCGTTCCTTCACTGTGGCTGAGTCAAAATCCTGGAACTCCCTTCCTAACAGCACCACATCGACTGCAGTGTTTCAAGAAGGCAGCTCACCACCACCTTCTCGAGGGAATTAGGGATGGGCAATAAGTGCAATAAATAAAAATAAAATCAATAAAAAATGACAATATCCTGTAATCCCCAAAAGTAGAAAATACATATGAAAATGAAAATATAATAAAACACAGTCAGCATGGATTTCACAAAGAAAGACTTGATTAAACTTATCTTTGAAGAATCAACAGCAAGAGTAATACAGCAGATGTAGAAGAGTTTAAGTTAATAAAGCCTCATCCTTTTAAGTGCTTGAACCAACAAATTGTGGGTTAACAAACAAGCACACTAACTGACAGAGCTGGGTGTTGTGCTTTCTAGATTACCCGAAAGCAGTGTGTCAATGAGTTAAATCTTCAGGTTGCTGCAACCAGAATAGCCATTGTCCACGATCAGTTTTACTGTTACAAATAAAGGGTGGAACATTCATTGTGAATCTATAGAAACAGTCTGGTCCTGCACACTGCAGACACATCCACGTCATCACCAACCAGCTCTCCTATAATAGATGCAGTTATTTGACTTTTCCCCATTAGCTCCATGGAATTAATTTTGAAAGATTTTAAATTCCAAGAAGCTTTGTGAATATTCAGCCCTTGAGAAGAAATCATTCCCTGGCCACAGTGGAGAGAGCATTGAAAATAAAACAGTAGACTATCAGGTAACACAGAGAATGCTCATCAGCTAGTCTATAATTGCTTAGTTTTCTTACTTTTGCTCTTATTATTCGGTTTTTCATCCTTTTCCGTTCCTGACTGTGGATATTATTGTGATTAAATGTGAAAAGATGCACTGTGTCTCAGCCCCGGTATATTGGCTCTTTCTCTGTGCAGTGCTGTGTGCACTCAGATACTGACAGTGTCTCTCCCTCCCTCAACTTTCCAGCCCTGACGGTGCAGAAAGCGCTGCTCAAAGTTACACATTCTGACTGTTTGCAGTTGATTAGTGAGAGATTATTAACGTATCCTTCTGCAGCGCTGCCTCGGTTAATAACAGCAGATCGAAGTCACATTTCAGATACAGAAACAGATGCATCAATTATTCACTCTTTCCCAGAGTGAGTGAGGCCGGGACAAGCAGCAACATTCCGGCCCCACACTCTGCAATTACCCAGCACCAGCGGAAAGCAGTGAATCCAGATTCAATCAGTGGGTTAATGTCCATTACAGGGATGCAAGATTCCACGGCCCAGGATAAACATCCCCATACACCGAGAACAAGCTCAGGAAAAACCGGGGGAGTTAATATCCCAATCACTGAGCATTCCAGTAACATTGAACACGTTCCTGAACTGAGTGAACCTTTCAAAGGACAGAAGTGATGACGAGGTCAAAAAGGTCTGAACAGTTGAGGTGACTGAGCGGTTTCAGCTTCTCTGTTCAGGTTGCAGCTTTCACTGGAGGCATGTGTTTAAATCCCACTTCTGACAACTTGATTTTCAGTTACGTTGCAGAGCTTCCTTGAAGGTTTGAGGTAGAGTAAATACTGAGGAACTGTTTCTAACTGCTGAACGGTCAGTAACCGAAGGTTACAGATTTAAAGTGACTCACAAAACCAGAAGGAACATGAGGAAAAATTCCTTTCTGCAACGTGTGGTTAGGATTTCAGTTATGTGGATAGATTGGAGAAGCTGGGGTTGTTCTCCTTCGAGAGAAGATTTGATAGAGGTGTTCACAATCATGAGGGGTCGTGACAGATCCGATAGAGAGAAACTGTTGGTAGAAGGATTGAGACTCAGGTAAAAGCTGTGGCTCAGTTGGTCACACTCACCTCGAAATCACAAGCTTCTGGGTTCAGATTGCACAGCTGACACTCCAGTGCAGCACTGAGGGTGTTGAAGGTGCTGCCTTTCAGGTGTGATGTTAAACCAAGACCTGGTCTGCATGTTTGGGTGAATGTAAAAGATCCCATGCTGCAATTTCAAACAAGTGAAGAGCAATTCTCCCTGGTGTTGTGATCAATATTTGCCCCTCAATCAGATCAGTTGGTCATCATCACATTGCTGTTTGTGGGTATTAGCTGCTGCATTTCTGACATGACAACAGTGATTACACTTCAAAAGTATTTCATTGTTTACAAAGAGCTTTGATATATCCAGTGGTCAGGAAAGGTGCTATATAAATGCAAGTCTTTTCTTTCTTTATCACAACACATTGCAGTGTAAAAAATGGTTCCTCATGGCACCTCTGGTTCTTCTGCCAATCACCTGATATCTGTGTCCTCTGCTTACTGACCCTTTTACCACTGGAAACAGTTTCTCCTTATTTAAACTATTGAAAACCTCCTTGATTTTGAACAAATGTGTCAAATCTTTTCTGAATTTTCTCTGCTGCAAGGAGAAGAACCCCAGCTTCTCCAATCTCTCCACATAACTGAAATCCCTCACCCTGCTACCATTGTGGTAAATCTCTTTTTTATTCTTTCCTGGGTTGTGGGCACTGCTGACACAATGTGATTCCTATCAACGAAGCGGCCTGCTGACATCATCAGAGAGCGCCAAGCTGCACATAGGCACAGCTACATCTTGCCAGGGTTAAGTGGCACATGCACAGGATGATGTCATGGCTCAGCACCAACATCATCGCAAATCAGCGCCTGGTCCATCTTCGCACATGCACGCTAAAGCGTCATCGGGTATCCAGCCTCTCACTCAGCTGAAGGAAGCAGCTGAATGGGAGACTTTGAGGTTGGCGCTCTCCCCACTCGGCCTTGACGCTTCTTCTCCTCAGCTGCTCGCTCTCCACCTCGCTGCTCCCCTGGCCGATTGTTCCCTGTTCGCGTCACCCAGCTCTCCTGCCACTCGCTCCCAGCCCCCCAACCCCCACTCCAGCCATTAGCTCTATGCCGTGCCACTTTCCTCCTCTTGGTCGCTCGTTCTTCACTCCTACGTCACGCTTTATGAGAGGCATAGATAGTGTAGATAGCCAGACTCTGTTTCCCATGGTAGGGGTAACTAAAACTAGAGGGCATAGATTTAAGCTAAGAGGGAGGATGTTTAAAGGGGATCAAAGGGGTAAATTTTTCACAGAAAGAATAGTGGGTATCTGGAATGAGCTGCCTGGTGGAGGCAGGAACAGTAGTCACATTTAAGAGGCATCTGGACAGGTACTTGAATGAGCAAGGCATGGAGGGATATGGAATAAATGCAGGCGGGTCGGATTAGTATAGATAGGCATTATGGTCGGCATGGACGCGGTGGGCCAAAGGGCCTGGTTCTATGCTGTACGACTTTATGACTCCCTGTGACTCCTGTTAATTGTTTAATTATCCACCACCATTCAGGACTGGATGTGGCAGGACTGCAGAGCTTTGATCTGATCTGTTGATTGTGAGATTCCTGAGCTCTGTCTATTGCATGCTGCTTCCGCTATATGACATGCAAGTAATTCTGTGTTGTAGCTTCACCAGGTTGACACCTTATTTTTAGGTCTGCTTGGTGCTGCTCCTGACATGCCCTCCTGCACACTTCATTGAACCACTATTGCTCCCTTGGCTTGATGGTAATGGTAGAGTGAGGGATATGCCAGGCCATGAGGTAACATATTGTGTTTAAATACAATTCTGCTGCTGCTGATGGCCCACGGTGCCTCATGGATGCCCAGTTTTGAGCTGCCAGATCTGTTCATTTCTTCCCTCAGACATAATTGAAAAAAAAAATTCTGAAGAAATGCATGAACTAAATAAAAAGGAGAGAGAAATAAATACTGACAAAATAGATGGCAGCATTTGGAAGGTAAAAAGATTTCAGATTTATTATTGATGAGTGAGAGGAATTTCTCACACTTTGGGGCTTCTGTAAGTGGATTTACTGTATCAGAGTAGAAGTACTGTTTCAGGCCTTGTTAGCTCAGTTGGTAGAGCATGAGACTTTTAATCTCAGGGTCTTGGATTTGAGACCATTGTTGTGTGGTTGCTCTTCCCTTTTTCAGTCTTCATCGGCAGAGAGTTCAAGGAGTGTTTGAAATTAAATTCAACAACATCACCAGATTTCAACCCCCATCCCTTGCCCCCCTCCCAGTGTAGTTGACAGGACCATCAACCTCTGCCTTCCCCCTTCCCCTCCCTCCCAGAACTGCGACAGGGATCCCCTTGTCCTCACTTTCCACCCCACCTGCCTCCACATCCAAAGGATCATCTTCCACCATTTCCACCACCTCCAGCGTGATGCCACCACCTACCTCATCTTCCCCTCCCCTGTCAGCATTCTGTGAGAATAAGAAATACTGAAATGTTGTTTCTACAGCTTGTGGAAAGTTACCAAGAAGTCATTTGTACACAACATAATGAAATCACTGAAAAAGAGAACTGATAAGGGTATGTAAGTAGAGACCTTAAGACAGTACATCACTGACAAAGAGAACTGATAAGGGTATGTAAGTACAGACCTTGGGACAGTACATCACTTAAAAATTGTGCTTAGGCAGATAAAAGAGAAACAGCAAGAGTTAGAACAAAGGATGTAGTGAATAAGAAACTGCCCCACTAAGATAAAGGCTGACAGCTGCAAGTTAAAACACACAATGGAGAGCCAAATAAGGTAAAACAAAAACAAGAGTTAGGGGCTAGAAAGTTAGAGTAGGGTGAGAAGTAAACAGAGGAGGAGACTGTAGCAACCACAGGATAGGTTAGTGTCATAATACGTTATAACCAATAATGTAAAATAAAGGCGTGGACAAATGGATTTGTATTGTATAAACATGAACTGAATATGTTGATCGGTGTGCCTGCTTGTAGGACACCCGATCTTGCAAGAACGTTAAATAAACTTACTTCTTCAGAGTTTGACTTGGTGTAAATTATTATTAAGTGGGCTACGTTTCACACAATTCTGAAGGGATAGTTCCCTCCACGACACCTTGGTCCACTCCTCCATTATCCCTGACACCTCGTCCCCTTCCCAAGGCATCTTCTCATGCAATCGCAGGAGATATAATACCTACCCTTTTCCCTCCTCTCTGCTCATTATTTAAAGCCCAAACACTCCTTTCAGGTGAAGCAGCGATTTACTTGTACTTCTTTCAATTTAGTGTACTGTATTCGCTGCTCACATTGCAGTCTCCTCCAAATTGGGGAGACCAAACGCAGATTATGTCGAACACCTCTGCTCAGTCCGAAAGCATGACCCCGAGCTTCTGGTTCCTTGTCGTTTCAACACTCCCCCCTGCTCTCATGTCAACATTTCTGTCTTGGGCCTGTTCCAGTGTTCCAGTGATCATCTCCATGGAAAGATCAATCTTACACGCGAGCTCAAATGTTGGATTTTGTATGTTAAGTATCTTTTCTGATCCAAAGATTACACTATCAATCATTCACCACTCTGTCTTCTCCTGAACTTCGAGTTCAAATTTGTTTGTGAAGTTGAGTGACACGTTAAGACAGCACAGTCTTTGTCTTTGTGAAGGAAGTGATTTCGGAATGGCTGTTTGAAACTGCCCCTCCTTGCACAGAAATTCAGTGCAAATACTCAAATCACCCACAATTTCTTTGTGAGAAATTTGTTCACAATTGCATTCGACATGGAAACCGTCTCAACATTAATCTCACTGAAGGAAAGTGTGACTGTGTTGTTTGTTTCAGAGTGTTGGTGCTGTTATGTGTCGCTTTTAACCAAGACTGGGACACAACGCAAGGTTGATCCAAGGTTGGCATATATTATCATTCAGGAGCAAGAAAAATCAAAAGGAACCTAACAAGAAAACCCAGTCTCCAGATGTGAGAATCTGTAGATCTGCTTTGGGAAAGTGAATCAGAGCAGAATGAAGGGTGAACTGTCCGACTGCCCAGAAGAGATGAAGACACAGCTCAGTCAGCACGTTCCCCTGGTTTATGATGCTGGAACATTCCTCACACAGAAATTATTCAACCCGATGACAAACGTGCTTACAGCCGATAATTTATTAAGATAATTTTTTTTGAGCAACAACACAAACAGCTACTCGACAATGTGGAAAATTGCCGAGGTGTGTCCTGTCCATAAAAAAAAAGGCAGGACAAATCCAATCTGACCAATTACCGCCCCATCAGTCTACTATCAATCATCAGCAAAGTGATGGAAGATGTCTTCAACAGTGATATCAATCACCACGCATTTAGCAATAATCTGCTCATCGATGCTCAGTTTAGATTCCGCCAGGGCCTCTCGGATCCAGGCAAACATTTGGAAGCTGGAGTATAATGTGGGAAAATGTGAGGTTATTCACTTTGGTAGTAAGAACAGATAAATTAAATATTATTTAAATTGCGAGAGACTACAGAATGCTGCGGTATAGTAGGATCTGGGTGTCTTCGTACGTGAATCACAAAAAGTTAGCATGCAGGTAGAGCAAATAATTAGGAAGGCAAATGGAATGTTACCCTTTATTACAAAGGGGAATGGAGTATAAAAGGAGAGAAGTCTTGCTACAAATGTACAGGGTGTTGGTGAAACCACACCTGGAGTACTGTGGACAGTTCTGGTCTCCTTATTTAAGGAGGGATATACTTGCATTGGAGGCAATTCAGAGAAAGAGGTGGGCAACTGTCTCTTCCCCACCACAGCCACCTCGAGGGCATTGTGCGGAGGGGGTTAGACTTCGGGCGTGCAGGAAGGATCTGATGGGGAGGGCTCTTCTCACCACCAGCCAAGTTTCATCTTGGTGCTTGTTTGAAAGTTCTGGTGATGAGGCATTCCGCCCAATGACTTTGGAAGTTTGCTCGGGGAACCATCCGACTGGATCCACCATCTCCTTTTCCTGTAGGGCCTTGAGGACATTCCGTGCAGACCACTACCTGAAGGATTGGTGGTCAAAGATGTTTTTCCACAGAAACTTTCCCACGAAGGATAGGTGGTACGGCACGGTCCAACTGGATGGAGCATTCCGCGGCAATGTGACCAGGCCCATCCTTCACAACGCTGGGGACAGATAGAACCTCAGCACGTAGTGACACTTGGAGATTGTGCACTGGGAATCTGCGCACAGCTTGATGCAGCCGCACACGAAGGTAGTCATCAGGATGAGGGCGACGTTGGGTACATTTTTCCCGCCCTTATCCAGGGGTTTGAACATCGTGTCCCTCCAGACCTGGTCCATTTTGGAACCCCATATGAAGCGGAAAATGGCTCGGGTGATCGCCACAGCGCAGGAGTGGCGGATGGGCCAGACCTGCACCACGTACAGCAACGTGAGCGCCTCGCACCTGATCACCAGGTTCTTACCCACAATGGAGAGAGATCGCTGCTCCAACATGCTCAGCTTATGGTGTATCCTGGCTACTCGCTACTTCCAGGTTTTGGTGCACGTCCCAGACCTTCCAAACCATATCCCCAGCACCATCAGGTAGTCTGACCTGATGGTGAAGGGGACAAAGGATCGGTCAGCCCAGTTCCCAAAGAACATGGACTCGCACTTGCCGTGGTTAACTTTGGCTCCCGAGGCGAGTTCGAACTGGTCGCAGATGCTGATCAGTCTGCGAACGGACAGCAGATCCGAGCAAAAGACGGCGACGTCATCCAGGTACAGGGAAGTTTTAACCTGAGTGACTCCACTGCCTCGGATTGTAACACCCCCTTATGCTTGCATCCTTCCTAATAGACTCAGCAAAGGGTTCAATACAGCAAACAAACAAGACAGAGGAGAGAGGACTGCCCTGTCTGTCTTTGCAAAGCAGGTGCAGAAAAAGATGCAGTGGTTTTTATCGTGGTTCATCCCAAGCAGCTGTGTAACACAGGAGTCTGTGCTCTTCAGGTAGTTCTCAGGGATGCACACCGAGATAAACATCAACTGCTGCTGAAGGACTATCAATTCGGTGAAAGACGCCCTTTGGTCTGCCCGAAACTTGCTGGTTGTCCAGCGCAAAGAGTTGTCCACGACCTAATGTTGCAGACTGGCACATTCCAAGGTCCAGGACTACGTGCTGAGGGACGCACTACAGCTTGGGGCAGCCGCTGCAAAGGTTCACTGGGGAAGACCACTGTGTAAGGTACCCCCACCAAGGTGAAGTGAGGGACTGGATCCATGGAAATCCCCTCGGGCTGTATCCAGAAAATATTTCTCCGCCTCCAGGCTCACTTCTTTGACCAGGAGTCCTCCTCCCGACCAGCAGACCCATTCTCCCACCTCCAGCATTCTCCCTCTACTTGGACCCCCCCCCCCCCCCCCCCCCGCCACGGCCACTTACCCGCTCTTGATCTCTTCATTGAAAACTGTCGGCTAGACATTTGTCATCTCAATTTCTTTGCCCCCCTCACTCACTCTAACCTATCCCCCTCCGATCTTGAGGCACTCCGTTCTCTCAGGTCTAACCCCGACATGGTCATCAAACCTGCAGACAAGGGTGGTGCTGTTGTTGTATGGCGTACCGACCTCTACCTTGCAGAGGCTCAGTGCCAACTCACAGACACTTCTTCCTAGCTCCCTCTGGACCATGACCCCATCACCGAACATCAAGCCACCGTCCAAAGGACTGTCACTGACCTCATCTCCTCTGGAGATCTTCCCTCTACAGCTTCCAACCTCATAGTCCCGCAACCCCGGACAGCCCGCTTCTACCTCCTTCCCACAATCCACAAACGGGTACGTCCCGGCAGACCCATTGTGTCAGCCTGCTCCTGCCCCACTGAACTTATTTCTTCCTATCTTGACTCTATCTTTTCTCCGCTGGTCCAGTCTCTTCCCAACTACATCCATGACTCTTCTGACGCCTTATGTCATTTTGACAATTTCCAGTTTCCTGGTCCCAACCGCCTCCTCTTCACTATGGACGTCCAATCGCGCTGCACCTCCATCCCCCGCCAGGATGGTTTGAGGGCTCTCCGCTTCTTCCTGGAACAGAGGCCCAACCAGTCCCCATCCACCACCACCCTCCTCCGCCTGGCTGAACTTGTTCTCACATTGAACAACTTCTCCTTCAACTCCACACACTTCCTTCAAGTAAAAGGTGTCGCTATGGGTACCCGCATGGGTCCTAGTTATGCCTGTCTTTTTGTGGGATATGTCGAGCATTCTATGATCCAGCCCTACTCAGGCCCCCTCCCCCAACTCTTTTTCCGGTACATTGATGACTGTATCGGTGCTATTTCCTGCTCCCGCCCCGAACTGGAAAACTTTATCAACTTTGCTTCCAATTTCCACTCTTCTCTCACCCATACGTGGTCCATCTCTGACACTTCCCTTCCCTTCCTCGACTTCTCTGTCTCCATCTCTGGGGATAGGTTGTCTCCCAATATCCATTATAAGCCCACCGACTCCCACAGCTACCTCGACTACACTTCTTCACACCCTACCCCCTGTGAGGACTCCATTCCATTCTCCCAGTTTCTCCGTCTTCGACGCATCTGCTCTGATGATGCTACCTTCCATGACGGTGCTTCTGGTATGACCTCCTTTTTCCTCAACCGAGGAATCCCCCCACTGTTGTTGACAGGGCCCTCAACCGTGTCCGGCCCATTTCCCTTACTTCTGCCCTCAACCCTTCCCCTCCCTCCCAGAACCGTGACAGGGTTCCCCTTGTCCTCACTTTCCACCCCATCAGCCTCCATATCCAAAGGATTATCCTCTGCCATTTTCACCACCTCCAGCGTGATGCCACTACCAAACGCATCTTCCCCTCCCTTCCCCTGTCAGCATTCCGAAGGGATCGTTCCCTCCGCGACAACCTGGTCCACTCCTCCATTACCCCCACCACCTCGTCCCCATCCCATGGCACCTTCCCCTGCAATCGCAGGAGGTGTAATACCTGCCCATTTACATCCTCTCTCCTCACTATCCCAGGCCCCAAATACTCCTTTCAGGTGAAGCAGCGATTTACTTGTACTTCTTTCGATGTAGTATACTGTATTCGCTGCTCACAATGTGGTCTCCTCTATATTGGGGAGACCAAGCGCAGTCTGGGTGACCGTTTTGCGGAACACCTCCGCTCGGTCTGCAAGCAGGACCCTGAGCTTCCGGTTTCTTGCCATTTCAACACTCCCCCCTGCTCTCATGCTCACATCTCTGTCCTGGGATTGCTGCAGTGTTCCAGTGAACATCAACGCAAGCTCGAGGAACAGCATCTCATCTATCGATTAGGCACACTACAGCCTGCCGGACTGAACATTGAGTTCAATAATTTCAGAGCATGACAGCCCCCCATTTTACTTTCATTTTTAGTTGTTTTTTCTTTTTTCTTCTTTTTTGCTTTTTTACATTTTTTACAACCTTTTATATTGCATTTATTTCATTTCATCTTAGTTTATTCAGTTTGCTTACCCACTGTTTTTTTTCAGGTTTGCACTTGCTGCTGTTCAATATTCAGTCCGTTAACACCTATTCTGTACTAATGCTTTGTCTTTCAACACACCATTAACATATTGTTTGCCTTTGCTCCATGACCTTTTGGTCAGCTAAGTGGCCTTGTCCAACCTGCACCTTCTCCTTTGTTATCTCTTGCCCCACCCCCACCTCACTTGCTTATAACCTGTGACATTTTTAATATTTGTCAGTTCCGAAGAAGGGTCACTGACCCAAAACGTTAACTCTGCTTCTCTTTCCACAGATGCTGCCAGACCTGCTGAGTGGTTCCAGTATTTCTTGTTTTTATTCCAGAAAACATTTGTTTGCTGCAAAAAGTACATGGCAGGTAAAATGAAATGGAAGGGTTGTGAGGCAATTCACTCCTGTACTGAAGGAAACTGATCTCCTTTGCAATCTTTGTATTGTTGACTTGGTGCTGTTTTTGAACTGTTTTGTAATGTATCTTTTTATAGTTTTTTAACGAATAAAGTATATGTTGGAAATTTAAAAAAAAGTTCAGAGAAGGTTCACTGGATTTATTCCTGTGATGAAGGGGTTGTCTTTTGAGGAGGATTGAGCAGGTTGGACCCATACTGATTGGAGTTTAGGAACATGAGAGGTGATCGTATTGAGACATATAAGATTCTGAAGGGTCTTGAAAGGTAGATGCTGAGAGGATGTTTCCCCTCGTGGTGGAATCTAGAACTAGGGGACACAGTTTCAGAATTAGGGATTTTCCATTTAAGAAGGAAATGAGGAGGAATTTCTTCTCTCAGACAGTTGTTCATCTTTGTATTTTTATCTACAAGGAAGTCAAGGGTTATGGGGGGCAGGCAAGAAAGTGGGGTTGATGCCATGATCAGATCAGCCATGATCCTATTGAATGGCAGAGAAGGCTCGAGGGGCCAAATGGCCTACTCCTGCTACTATTCCTGTTCTTATGATCTCATTGCAGCTTGTTCCAAATAGAGACAAAAGAGTGGAATTCCAGAGGAGAGGTGAGAGTAATTACCCTTGAGTGAGTGTGGCATCAAGGATCCCCAGCAAAATTGAAATCAATGGGAATCAGGGGAAAACTGTCCACTTGTTGGAGTCATACCTAGCACAAAGCAAGATGATTATGGTTGGTGGAGGCCGATCATCTCAGCCCAGGACATTGCCTCAGGAGTTTCTCAGGGTAGTGTCCTTGGCTCAACCATCCTCAGCTGTTTTATTAATGAGTTTCCCCTCAACTTAAGTCAGAAGTGGGAATGTTAGGTGATGATTCACAACTCCTCAGATACTGAAGCAGTCCATGTCTGCAAGCAGCGAGACCTGAACAACATTCAGGCTTGAGCTGATAAGTGACAAGCGACTTGGTTGCCACAAAAGTGCCACGCAGTGAACATCTCCAATGAGAGAGAATCAAACCATCTACCTTTTAATACTCAGCAGCATTATCATCACTGAATCCCTCACCAGCAACATCTTGGGGGTTATCATTGATTATAAACTAAACTGGACCAGTCACATCTATGCTGCGGCTTTTAGCATAGGTCAGAAATTGGGAATTCTGCAGCAAGTATCTCACCTCCTGACATGCCAAAGCCTGTCCATTGTCTACAAGGTACAAGTCAGTTGTGTGATGGAATATTCTCCACTTTTCTGGACAGCTGCAGCTCCAAAAACACATAAAAAGCTCAATACCACCCAGGACAAAGCAGTCCTCTTCATCGGTACCTCACCCACCACTTTAAACATTCACTCACTCCACCACCAGAGCACAGTGGCAGCAGTGTGTACCACCTACAAGATGCACTGCAGTAACTCGCTAAGTAACGTTCAACAGCACCATCCAAACCCGTGATCACTACCACCTCGAAGGATAAGGGCAGCAGATGCATGGGAACACCACCACCTGCAGGTTCACCTCCAAGTCACTCACCATCATGACTTGGAACTATATCACCATTTCTTCACTGTTGCTGGGTCAAAATCCTGGAACTCCCTCCGCAATAGCACTGTGGGTGTTCCTACACCACATTGACTGCAGCAGTTCAAGAAGGCAGCTCCCCACCACATTCTCAAGGGCAATTAGGGATGGGCAATAAATGCCAGCCTTGCCAGCGATACTCACACCCAAGAATGAATAAAAAACAAATCATTCTCCACAGATTCCCCACAATCCAGGCTTGGACATTTACTTCAGGAGCACAGAGCTTTATATAACTACAACATGAGTTCCAATCTTCAGATTCCATTAGCCTTTCACATTATTTTCTACCAGTCCACTAGCTTTTAGTGATTCAGCACTCGGGTCTCTGCTTCTCCAGTTTCTAACATCTCACCACTTATAAAAAACACTCTGATCTATCTTTCGTAGGTCCTGGATGACCCCTCATTTTAAACTCCATCTGCCAAAGCATTGCTCACTCACTTAATCTATCAAGAAGATTTGAAAATAAATTTCTTGCCAAAGGATAATGTTTTGCTTCTGCTCCCTCGCCATTTGCTTTTCCCGTTAGTCTTTCATTTGGTGTAAATCCAGAGAAAGTAAAGATGGAAGGCAGGAGGGAGGGAAAAATCTTCCTCCTTTTCGTGATCCCTATTTGATCTTCATTCCAGTCCAATTTGGGCGAAGTATTCCAATTATCTGTCTCAATTTTAATAAAGGATAAACAATTCTGGAATCACCAGCGAGATATTGACAAGAACATGTTTCCAGGCCAGCTTTCCACAAAAGCTCCCCCACAACAATGTACTAGACACTTCATAAACTAACGACAAAATTGGGATCCGAACCCACACATGCAAAGCAAAATGCATTAGCACGCCACCGTCTTAACCTCTCGACCACCTTGTCAGCTGTTTGGACAGTACAGATCCTGGCTGTGCAGCCAGATGTGCAATGATGGAAATGCAGCTTCTGTAAGCAAATGAAATTTCCATCACATCAGGACATGGCCTGTTGGGAATGGAGCGGTGTGAAACATTTCCAGACCATGTCCAACACGTTTCTACTCAGTGTGAAAATCCACCACGGAAAGACTGGAACATACAATCATATCATCACATCATGATTAACATCACTCAGACACCTGAACCATGAGGTCACTGACAAAGTCATGATGACCGAATTTCTCATGAAATGACAACTGAACTAACTGACTGGAAGAATTGCTTTAATTCCACATGATCAGAGAGGCACAGCCTCAGACCGACTTGGCAGATGAGTATTGATTGAATAATTTCTGTGTGAGGAATGTTCCAGCATCATAAACCAGGGGAACGTGCTGACTGAGCTGTGTCTTCATCTCTTCTGGGCAGTCGGACAGTTCACCCTTCATTCTGCTCTGATTCACTTTCCCAAAGCGGATCTACAGATTCTCAAACAGATCTGTTCACAAGAAAACAGATGTAAACGATTGATAGCTAAACCTTTGAAGCAAGGATATGAATCCAAGATTTTCTGATTATTGGACAAACACTCGAGCCAACAAAGCTGCAGAGGCAGGTCACAAATGCTGTGACAACTAAGGGCAGAGGAGGGCACTCTTTATTCTCATCCCACTTCTACACAGGTCCAACATCTATCTTAACTTTTCCCACTTACTGAAACAGTGAATCATACACTCTATTTTTCCCAGAATAGAAGACACTGACCAGGTTTCTTTAATGAACAACAAAATGATTCATTTATTGTAGAACAAGTTTTAACTAGTCATGAAGTAAAGCATAAACACACAGGTGGAAATTTTAAAAGTTCCCTTTTCACCTTTACTTTTAAAGTCTTTTTTTTTTGATCTTCGAGCCACATGCACACACACACATACACCGGTTAACTGAAAAGATAAAAGGGATTAAAAAAAAAAATTTTTACATTTTGTTATGTTGCAGAAAATCCAGATTGCGCGCAATTGTTGAACAAATTCTCCGGACTCAGACCTTGAGAATCAAACACTTTATTGCATGATATCATGGGGGATAACACCTTACCTAAAGGCGGTCCAGTGCTACTCCCAAAAAGCTACAGATCGCCGTGGACTTATATAGTATAAAAGAGGCAGAGCTAACAGTTTCACAATTAGATAAGCACCCACAAGACTGCCTCCGTAACGGTGCACCATGCAGGGTCCGAGGTCAACAAAACATCAGTTTCAACAATAACAAGCTAGTTCCTTAATTCAATGCCCACTCCAGACACCATATCTGGCCGTAACGTCTGATTGTGGTTAGCTGCTCTGTCTACATTTTATGACCGTTGGTTGTGGTTAGATTAGCTACAAGCTGTCTCCTGCTTTTCTGCTTCTACAAAGTTAAGTAATAATTAGCAAAGCTAAGAAAATTTCTCCAACAATCCCTCCTTTTATCATACCATGATAATACAGCATCATCATGAGTCGAGGGAGAGGCAGGGGCTTAAAGTAATCATTGAAGCATAATATCTTTTTCTGCCATTGCGCTGTGGCAGCCGCAAGGCCAAGCTAGCAATACATGATTGATTAATCTCAGCTTAAATGTCCCCATAATATTCTGTTCTTAAAATTCTAAAATTCTGTTCTCACAGTCCCCTCTTGACTCTTCTACAACCCTTTTAAGAATCCGTCCCTTGATCCCACCTCGGTGCCTTTAATGGTCTCTATTTGTCTAGAAACAGCCTTCAACACCCGGAGGGGTCGCACTCAATACGTCGCCTGCTTATATCTCAAGGGGGCAGCGGGAACTCTGTAAAGGCATAAGTTTTGCAGGGGCTTCAAATACTTGCTTATAAAATAAAAGGGTGGTACACTTGTACAATTACAAATTCATTTAAACATCACTGTTACATTATTGATTGTATAAACATAATACAATTTCATAAAGTACATTGATCATTCATTTGCTCACTTTAAGTATATATGAAAAGGTTATACAATTACCCTTTTATGGCACAACTAATTGTCCCACCTTTGACAGAGTAAGTTCGAACACTAATTGCTTTTCGGGTAGCTGTCCAACCTGTGTTCATACATCCTCTTGCATCGCCTAATTAATTTCTTAAGTTGCCAAATTAAGTATGTCACATCTAACACCATGATACCCAAAACCACTATCAGGACATGGGAGATGATTCTAAACCAGGGGTGTCTCTGCACGTCTGACCCCAGTTCCAGAAGTCCTCCTGCAAGGTAGAATCATTTATCTTGTCAATCTCATCTTGTAGCATCTTCGACTGTTGTTCCAGCTTGCAATGGCTTCTAGCTGCTGTCTATCTTTACCCAAGTGTATGGGCAATGGTTGAATAGTATATTCATAGTCCCGGAGGTAATATGTCAAATCCTCCTTAATACTTTCTGTCACAGTTATCGTTTCTGCCTTTTGTTTATGTATCTCTACCAACTCCATTTTCCCTACTCGGGTTGGTATTTGTGGGTTGAACCAAAATGTACTGTTGCTCACCGGACAAGTCCGTTTCTGTCCATACTGGTACTCCTTCGCTGTGGTGGTTAAGCAATATCTCCCCTTTCCCACATAGGCCACATGGGTTAGTCCTGACAATGCTTTCCCAGCCTCCCTGGTGCTATTTACAGTGGCATTAAATCCACATTTTGATTCTGCCAATTTATCTATAGGATGAGGACATATGATCACCTGGTTTTACAGACTACACTCAGACAATGGACAATGTTGTTCCAATTGCCTCTTTTCCAATTTCCACAACATAGGGTAAAATGTCATTGTATTTTATGTAATCTTTTCCCCTTATCATTTTCTCATTACCAAATTCCTGTCTCAACAATTGTCACAGTAATATCTTGTACAACTCTCGGGTCTTCTCAGGGCACCAGTCAGGTAGCTGGATGTCTGAGAAAATCAATATTACCGTTACCAACTCAAGCTTTACAATATCATATACAATTTTATTCGTTTTTTATTATCGCAAGTCCATTTTCTGGTCAATGCAAGGCAAGGGAGACAAGTCACTTGTGGCTGTTGGGTCGTAACCTTACTCGTCGGTAATTCGGATGTGGGGTTAACCGTGGGGTTGGTGCTTCTTGTCTGTTTAATCTCACAACCTGAAATAGGAACAATCCTTTTTTTATCTTAGAGCTTTAATATCTTTCGCTTGGGGGAGTTCGAGGATTGGCTGCACTCACTTTTGCTCTGTCTCATGCTTTCCCTGTGTTATTACTATTCCCAAATAAGAAACCTTTTCCTTCATTATCGGTGCCATTTTCAGCCTAACTTTCACTCTGACCTTCTGAAGGAAGGTGGAATATCGATGGATTATTATAAAATCCCTGGGAGAGACACGTCCAGATGTACTGTTGTCCCTTGAACATAAACGCAAATTTATATTCACACTCTTGTGCCAACTGTATGGACCAGAATCCATTGCTAATGTTCAACCACTGATTTTGTTATTTTCTAAAACTTTGATTGTCCTCTTAAATATCAGATAGATATCCCTTTGAGTGCTTTAAATAACCACTCATATCAATTAAATTTTGTTTATTGATTCCAATATCTTATGCCCAGACTTGGTTGTACTTTTTGTCCATTTAAGGACAGAAGTGTTTGCAACTATCTTTCCTTCTCAAGCATTTTGACTCATTGATAAAGATGCTGTGATATTTGATGTCTGCAATTAAGTTTTAAATTCTCAAAGCTGCTGGATCTCTTGTTGTGGCATCAGTTCTCATGTGGCCTTGGAACCTGCCGTCACCTGCTTAAAAATAATCCATTGTGGCTCTGCCCCTGAGCCCAATGGGTTAATTTGTCCAATTCTATCTGGCAACTTAGAAATGTAAAATTTGGCAATGTCCAATATGTATAAATTTGACTCTCAGCAATGCAAAAACTGCAGCGGGTTAAGTTCTTTGTTTGTATCCAAGGGGGCGGAGCAAAACATTCTCAGCTACGTGATCAAAAAGAACTATCCATTTTAAATTTTTTTCAATCCTTTTGGTATCCTTAGGGTTTATAAACAACAAAATCATGTGTAACATTTTCAACTTCAAAGGAAAGCATCTCCATCAGGAAAGACAGCATTTTTAGATTAAACTCCAATTGTTTCCAAATTCCAATTCACTGCAATAAATATTTTTTAAAAAAATCAAAACTGCCGATGTATATGAGTGAGTCCCACGTCCGGAACTTAAGACTCCTCCAAAACATGACATAATAAACTTGAAAGTTCATTGTTGCAACAAATGAAATTTCCAGTTCTTCAACTTAAACAGGTCAATTAACCTTAACAGTATTAATTCAATTCAGACTTATTAACTTATAATACTTATTAACTACACACAACAGAACAGAATAGCATGTGCTTATTTTAAAAGATAAGTAAATTACGTCATTTTTCTTGCTCTTTCTTCAGGTGCCAGCCTGTAATAAAACCAAAAACTAAAGAAAAAGTTATTTAACATTCTTACAACAAAAGATTTAACACCAGCTTTTTAAACAGACAGAATCTTTCCTATATCTCCTTTGTTTATTTATCTCTCCCTTAAAACAATATAACAGTCAATAAAACATGTCTTCAAATTTAGACTGTAAAATAAAACAATAGCAAAGTTTCCAATTAAAACAATGTTCGAAACCCCAAATTAGATTTCTGCCAGACATCTTCAGACCTTCAAGGCTGAAGCTTATCCCTCAGAAAATTGTTCATTGCCTTTTCACAGTTGCAAAAACAACTAAAAATAAAACTTTAACTTAAAATATAATTCAATTTTATATCCCATTCCTGGGTGCACAATCTTAAATCGAAATGAACACACTCAACAATCACTTTTCACACTCATTCAATTCCAACTTAATAGACTCATGCTTTTAACATTAAAGCCAGACAACAAAGAGTTAACGACAGTCAGTTCTACAGAACACAAACTGTAAAATCCAGATATTCAATTCATTCGCGGAAGCTTCCGACATTCTCACAGTCGAATCAAAGACACAGTTATTTGTTTTACTCTAAAACATACCTATCTTTAAAACACATATTTACCGTGACGCTTCTGCATCTTCTTCGAGGGGGGAAACGGACGTGGGTCGCCTTTCTCCAGAGGACATGGATTACTCGTCCCCGGGGGCAACCCTTCCTTCTTGGAAGCCGTTGAGTCCACTCCTACTTCTACTTTCTCAAAACCTTCTAATTTTATGAGTTAATTTCGATGGAATAAACAACATTAACACAAACAAAAGACAAAACCACACACAAGGAGACAAACAGGCGCAGTTAATGTTAAATTCTCAAGGTCAGCTAACCGGCTCATCCCTGTCTCTTCAGGTCAACGGTATTTTCGTTCTCCAACTCTTGTCACCCGCATCTTTCTCTAGGGCCAGATCAGCGGGTGTACTCAGGAGCCCCGAAAACGTGCCTGTTGGGTCAATTTGGTAATTTAGTTACAGGCCCAGTCATCTCTGTCCCATATCTTGTCACCGTATTTTACTCACTTCCCATGTGTGAGAGTTAACTTCGTATACTCAATGGGATCAGGTATTCGGCCCAGCCGACTATGCCAGATTCCTAAATTTACTGGATTTTCCACTTATCTACTTTTCAACTTCCCTTCGCAGAATTACTCACTTCCCATGTGTGAGCTTAACTTACTCAATTTTAGACCTTTTCTGATCAGGTTTCAGCCAATTCTTCCTTGACCCCTTTGTTCCCTTCGCCCATTTAAATCCTGGCCTTCACGTGGCACCCAATTGTCCTCTTAATTCCGGCTCAGGCTGGGTGATTGGGATATCAGGGTCGCAGAAAAGTTGACTTACCCCTGATCCTGTTGATTATTTTTTCACTAGGTTCTTTTGGATCCCGTGAACTCAGGGATCCTGCCAACTATGCCAAACTGTTGGAGAAAATCCAGATTGTGCCCAATTGTTTAACAAATTCTCCGGACTCAGACGTTGAGAACAAACACTTTATTGCATGATATCATGGGGGAACACACCTTACCTAAAGGCGGTCCAGTGCTACACCCAAAAAGCTACAGATCGCCGTGGACTAATATAGCATAAAAGAGGCAGAGCTAACAGTTTCACAATTAGATAAGCACCCACAAGACTGCCTACGTAACGGTGCACCATGCAGGGTCCGAGGTCAGCAAAACATCAGTTTCAACAATAACAAGCTAGTTCCTTAATTCAATGCCCACTCCAGACACCATATCTGGCCGTAACGTCTGATTGTGGTTAGCTGCTCTGTCTACATTTTATGACCGTTGGTTGTGGTTAGATTAGCTACAAGCTGTCTCCTGCTTTTCTGCTTCTACAAAGTTAAGTAATAATTAGCAAAGCTAAGAAAATTTCTCCAACATGTTACAAACACAAAAAAAAAAACTCTTGGGCTGTTTACTTGCTCATTTTTGAAGAAAACATCAGATGATATACGTTGCTCCAAAATTGGAATACATTCTAACTTCTGAGTATACGTACACAGGTCACCAGGGTATTTTAGAACAGTTCTTTTCAGAAGGCATTGAGAATTAATTTTAGCAGGCCTTCTTCAAAGACATGCGACAAGATGAATTAACTCAGTGGACTTCGCAGGGTCTTTTAAAGATTTTCTGGAAAACAAGCTGGGTTGTGGTCTTCTCTCCTTCCTTGACACTTCTTCAGGCTAACTTTATCAGCTGCTCACTCCAGCAGGTAAAACACACTGACTCTACAACCAAAAGCTTGTGAGTTTTCTGCTGTCTTAGGTGTACGCTGCTGCTGCCGAGCTTCTCCAATCAAGGGGCGTGAATGACTTCCCTAACCACATCTCCATATTACCATGGTTTCTGTTCTATATTTAACTTGAATTATGTGACAAACAGTAAACATAGTTGCCAAATTGGCTCTTATGGTGCTCTCTTGAAAAAGAGCTGGTCCTACATTTATTCAGTTTGATTATGACTTCTTCAAAAAATATTTTAACAGAAGAAACAGAATCAATTCCATAACATCATGTACCTTCCCTGAGCTACAGGTTTTTGCAAGTCTCTCTGGCTGTGTTTATGTTAGGTGATTTTGTACTCAGGTTCTTTTGGAATCCATGTGTTTGCAGATCTTTGTGAGTGAGAGATGTGGTAATATGTTTAAAAGATTTCCCTATACATTATTCATATCTCCGCCTTTCCCCGAACTTTGTGCAAACATATTAATGAGGGAATCACACACATCCAGCCGTCAAACCTGTCCGCTAAACATTGAAAGGTAACGGTGTTTATTATAACGGGGTTCCATTTATTCAGACACATCTTGATGATTCACACATGCAATGTATTTGTATATTATATTCATGACATAATGACGTAAATAAACACTTCCTTGCACTTGCCACGCTTGGTAAACATTTTCTCTGCTGATGCCCCCTGAATATATTAGAGAACATGGTGTCGAGGTTGAGATAAAAGTCTGTAAATGTAGGCAGCAAACAGCAGCAGGGACTGCAGTGAACAAGATTTACGTGACATATTTGTGCTTCTATTGGTGGGTGAAATAAGATACTAAACACACAAAATCCTACATTTGAGCTCGCGTAAATGATTGCTCTGTCTATGGAGATAGCATCAAAGAATGCTCAGGAATTTTGTCCTATACCAGTGATAGTAACACACTTCAGGGGAACTTAAAAAAAAATGGTAAAATGGGCTTTCACATAACAGATGAAATTTTACACAGAGAAGTGTGAGGTGATACAATTTGGAAGGAAGAATGCCATATAAATGAAACGTTACAATTCTAAACTGGGTGCAGGAGCAGAGAGACAATGTACACCAATGTTAGAAGGATTGAAAAGGTAGCTAAGAGCAAACAGGACACTTGGCTTTATTAATAGAGGCACAGAGTAAAAACATATAAGTTATGCTAAACCTTTATAAAATACTGGGAATGAATGGCCTCCACCTGTACCTCCACAGAAAGCTTCCATTCCAGGTTTACACACACTCGTCAGGATCACTCTCCACAGATTCTGCCCTCGAGGCTCAGACACCCACTTCAGGATCACTCTCCACAGATCCCGCCATTCCAGGTTCGGACACCCACTTCAGGATCACTCTCCATAGATCCCAGCACTATGGGCTCAGTGACCCTCTTCAGAGATCCTAAATCTCCAGACACGGACATCCTTTGAGGACCACTCTCCACAGATTCTGCCCTCCAGGCTCAGACATCCTCTTCAGAATCACTCTCCATACATCCCGCCACTCCACGCACGGATATCTCCCTCAGGATCAGATCAAAGAATGTTGCTTGTCACTTATCAGCTCAAGCCTGAATGTTGTTCAGGTCTTGCTGCTTGCAGGCACAGACTGCTTCAGTATCTGAGGAGTTGTGAATCATCAGCGAACATTCCCACTTCTGACTTATGTTGAAGAGAAAGCCATCAATGAAAGAGCTGAGGATGGTTGGGCCTTGGACACTGCCCTGAGAAACTAGGTATCCAGTCATGAAAGGTGGAGGATAATTAAATAACGAACCAGATGAGGAGGCTCCAAAAACATCCCTATCCTCAATGTTGGTGGAGCCGAGCACGTCAGTGCAAAAGATAAAGCTGAAGCATTTGAAACCATCTTCAGTCAGAAATTGCTCAGTGGATGATTCATCTTGGCCTCTTGAGGTCCCCAGCATCACAGCTTCCAGTTTTCAGCCAATTTGCTTCACTCCGCATAATGGCAAGAAACAGCTGAAGGCACTCGAAACAGCAAAGACTATGGGCCCTAACAACATTCCGGCTCTAGTGTAAATCTGAGTTCTTTTTGCCTTCAGTCTGGTTCAGTAAATATACTGAGTCGGATGTATAGGTAAAATCAATTACTTTATTTGCGCATTTAGCCGGCTGACTTACTCTAATGCAACGACACTGACTCCACCCAGAGTCTGTCTGGTCCACTAGAGTAAGTGAAGTTTTTTGATACAGGTACTACTGTTTATACATTAAGATTCATGCTATACCCCCTTGTTTAACCAATCAGTGCGATACAATTCGACTTCACCCACGTGGTGACATGCAGTACATCTGTTACTGAGGTGACAATACACTCCATTTTCAATACATACTTGTTACTAATAAAATATTGTTTTGTACCAGCAAGATAAAACAAAGCAGACAAGCAAGCTAATTAGCAAGAGCATAGGAATCATCAATAATCATTCTCGTCTCACTCCCTGCATGGATCATGAGTCTGTCTCCACCTTGTGACAAGTAATTGCGGCGCATCCTGCTATCTCTGTTAGGTGTACATTCCTGAGTGTTTCATGCAGTCTGCAGCTACATCAAGTCGTGGCAGTTCACGAAGATAAGAGGGGCCGTGCACTCCTTATCACTCACACAGGGATGGACATCATTTGATTCACAGGAGTCCATTTGTTCCAAACCACAGTGAGTCACACAATCAGGCCATAAAGAACAGATGTCTTTGCAATTACCAGTGTCGGCTAGTCTTTACAGTCTCACACGCTCTGCCTTTACTTTTAACTATTTCATTGTGGTTTCTGCCACTTAAAATCAAAGCTCAGCAAAGCTACTATTGCTAACTTGGCTATATTTCCCATTAAGCATAGTGCCATGCCTTTCTGCTCACTTCCACACTAGTACTGAAGACTTGTGCTCCAGAACTAGCTGCGCCCTCAGCCAAGCTGTTCCAGTGGAGCTACAACACGGGCATCTACTTGTCAATGTGGAAAGTTGCCCAAGTGTGCCCACTCCACAAAAAAAATGCAGGACAAATCCAATCTGACCAATTGCCGCCCCATCAGTCTACTATCAATCATCAGCAAAGTGATGGAAGATGTCATCAACAGTGCTATCAAGCACCACACACTTAGCAATAATCTGATCATCGATGCTCAATTTAGGTTCTGCCAGGGTCTCTCAACTCCAGGAAATAATTTGGCAGATAGAGTATAATGTGGGAAAATGTGAGGTTATCCACTTTGGTAGGAAGAATAGAAAAGGAAAATATTATTTAAATTGTGAGAGATTACAGAATGCTGCGGTGTAGAAGGATCTAGGTGTCCTCGTACATGAATCACAAAAAGTTACCATGCAAGTGCAGCAAATAATTAGGAAGGCAAATGGAATGTTACCCTTTATTGCAAGGGGGATGGAGGATAAAAGTAGAGAAGTCTTGCTACAAATGTACATGGTGCTGGTGAAACCACACCTAGAGTACTGTGTACAGTTTTGGTCTCCTTATTTAAGGAGGGATATACTTGCATTGGAGGCAGTTCAGAGAAGGTTCATTGGATTAATTCCTGTGATGAAGGTGTTGTCTTATGAGGAAAGTTGAGCAGGTTGGACCGATACTCATTGGAGTTGAGAAAAATGAAAGGAGAACGTATTGAGACATATAAGATTCTGAGGGGGCTTGACAGGGTAGATGCTGAGAGGATGTTTCCTCTCGTGTTGGGATCTAGAACTAGGAGACACAGTTTCAGATTTAGGGCTTTTTCATTTAAGAAGGTATTTCTTCTCTCAGAGGGTCATTAATCTTTGGAATTCTTTACCGCAGAGAGCAGTGGAGGCTGGGTCATTGAATGTCTTCAAGATTTTTATCGACAAGAGAGCCAAGGGTTATGTGGGCAGGCAAGAAAGTGGGGTTGAGGTCATGATCAGGTCAGCCATGATCCTATTGAATGGCGGAGCAAGCTCGAGGGGCCTAATGGCCTACTCCTGCTATGAGTTCTTCCGATCTTCTGTTCGTATGACCTCATTGCAGATTGGTCCAAACAGAGACGAAAGACTGGAATTCCAGAGGAGAGGTGAGAGTGATTGCCCTTGAGTGCGTGTGGCATCAAGGATCCCTCGCAAAATTGAAGTCAATGGGAATCAGGGGGAAAACCCTCCACTTGTTGAAGTCATACCTAGCACAAAACAAGATGTTGTGGTTAGTGGAGGCCAATCATCTCAGCCCAGGACATTGCCTCAGGAGTTTCTCAGGGTAGTGTCGTAGACTCAAACATCCCAGCTGTTTCATTGACGACTTTCTCTTCAACATAAGTCAGAAGTGGGAATGTTAGATGATGATTCACAACTCTTCAGATACTGAAGCAGTCTGTGCCTGCAAGCAGCAAGACCTGAGCAACATTCAGGCTTGAGCTGATAAGTGACAAGCAACCTTCTGGCCACACAAGTGCCAAGCAGTGAACATCTCCAATGAGAGAGAAAAAAAATCTACCTTTTGATATTTAGAAGCATTATCATCGTTAAATCCCCCACCATCAACATCTTGACCAGAAACGTAACTGGACCAGTCACATCTATGCTGTGGCTATAAGCGCAGGTCAGAGATTACGAATTCTGCAGCAAGTATCTCACCTCCTGACACCCCAAATCCTGTCCACCATCTACAAGGCACAAGTCAGGAGTGTGATGGAATACATCCCACTCAACAACACTCAAGAAGCTCAACACCATCCAGGACAAAGCAGCGCACTTGATCGGCACCTCACCCGCCACCTTAAACATTCAATCCCTCCACAACCAGTAAACAGTGGCTGCAGTGTGTACCATCTCCATATGCACTGCAGCAACTCGCCAAGTATCCTTCAACAGCACCTTCCAAACTCGTGACCACTACCACCTCGAATGACAAGGGCAGCAGATGCATGGGAACTCACTACCTGCAGGTTCCCCTCCAAGTCACTCACCATCCTGACTTGGAACGATATCGCCATTTCTTCACTGTTGTTGGGTCACAATCCTGGAACTCCCTCCCCAATAGCACTGTGGGTGTTCCTGCACCATATGGACTGCATCAGTTCAAGAAGGCAGCTCTCCACCACCTTCTCAACGGCAATAGGAATGGGTAATAAATGCTAGCCTTAACAGCGATACTCACACCCAAGAATGAATAAAAACCAAATCACTCTCCACAGATTCCCCACAATCTGGGCTTGGACATTTACTTCAGGAGCACAGAGCTTTATATCACTGCAACATGAGTTCCAATCTTCAGATTCTGTTCACTTTTCACATTATTTTCTACCAGTCCACTAGCTTTTATTAATTCAGTATTCGGGTCTCTGCTCCTCCGCCGTTTCTAACATCTCACCTCTTACAAAAAAACACTCTGATCTATCGTAGGTAGTAGATGACCCCTCATTTTGAACTCCATCTGCCAAAGCATTGCTCACTCACTTAATCTAACAAGAAGATTTGAAAATAAATTTCTTGCCAAAGGATAATTTTCAGCATCTGCTCCCTCGCCATTTGCTTTTCCCATTTGTCTTTCACTTGGTGCAAATCCAGAGAAAGTAAAGATGGAAGGAAGGAGGGGAGGAAAAATCCTGCTCCGTTTCGTGATCCCTATTTACATAGAACATAGAACATACAGCACAGAACAGGCCCTTCGGCCCACAATGTTGTGCCGATCCTTTGTCCTCTGTCAAGGACAATTTAATCTATACCCCATCATTCTCCTTTATCCATATACCTATCCAAAAGCCTTTTGAAAGTCCCTAAAGTTTCTGACTCAACAACTTCCCCGGGCAAGGCATTCCATGCCTCGACCACTCTCTGGGGAAAGAACCTTCCCCTGACATCCCCCTTATATCTCCCACCCTTCACCTTAAATTTATGACCCCTTGTAACGCTTTGCTCCACCCGGGGAAAAAGTTTCTGACTGTCTACCCTATCTATTCCCCTGATCATCTTATAAACCTCTATCATGTCACCCCTCATCCTTCTCCTTTCTAATGAGAAGAGGCCTCGAATGTTCAGCCTTTCCTCGTAAGACTTATTCTCCATTCCAGGCAACATCCTGGTAAATCTCCTCTGCACCCTCTCCAAGGCTTCCACATCCTTCCTAAAATGAGGCGACCAGAACTGCACACAGTACTCCAAATGAGGCCTTACCAAGGTCCTGTACAGCTGCATCATCACCTCACGGCTCTTAAATTCAATCCCTCTGCTAATGAACGCTAACACCCCATATGCCTTCTTCACAGCCCTATCCACTTGAGTTGCAACTTTCAATGATCTATGCACATAGACCCCAAGGTCTCTCTGCTCCTCCACATGCCCAAGAACCCTACCGTTAACCCAGTATTTTGCATTCATGTTTGTCCTTCCAAAATGGACGACCTCACACTTTTCAGGGTTAAACTCCATCTGCCACTTTTCAGCCCAGCACTGCAACCTATCCAAGTCCCTTTGTAGACGACAATAGCCCTCCTCGGTATCCACAACTCCACCAACCTTTCCTTGTATTTCCTTAAAGGTGCGGAGCTGAGTAAACCCGAGCCACTACACATGTAGTGTCTCCCACCCATCCTCCTCCTCTAACCTAATAATAAGACCCTTTTTACCCTCCTCCTCTAACCAAAAAGGACTGAGCAGGTAAGCTATTTACTGTTTTTGTTAATATCTATAGTTGTACTTAACTAAGGGGTAATTGAATAAAAGAAATGGCAGCCAGTGTAGTGTATTGCTCCTCCTGCAGAATGTTCGAGGTGAGGGAAACCTCCGGTGACCCTGCCGACTTCACCTGCTGGAAGTGCATCCGTCTCCAGCTCCTATCAGACCGTGTTAGGGAATTGGAGCTGGAGCTGGATGAACTGAGGATCATTCGGGAAGCTGAGGGGTTGATAGATAGAAGCTACACGGAGGTCGTTACTCCACAAATCAAAGGCAGCTGGGTAACAGTTAGAGGTGGGAAGAGGTCAGTGCAGGGATCTCCTGTGGTCGTTCCCCTCAACAACAAGTATACAGTTTTAGATACTGTTGGGGGGGACGGCCTATCGGGGGCAGGCTGCAGTGACCGGGCCTCTGGCACGGGGTCCTGCACTGTGGCTCAGAAGGGAAGGAGGGAGAATGGGAGAGCACTAGTCATCGGGGACTCGATGGTGAGGAGTACGGACAGGCGGTTCTGTGGGCGCAGGCGAGACGCACGGATGGTTTGTTGCCTCCCTGGTGCCAGGGTCCGTGATGTTTGTGATCGCGTCTTCAGGATCCTTAAAGGGGAGGGGGAGCAGCCAGAGGTCGTGGTGCACATTGGCACCAACGACGTAGGAAGGAAGGGTGGCACAGATGTTAGAAGTGAGTTTAGGGAGTTAGGCTGGAAGCTGAAAGCTCGGACGGACAGAGTTGTTATCTCTGGTTTGTTGCCGGCGCCACGTGATAGTGAGGCTAGGAATAGGGAGAGAGCACAGCTGAACACGTGGCTGCAGGAATGGTGTAGGAGGGAGGGCTTCCAGTTCTTGGATAATTGGACTGCATTCTGGGGAAGATGGGACCTGTTCAAACAGGACGGGCTGCATCTGAACCAGAGGGGCACCAATATCCTGGGAGGGAGGTTTGCTAGTACTGTTCGGGAGGGTTTAAACTAGTTTGGGAGGGGGATGGGAACCGGACTTGTAATCCAGGGACCAGTGGGTCCACTCAGAAAGACAAAGAGTGTAGTGAGGTATTGGGGAAGGTAGCACTGTCACAGACCACATATGGGCACGGAGAAGGGTTAAAGTGCGTATACTTCAACGCAAGAAGCATCAGGAATAAGGTGAGTGAATTGAAGGCGTGGATGGGCACTTGGGACTACGATGTTGTGGCCATCTCTGAAACGTGGATAGGTGAGGGGGAGGAATGGTTTTTGGAGGTACCTGGTTATAGATGTTTTCATAAGATTAGGAATGGTGGTAAAAGAGGTGGGGGGGTGGCATTGTTAGTTAGAAATAGTGTAACAACTGCTGAAAGAATTTTCGAGGAGGATCTGCCGACTGAGGCACTGTGGGTTGAGGTCAGGAACAGGAAAGGAGCAGTCACCTTGATGGGAGTTTTCTATAGGCCCCCCAATAGCAGCAGGGAGGTGGAAGAGCAGATTGGGAAACAGATTTTGGAAAGGAGCAGAAGTCACAGGGTAGTAATTATGGGGGATTTCAACTTCCCAAATATTGATTGGCAACTCTTTAGATCGAATAGTTTGGATGGGGTAGTGTTTGTGCAGTATGTCCAGGAAGCTTTTCTGACTCAGTATGTAGACTGCCCGACCAGAGGGGAGGCAATATTGGATTTGGTACTAGGTAATGAACCAGGGCAAGTGATAGAGCTGTTGGTGGGCGAGCACTTTGGAGATAGTGATCACAATTCTGTAGCATTCACTGTGGTAATGGAGAGGGATAGGTATGTGCAACAGGGCAAGGTTTACAATTGGGGGAAGGGTAGATATGATGCTGTCAGGCAGGAACTGAGGAGCATAAGTTGGGAGCATATGCTGGCAGGGAAGGGCACGGTCGAAATGTGGAACTTTTTCAAGGAGCAGATAGTAGGGGCCATTGATAAGCATGTCCCTGTCAGACAGGGAAGGGATGGTCATGTGAGGGAACCGTGGTTGACAAGAGAGGTTGAGAGTCTTGTTAGGAAGAAGAAGGATGCGTATATAAAGTTGAGGAAAAAGGGCACAGGCATAGCTCTGGAGGGATACAAGATGGCCAGGAAGGATCTGAAGAAAGGGATTAGGAGAGCTAAGAGAGGGCATGAAAAATGCTTGGCGGGTAGGATAAAAGAAAACCCCAAGGCCTTTTACGCGTATGTCAGAAATATGAGGATGACTAGGGGGACCATAGGTCCGGTCAAGGACAATAGCGGGAGACTGTGTGTTGAGCCGGAAGAGATAAGTGAGGTTTTGAATGAGTACTTCTCTTCGGTATTTACGAATGAGAAGGGGTGTATTACTGAAGAGGACGGTGTGAAACAGACTGGTAAGCTCGAGGAAGTGCTCGTTAGGAGGGAAGATGTGTTGGGGTTTTTGAATAACTTGAAGATAGACAAGTCTCCCGGGCCTGACGGGGTATATCCAAGGATGTTATGGGAAGCAAGGGATGAAATTGCAGAGCCGCTGGCAATGATCTTTTCATCTTCTCTGCTGACGGGGGTGGTACCAGGTGATTGGAGGGTGGCAAATGTTGTGCCCCTGTTCAAGAAAGGGAATAGGAACAACCCTGGGAATTACAGGCCAGTTAGTCTTACTTCGGTGGTAGGCAAGTTGATGGAAAAGGTGCTGAGGGATAGGATTTCTGAGCATCTGGAAAGACACTGCTTGATTCGGGACAGTCAGCACGGTTTTGTGAGGGGCAGGTCTTGCCTCACAAGCCTGATTGAATTCTTTGAGCAGGTGACCAAGCAAGTGGATGAGGGTAAACCAGTGGATGTGGTGTACATGGATTTTAGTAAGGCATTTGATAAGGTCCCCCATGGTAGACTTATGGAGAAAGTCAGGAGGCATGGGATAGTGGGGAATGTGGCCAGTTGGATTAAGAATTGGCTAACTGATAGAAGGCAGAGAGTGGTCTTAGATGGTAAATACTCAGCCTGGAGCCCAGTTACCAGTGGCGTGCCGCAGGGATCAGTTCTGGGTCCTCTCCTGTTTGTGATTTTTATTAACGACTTGGATGAGGAAGTCGAAGGGTGGGTCAGTAAATGTGCAGATGATACAAAGGTTGGTGGAGTTGTGGATACCGAGGAGGGCTATTGTCGTCTGCAAAGGGACTTGGATAGGTTGCAGTGCTGGGCTGAAAAGTGGCAGATGGAGTTTAACCCTGAAAAGTGTGAGGTCGTCCATTTTGGAAGGACAAACATGAATGCAAAATACTGGGTTAACGGTAGGGTTCTTGGGCATGTGGAGGAGCAGAGAGACCTTGGGGTCTATGTGCATAGATCATTGAAAGTTGCAACTCAAGTGGATAGGGCTGTGAAGAAGGCATATGGGGTGTTAGCGTTCATTAGCAGAGGGATTGAATTTAAGAGCCGTGAGGTGATGATGCAGCTGTACAGGACCTTGGTAAGGCCTCATTTGGAGTACTGTGTGCAGTTCTGGTCGCCTCATTTTAGGAAGGATGTGGAAGCCTTGGAGAGGGTGCAGAGGAGATTTACCAGGATGTTGCCTGGAATGGAGAATAAGTCTTACGAGGAAAGGCTGAACATTCTAGGCCTCTTCTCATTAGAAAGGAGAAGGATGAGGGGTGACATGATAGAGGTTTATAAGATGATCAGGGGAATAGATAGGGTAGACAGTCAGAAACTTTTTCCCCGGGTGGAGCAAAGCGTTACAAGGGGTCATAAATTTAAGGTGAAGGGTGGGAGATATAAGGGGGATGTCAGGGGAAGGTTCTTTACCCAGAGAGTGGTCGAGGCATGGAATGCCTTGCCCGGGGAAGTTGTTGAGTCAGAAACTTTAGGGACTTTCAAAAGGCTTTTGGATAGGTATATGGATAAAGGAGAATGATGGGGTATAGATTAAATTGTCCTTGACAGAGGACAAAGGATCGGCACAACATTGTGGGCCGAAGGGCCTGTTCTGTGCTGTATGTTCTATGTTCTATATTCTATGTTCTATTGTTACTTGGTATCAGTGTGTGTCTTTGTCACTGGGTGTCAGTGCATGTCTTTGTGACTTGGTGTCAGTGTATGTCTTAGTTGCTGGGTGTCATTGCATGTCTTTTTTACTTGGTGACAGTGTGTTTATGTGTTAGACTTTGTTACTTGGTGTCAGTGTGTGTCTGTGTTACTGGGTATCAGTGTATGTCTTTGTTACTTGGTGTCTGTGTGTGTCTGTGTTAATTGGTGTAAGTGTGTGTCAGCGTCACTGGGTGTCCGTGCATGTCTTTGTTACTTGGAGTAAGTGTGTGTCTGTGTTACTGGGTATCAGTGTATGTCTTTGTTACTTGGTGTCAGAGTATGGATTTTTTACTTGGTGTCAGTGTATGTCTTTGTTAATTGGTTTCAGTGTATGTCTTTGTTACTTGGTGTCAGTGTATGTCTTTGTGACTTGGTGTCAGTGTTTGTCTTTTTTACTGGGTGTCAGTGCGTGTCTGTGTTACTGGGTGTCTGTGTATGTCATTGTTACTTGGTGTAAGTGTGCGTCTGTGTTACTGGGTATCAGTGTATGTCTTTGTTACTTGGTGTAAGTGTATGTCTTTGTTACTTTGTGTCAGTGTATGTCTTTACTACTTAGTGTAAGTTTGTGTCTGTGTTACTGGGTATCAGTGTATGTCTTTGTTACTGGGTGTCAGTGTATGTCTTTGTGACTTGGTTTAAGGGTGTGTCTGTGTTACTGGGTATCAGTGTCTGTCTTTGTTACTTGGTGTAAGGGTGTGTCTTTGTTACTGGGTATCAGTGCATGTCTGTGTTACCTGGTGTCAGTGTATGTCTTTGTGACTTGGTGTCAGTGTATGTCTTTGTTACTGGGTGTCAGTGTGTGTCTGTGTTACTGGGTATCAGTGTATGTCTTTGTTACTTGGTGTAAGTGTATGTTTGTGTTACTTAGTAACAGTTTATGTCTTTGTTACTTGGTGTCAGTGTATGTCTTTGTGACTTGGTGTCAGTGTATGTCTTTGTTACTGGGTGTCAGTGCGTGTCTGTGTTACTGGGTATCAGTGTATGTCTTTGATACTGGGTGTTAGTGCGTGTCTGTGTTACTGTGTATCAATGTATGTCTTTGTTACTGGGTATCAATGTATGTCTTTGTTACTTGGTGTAAGTGGATGTCTTTGTTACCTGGTGTCAGTGTATGTCTGTGTTACTTGGTGAAAGTGAATGTCTTGGTTACCTGGTATCTTTGTATGTCTTTGTTACTTGGTGTAAGTGTGTGTCTGTGTTACTGGGTATCAGTGTATGCCTTAGTTACTTGGTGTCAGTGTATGTCTTTGTTAGTTGGTGTAAGTGTTTGTCTTTGTTACTTGGTGTCAGTGTTTGTCTTTGTGACTTGGTGTAAGTGTGTGTCTGTGTAACTGGGCATCTGTGTATGTCTTTGTTACTTGATGTCTGTTTGTGTCTGTGTTACTTGCTGAAGGTTTGTATCAGTGTAACTTGGTATCAGTGTATGTCTTAGTTGCTTGGTGTATGTGTGTGTCTGTGTTACTGGGTATCAGTGATGACTTTTTTACTTGGTGTCATTGTATTTCTTTGTTACTTGGTCTCAGTGTATGTCTTTGTGACTTGGTGTCAGTGTATGTCTTTGTTACTGGGTGTCAGTGCTTGTCTGTGTTACTGGGTATCAGTGTATGTCATTGTTACTTGGTGTAAGTGTGTGTCTGTGTTACTGTGTATCATTGTCTGTCTTTGTTACTTGGTGTCAGTGTATGTCTTTGTTACTTGGTGTAAGTGTATGTCTTTGTTACTTTGTATCAGTGTATGTCTTTTTTACTTAGTGTAAGTGTGTGTCTGTGTTACTGGGTATCAGTGTATGTCTTTGTTACTTGGTGGAAGTGTGCGTCTGTGTTACTGGGTATCAGTGTATGTCTTTGTTACTTGGTGTCAGTGCATGTCTTTGTGACTTGGTGTCAGTGTAAGTCTTTGTTACTGGGTGTCAGGGCGTGTCTGTGTTACTGGGTATCAGTGTATGTCTTTGTTACTGGGAGTCAGTGTATGTCTTTGTGACTTGGTGTCAGTGTGTGTCTGTGTTACTGGGTATCAGTGTCTGTCTTTGTTACTTGGTGTAAGTGTGTGTCTTTGTTACTTGCTGACAATGTATGTCTTTGTTACTGGGAATCAATGCATGTCTTTTTTTACTTGGTGTAAGTGGATGTCTTTGTTACTTGGCGTCAGCGTATGTCTGTGTTACTTGGTGTAAGTGTATGTCTTGGTTACTGGGTATCTTTGTATGTCTTTGTTACTTTGTGTAAGTGCGTGTCTGTGCTACTGGGTATCAATGTATGCCTTTGTTACTTGGTGACAGTGTATGTCTTTGTTACTTGGTGTAAGTGTATGTCTTTGTTACTTGGTGTCAGTGTATGTCTTTGTTACTTGGTGTAAGTGTGTGTCTGTGTTACTGGGTATCAGTGTATGTCTTTGTTACTTGGTGTCTGTGTGTGTCTGTGTTACTTGGTGTAAGTGTGTGTCAGTGTAACTGGGTATCAGTGTTTGTCTTTGTTACTTGGTGTAAGTGTGTGTCTGTGTTACTGGCTATCAGTGTATGTCTTTGTTACTTGGTGTCAGTGTATGTCTTTATTACTTTGTGTCAGTGTATGTCTTTATTACTTAGTGTATGTGTGTGTCTGTGTTACTGGGTATCAGTGCATGTCTTTGTTACTTGGTGTCAGTGTATTTCTTTGTTACTGGGTGTCAGTGCTTGTCTGTGTTACTGGGTATCAGTGTATGTCTTTGTTACTGGGTGTCAGTGTATGTCATTGTGTCTTGGTTTAAGGGTGTGTCTGTGTTACTGGGTATCAGTGTCTGTCTTTGTTACTTGGTGTAAGGGTGTGTCTGTGTTACTGGGTATCAGTGCATGTCTGTGTTACCTGGTGTCAGTGTATGTCTTTGTGACTTGGTGTCAGTGTATGTCTTTGTTACTGGGTGTCAGTGTGTGTCTGTGTTACTGGGTATCAGTGTATATCTTTGTTACTTGGTGTAAGTGTATGTTTGTGTTACTTAGTAACAGTGTATGTCCTTGTTACTTGGTGTCAGTGTATGTCTTTGTGACTTGGTGTCAGTGTATGTCTATGTTACTGGGTGTCAGTGCGTGTCTGTGTTACTGGGTATCAGTGTATGTCTTTGATACTGGGTGTCAGTGCGTGTCTGTGTTACTGTGTATCAATGTATGTCTTTGTTACTGGGTATCAATGTATGTCTTTGTTACTTGGTGTAAGTGGATGTCTTTGTTACCTGGTGTCAGTGTATGTCTGTGTTACTTGGTGAAAGTGAATGTCTTGGTTACCTGGTATCTTTGTATGTCTTTGTTACTTGGTGTAAGTGTGTGTCTGTGTTACTGGGTATCAGTGTATGCCTTTGTTACTTGGTGTCAGTGTATGTCTTTGTTAGTTGGTGTAAGTGTATGTCTTTGTTACTTGGTGTCAGTGTTTGTCTTTGTGACTTGGTGTAAGTGTGTGTCTGTGTAACTGGGTATCTGTGTATGTCTTTGTTACTTGATGTCTGTGTGTGTCTGTGTTACTTGGTGTAAGTTTGTATCAGTGTAACTTGGTATCAGTGTATGTCTTAGTTGCTTGGTGTATGTGTGTGTCTGTGTTACTGGGTATCAGTGATGACTTTTTTACTTGGTGTCATTGTATTTCTTTGTTACTTGGTCTCAGTGTATGTCTTTGTGACTTGGTGTCAGTGTATGTCTTTGTTACTGGGTGTCAGTGCTTGTCTGTGTTACTGGGTATCAGTGTATGTCTTTGTTACTTGGTGTAAGTGTGTGTCTGCGTTACTGTGTATCATTGTCTGTCTTTGTTACTTGGTGTCAGTGTATGTCTTTGTTACTTGGTGTAAGTGTATGTCTTTGTTACTTTGTGTCAGTGTATGTCTTTTTTACTTAGTGTAAGTGTGTGTCTGTGTTACTGGGTATCAGTGTATGTCTTTGTTACTTGGTGTAAGTGTGCGTCTGTGTTACTGGGTATCAGTGTATGTCTTTGTTACTTGGTGTCAGTGCCTGTCTTTGTGACTTGGTGTCAGTGTAAGTCTTTGTTACTGGGTGTCAGGGCGTGTCTTTGTTACTGGGAATCAATGCATGTCTTTTTTTACTTGGTGTAAGTGGATGTCTTTGTTACTTGGCGTCAGCGTATGTCTGTGTTACTTGGTGTAAGTGTATGTCTTGGTTACTGGGTATCTTTGTATGTCTTTGTTACTTTGTGTAAGTGCGTGTCTGTGCTACTGGGTATCAATGTATGCTTTTGTTACTTGGCGTCAGTGTATGTCTTTGTTACTTGGTGTAAGTGTATGTCTTTGTTACTTGGTGTCAGTGTATGTCTTTGTTACTTGGTGTAAGTGTGTGTCTGTGTTACTGGGTATCAGTGTATGTCTTTGTTACTTGGTGTCTGTGTGTGTCTGTGTTACTTGGTGTAAGTGTGTGTCAGTGTAACTGGGTATCAGTGTTTGTCTTTGTTACTTGGTGTAAATGCGTGTCTGTGTTACTGGGTATCAGTGTATGTCTTTGTTACTTGGTGTCAGTGTATGTCTTTTTTACTTGGTATCCGTTTATGTCCTTGTTACTTGGTGCAAGTGTGTGTCTGTGTTACTGGGTATCAGTGTCTGTCTTTGTTACTTGGTGTAAGTGTGTGTCTGTGTTCCTCGGTATCAGTGTATGTCTTTGTTACTTGGTGTAAGTGTGTGTCTGTCTTACTGGGTTTCAGTGTATGTCATTGTTACTTGGTGTCAGTGTGTGTCTTTGTCACTGGGTGTCAGTGCATGTCTTTGTGACTTGGTGTCAGTGTATGTCTTAGTTGCTGGGTGTCATTGCATGTCTTTTTTACTTGGTGACAGTGTGTTTATGTGTTAGACTTTGTTACTTGGTGTCAGTGTGTGTCTGTGTTACTGGGTATCAGTGTATGTCTTTGTTACTTGGTGTCTGTGTGTGTCTGTGTTAATTGGTGTAAGTGTGTGTCAGCGTCACTGGGTGTCCGTGCATGTCTTTGTTACTTGGAGTAAGTGTGTGTCTGTGTTACTGGGTATCAGTGTATGTCTTTGTTACTTGGTGTCAGAGTATGGATTTTTTACTTGGTGTCAGTGTATGTCTTTGTTAATTGGTTTCAGTGTATGTCTTTGTTACTTGGTGTCAGTGTATGTCTTTGTGACTTGGTGTCAGTGTATGTCTTTTTTACTGGGTGTCAGTGCGTGTCTGTGTTACTGGGTGTCTGTGTATGTCATTGTTACTTGGTGTAAGTGTGCGTCTGTGTTACTGGGTATCAGTGTATGTCTTTGTTACTTGGTGTAAGTGTATGTCTTTGTTACTTTGTGTCAGTGTATGTCTTTACTACTTAGTGTAAGTTTGTGTCTGTGTTACTGGGTATCAGTGTATGTCTTTGTTACTTGGTGTCAGAGTATGGATTTTTTACTTGGTGTCAGTGTATGTCTTTGTTAATTGGTTTCAGTGTATGTCTTTGTTACTTGGTGTCAGTGTATGTCTTTGTGACTTGGTGTCAGTGTATGTCTTTTTTACTGGGTGTCAGTGCGTGTCTGTGTTACTGGGTGTCTGTGTATGTCATTGTTACATGGTGTAAGTGTGCGTCTGTGTTACTGGGTATCAGTGTATGTCTTTGTTACTTGGTGTAAGTGTACGTCTTTGTTACTTTGTGTCAGTGTATGTCTTTACTACTTAGTGTAAGTTTGTGTCTGTGTTACTGGGTATTAGTGTATGTCTTTGTTACTGGGTGTCAGTGTATGTCTTTGTGACTTGGTTTAAGGGTGTGTCTGTGTTACTGGGTATCAGTGTCTGTCTTTGTTACTTGGTGTAAGGGTGTGTCTTTGTTACTGGGTATCAGTGCATGTCTGTGTTACCTGGTGTCAGTGTATGTCTTTGTGACTTGGTGTCAGTGTATGTCTTTGTTACTGGGTGTCAGTGTGTGTCTGTGTTACTGGGTATCAGTGTAGGTCTTTGTTACTTGGTGTAAGTGTATGTTTGTGTTACTTAGTAACAGTTTATGTCTTTGTTACTTGGTGTCAGTGTATGTCTTTGTGACTTGGTGTCAGTGTATGTCTTTGTTACTGGGTGTCAGTGCGTGTCTGTGTTACTGGGTATCAGTGTATGTCTTTGATACTGGGTGTTAGTGCGTGTCTGTGTTACTGTGTATCAATGTATGTCTTTGTTACTGGGTATCAATGTATGTCTTTGTTACTTGGTGTAAGTGGATGTCTTTGTTACCTGGTGTCAGTGTATGTCTGTGTTACTTGGTGAAAGTGAATGTCTTGGTTACCTGGTATCTTTGTATGTCTTTGTTACTTGGTGTAAGTGTGTGTCTGTGTTACTGGGTATCAGTGTATGCCTTTGTTACTTGGTGTCAGTGTATGTCTTTGTTAGTTGGTGTAAGTGTTTGTCTTTGTTACTTGGTGTCAGTGTTTGTCTTTGTGACTTGGTGTAAGTGTGTGTCTGTGTAACTGGGTATCTGTGTATGTCTTTGTTACTTGATGTCTGTGTGTGTCTGTGTTACTTGGTGTAAGTTTGTATCAGTGTAACTTGGTATCAGTGTATGTCTTAGTTTCTTGGTGGATGTGTGTGTCTGTGTTACTGGGTATCAGTGATGACTTTTTTACTTGGTGTCATTGTATTTCTTTGTTACTTGGTCTCAGTGTATGTCTTTGTGACTTGGTGTCAGTGTATGTCTTTGTTACTGGGTGTCAGTGTATGTCTTTGTGACTTGGTGTCAGTGTATGTCTTTGTTACTGGGTGTCAGTGCTTGTCTGTGTTACTGGGTATCAGTGTATGTCTTTGTTACTTGGTGTAAGTGTGTGTCTGTGTTACTGTGTATCATTGTCTGTCTTTGTTACTTGGTGTCAGTGCATGTCTTTGTTACTTGGTGTAAGTGTATGTCTTTGTTACTTTGTATCAGTGTATGTCTTTTTTACTTAGTGTAAGTGTGTGTCTGTGTTACTGGGTATCAGTGTATGTCTTTGTTACTTGGTGGAAGTGTGCGTCTGTGTTACTGGGTATCAGTGTATGTCTTTGTTACTTGGTGTCAGTGCATGTCTTTGTGACTTGGTGTCAGTGTAAGTCTTTGTTACTGGGTGTCAGGGCGTGTCTGTGTTACTGGGTATCAGTGTATGTCTTTGTTACTGGGAGTCAGTGTATGTCTTTGTGACTTGGTGTCAGTGTGTGTCTGTGTTACTGGGTATCAGTGTCTGTCTTTGTTACTTGGTGTAAGTGTGTGTCTTTGTTACTTGCTGACAATGTATGTCTTTGTTACTGGGAATCAATGCATGTCTTTTTTTACTTGGTGCAAGTGGATGTCTTTGTTACTTGGCGTCAGCGTATGTCTGTGCTACTTGGTGTAAGTGTATGTCTTGGTTACTGGGTATCTTTGTATGTCTTGGTTACTTTGTGTAAGTGCGTGTCTGTGCTACTGGGTATCAATGTATGCCTTTGTTACTTGGTGACAGTGTATGTCTTTGTTACTTGGTGTAAGTGTATGTCTTTGTTACTTGGTGTCAGTGTATGTCTTTGTTACTTGGTGTAAGTGTGTGTCTGTGTTACTGGATATCAGTGTATGTCTTTGTTACTTGGTGTCTGTGTGTGTCTGTGTTACTTGGTGTAAGTGTGTGTCAGTGTAACTGGGTATCAGTGTTTGTCTTTGTTACTTGGTGTAAGTGTGTGTCTGCGTTACTGGCTATCAGTGTTTGTCTTTGTTACTTGGTGTCAGTGTATGTCTTTATCACTTTGTGTCAGTGTATGTCTTTATTACTTAGTGTATGTGTGTGTCTGTGTTACTGGGTATCAGTGCATGTCTTTGTTACTTGGTGTCAGTGTATTTCTTTGTTACTGGGTGTCAGTGCTTGTCTGTGTTACTGGGTATCAGTGTATGTCTTTGTTACTGGGTGTCAGTGTATGTCTTTGTGACTTGGTTTAAGGGTGTGTCTGTGTTACTGGGTATCAGTGTCTGTCTTTGCTACTTGGTGTAAGGGTGTGTCTGTGTTACTGGGTATCAGTGCATGTCTGTGTTACCTGGTGTCAGTGTATGTCTTTGTGACTTGGTGTCAGTGTATGTCTTTGTTACTGGGTGTCAGTGTGTGTCTGTGTTACTGGGTATCAGTGTATATCTTTGTTAGTTGGTGTAAGTGTATGTTTGTGTTACTTAGTAACAGTGTATGTCCTTGTTACTTGGTGTCAGTGTATGTCTTTGTGACTTGGTGTCAGTGTATGTCTATGTTACTGGGTGTCAGTGCGTGTCTGTGTTACTGGGTATCAGTGTATGTCTTTGATACTGGGTATCAATGTATGTCTTTGTTACTTGGTGTAAGTGGATGTCTTTGTTACCTGGTGTCAGTGTATGTCTGTGTTACTTGGTGAAAGTGAATGTCTTGGTTACCTGGTATCTTTGTATGTCTTTGTTACTTGGTGTAAGTGTGTGTCTGTGTTACTGGGTATCAGTGTATGCCTTTGTTACTTGGTGTCAGTGTATGTCTTTGTTAGTTGGTGTAAGTGTATGTCTTTGTTACTTGGTGTCAGTGTTTGTCTTTGTGACTTGGTGTAAGTGTGTGTCTGTGTAACTGGGTATCTGTGTATGTCTTTGTTACTTGATGTCTGTGTGTGTCTGTGTTACTTGGTGTAAGTTTGTATCAGTGTAACTTGGTATCAGTGTATGTCTTAGTTGCTTGGTGTATGTGTGTGTCTGTGTTACTGGGTATCAGTGATGACTTTTTTACTTGGTGTCATTGTATTTCTTTGTTACTTGGTCTCAGTGTATGTCTTTGTGACTTGGTGTCAGTGTATGTCTTTGTTACTGGGTGTCAGTGCTTGTCTGTGTTACTGGGTATCAGTGTATGTCTTTGTTACTTGGTGTAAGTGTGTGTCTGCGTTACTGTGTATCATTGTCTGTCTTTGTTACTTGGTGTCAGTGTATGTCTTTGTTACTTGGTGTAAGTGTATGTCTTTGTTACTTTGTGTCAGTGTATGTCTTTTTTACTTAGTGTAAGTGTGTGTCTGTGTTACTGGGTATCAGTGTATGTCTTTGTTACTTGGTGTAAGTGTGCGTCTGTGTTACTGGGTATCAGTGTATGTCTTTGTTACTTGGTGTCAGTGCCTGTCTTTGTGACTTGGTGTCAGTGTAAGTCTTTGTTACTGGGTGTCAGGGCGTGTCTGTGTTACTGGGTATCAGTGTATGTCTTTGTTACTGGGAGTCAGTGTATGTCTTTGTGACTTGGTGTCAGGGTGTGTCTGTGTTACTGGGTATCAGTGTCTGTCTTTGTTACTTGGTGTAAGTGTGTGTCTTTGTTCCTGGGTATCAGTGTATGTCCGTGTTACTTGGTGTCAGTGTATGTCTTTGTGACTTGCTGACAATGTATGTCTTTGTTACTGGGAATCAATGCATGTCTTTTTTTACTTGGTGTAAGTGGATGTCTTTGTTACTTGGCGTCAGCGTATGTCTGTGTTACTTGGTGTAAGTGTATGTCTTGGTTACTGGGTATCTTTGTATGTCTTTGTTACTTTGTGTAAGTGCGTGTCTGTGCTACTGGGTATCAATGTATGCTTTTGTTACTTGGCGTCAGTGTATGTCTTTGTTACTTGGTGTAAGTGTATGTCTTTGTTAGTTGGTGTCAGTGTATGTCTTTGTTACTTGGTGTAAGTGTGTGTCTGTGTTACTGGGTATCAGTGTATGTCTTTGTTACTTGGTGTCTGTGTGTGTCTGTGTTACTTGGTGTAAGTGTGTGTCAGTGTAACTGGGTATCAGTGTTTGTCTTTGTTACTTGGTGTAAGTGTGTGTCTGTGTTACTGGGTATCAGTGTATGTCTTTTTTACTTGGTGTCAGTGTATGTCTTTTTTACTTGGTATCCGTTTATGTCCTTGTTACTTGGTGCAAGTGTGTGTCTGTGTTACTGGGTATCAGTGTCTGTCTTTGTTACTTGGTGTAAGTGTGTGTCTGTGTTCCTCGGTATCAGTGTATGTCTTTGTTACTTGGTGTAAGTGTGTGTCTGTCTTACTGGGTTTCAGTGTATGTCATTGTTACTTGGTGTCAGTGTGTGTCTTTGTCACTGGGTGTCAGTGCATGTCTTTGTGACTTGGTGTCAGTGTATGTCTTAGTTGCTGGGTGTCATTGCATGTCTTTTTTACTTGGTGACAGTGTGTTTATGTGTTAGACTTTGTTACTTGGTGTCAGTGTGTGTCTGTGTTACTGGGTATCAGTGTATGTCTTTGTTACTTGGTGTCTGTGTGTGTCTGTGTTAATTGGTGTAAGTGTGTGTCAGCGTCACTGGGTGTCCGTGCATGTCTTTGTTACTTGGAGTAAGTGTGTGTCTGTGTTACTGGGTATCAGTGTATGTCTTTGTTACTTGGTGTCAGAGTATGGATTTTTTACTTGGTGTCAGTGTATGTCTTTGTTAATTGGTTTCAGTGTATGTCTTTGTTACTTGGTGTCAGTGTATGTCTTTGTGACTTGGTGTCAGTGTATGTCTTTTTTACTGGGTGTCAGTGCGTGTCTGTGTTACTGGGTGTCTGTGTATGTCATTGTTACTTGGTGTAAGTGTGCGTCTGTGTTACTGGGTATCAGTGTATGTCTTTGTTACTTGGTGTAAGTGTATGTCTTTGTTACTTTGTGTCAGTGTATGTCTTTACTACTTAGTGTAAGTTTGTGTCTGTGTTACTGGGTATCAGTGTATGTCTTTGTTACTTGGTGTAAGTGTCTGTCTGTGTTACTGGGTATCAGTGTATGTCTTTGTTACTTGGAGTCATTGTATTTCTTTGTTACTTGGTCTCAGTGTATGTCGTTGAGACTTGGTGTCAGTGTATGTCTTTGTTACTGCTTGTCAGTGCGTGTCTGCGTTGCTGGGTATCAGTGTATGTCTTTCTTACTGGGTGTCAGTGTATGCCATTGTGACTTGGTTTAAGGGTGTGTCTGTGTTACTGTGTATCAGTGTCTGTCTTTGTTACTTGGTGTCAGTGTATGTCTTTGTGACTTGGTGTCAGGGTATGTCTTTGTTAATGGCTGTCAGTGCGTGTCTGTGTTACTGGGTATTAGTGTATGTCTTTGTTACTGGGTGTCAGTGCGTGTCTGTGTTACTGGATATCAATGTATGTCTTTGTTACTGGGTATCAATGTATGTCTTTGTTACTTGGTGTAAGTGGATGTCTTTGTTACTTGGTGTCAGCGTATGTCTGTGTTACTTGGTGTCAGTGTATGTCTTTGTTACTTGGTGTCAGTGTATGTCTTTTTTACTTGGTATCAGTGTATGTCCTTGTTACTTGGTGCAAGTGTGTGTCTGTGTTACTGGGTATCAGTGTATGCCTTTGTAACTTGGTGTCAGTGTATGTCTTTGTTACTTGGTGCAAGTGTATGTCTTTGTTACTTGGTGTCAGTGTATGTCTTTTTTACATGGTATCAGTGTATGTCCTTGTTACTTGGTGCAAGTGTGTGTCTGTGTTACTGGGTATCAGTGTGTGTCTTTGTTACTTGGTGTATGTATGTGTCTGTGTTACTGGGTATCAGTGTATGCGTTTGTTACTTGGTGTCAGTGTATGTCTTTGTTACTTGGTGTCAGTGTATGTCTTTGTTACTTGGTGTCAGTGTATGTCTTTTTTACTTGGTATCAGTGTATGTCCTTGTTACTTGGTGCAAGTGTGTGTCTGTGTTACTGGGTATCAGTGTATGTCTTTGTTACTTGGTGTAAGTGTGTGTCTGTGTTACTGGGTATCAGTGTATGTCTTTGTTACTTGGTGTATGTGTGTGTCTGTGTTACTGGGTATCAGTGTATGTCTTTGTTACTTGGTGTAAGTGTATGTCTTTGTTACTTTGTGTCAGTGTATGTCTTTGTTACTTGGTGTAAGTGTGAGTCTGTGTTACTGGCTATCAGTGTATGTCTTTGTTACTTGGTGTAAGTGTGTGTCTGTGTTACTGGGTATCAGTGTTTGTCTTTGTTACTTGGTGTCAGTGTATGTCTTTGTGACTTGGTGTCAGTGTATGTCTTTGTTACTTGGTGTCAGTGCGTGTCTGTGTTACTGGGTATCAGTGTATGTCTTTGTTATTTGGTGTAAGTGTGTGTCTGTGTTACTGGGTATCAGTGTAGGTCTTTGTTACTTGGTGTCAGTGTATGTCTTTGTTACTTGGTGTAAGTGTATGTCTTTGTTACTTTGTGTCAGTGTATGTCTTTATTACTTAGTGTCAGTTTGGGTCTGTGTTACTGGGTATCAGTGTCTGTCTTTGTTACGTGGTGTAAGTGTATGTCTTTGTGACTTGGTGTCAGTGTATGTCTTTGTTACTGGGTGTCAGTGCGTCTCTGTGTTACTGGTTATCAGTGTATGTCATTGTTACTGGGTGTCTGTGCGTGTCTGTGTTACTGGGTACTAATGTATGTCTTTGTTACTGAGTATCAATGTATGTCTTTGTTACTTGGTGTAAGTGGATGTCTTTGTTACTTGGAGTCAGTGTATGTCTTTGTTACTGGTTGTCAGTGTGTGTCTGTGTTACTGGGTATCATTGTATGTCTTTGTTACTTGGTGTAAGTGTGTGTCTGTGTTACTGGGTATCAGTGTATGTCTTTGTTACTTGGTGTAAGTGTATGTCTTTGTTACTTTGTTTCAGTGTATGTCTTTATTACTTAGTGTAATTGTGTGTCTGTGTTACTGGGTATCTGTGTATGTCTCTGTTACTTGGTGTAATTGTGTGTCTGTGTTACTGGGTATCAGTGTCTGTCTTTGTTACTGGGTGTCAGTGTTTCTCTTTGCTGCTGGGTGTCAGTGTGTATCTGTATTCCTGGGTGTCAGTGTGTGTCTCTGTCAGTAGGTGTCAGTATTTAGTTTAGTTCAGAGATACAGCACTGAAACAGGCCCTTCGGCGCACCGATTATGTGCCGACCATCAACCAAACATTTATACTAATCCGACACCAATCCCATAATCCAATCACATCCCCACCTGTCCCTATATTTTTCCCTACCACCTACCTATACTAGGGGCAATTTATAATGGTCAATTAACCTATCAACCTGCAAGTCTTTGGCATGTGGGAGGAAACCGGAGCACCCGGAGGAAACCCACGAAGACACAGGCAAAACTTGCAAACTCCGCTCAGGCAGTACCCAGAATCGAACCCGGGTCCCTGGAGCTGTGAGGCTGCGGTGCCATCCACTGCGCCAATGTGCAGCCCAGTGTGTGTCTGTGTTACTGGGTATCAGTGTCTGTCTTTGTGACTTGGTGTCAGTGCATGTCTGTATTACTGGGTATTAGTGTATGTCTTTGTTACTTGGTGTCAGTGTATGTCTTTGTGACTTGGTGTCAGTGTATGTCTTTGTTACTGGGTGTCAGTGCGGGTCTGTGTTACTGGGTGTCAGTGTATGTCATTGTTACTGGGTGTCAGTGCGTGTCTGTGTTCCTGGGTATCAATGTATGTCTTTGTTAATGGGTATCAAAGTATGTCTTTGTTACTTGGTGTAAGTGGACGTCTTTGTTGCTTGGTGTCAGTGTATGTCTGTGTTACTTGGTGTCAGTGTATGTCTTTGTGACTTGGTGTCAGTGTATGTCTTTGTTACTGGGTATCAGTGTATGTCTTTGTTACTTGGTGTCAGTGTATGTCTTTCTTACTTGGTGTAAGTGTATGTCTTTGTTACTTTGTGTCAGTGTATGTCTTTATTACGTAGTGTAATTGTGTGTCTGTGTTACTGGGTATCAGTGTATGTCTTTGTTACTTGGTGTAAGTGTGCGTCTGTGTTACTGGGTATCAGTGTATGTCTTTGTTACTTGGTGTCAGTGCATGTCTTTGTGACTTGGTGTCAGTGTAAGTCTTTGTTACTGGGTGTCAGGGCGTATCTGTGTGACTGGGTATCAGTGTATGTCTTTGTTACTGGGAGTCAGTGTATGTCTTTGTGACTTGGTGTCAGGGTGTGTCTGTGTTACTGGGTATCAGTGTCAGTCTTTGTTACTTGGTGTAAGTGTGTGTCTTTGTTCCTGGGTATCAGTGTATGTCCGTGTTACTTGGTGTCAGTGTATGTCTTTGTGACTTGCTGTCAATGTATGTCTTTGTTACTGGGAATCAATGTATGTCTTTTTTTACTTGGTGTAAGTGGATGTCGTTGTTACTTGGCGTCAGCGAATGTCTGTGTTACTTGGTGTAAGTGTATGTCTTGGTTACTGGGTATCTTTGTATGTCTTTGTTACTTGGTGTAAGTGCGTGTCTGTGCTACTGGGTATCAATGTATGCCTTTGTTACTTGGTGTCAGTGTATGTCTTTGTTACTTGGTGTAAGTGTATGTCTTTGTTACTTGGTGCCAGTGTATGTCTTTGTTACTTGGTGTAAGTGTGTGTCTGTGTTACTGGGTATCAGTGTATGTCTTTGTTACTTGGTGTCTGTGTGTGTCTGTGTTACTTGGTGTAAGTGTGTGTCAGTGTAACTGGGTATCAGTGTTTGTCTTTGTTACTTGGTGTAAGTGTGTGTCTGTGTTACTGGGTATCAGTGTATGTCTTTGTTACTTGGTGTCAGTGTATGTCTTTTTTACTTGGTATCCGTGTATGTCCTTGTTACTTGGTGCAAGTGTGTGTCTGTGTTACTGGGTATCAGTGTCTGTCTTTGTTACTTGGTGTAAGTGTGTGTCTGTGTTCCTCGGTATCAGTGTATGTCTTTGTTACTTGGTGTAAGTGTGTGTCTGTCTTACTGGGTTTCAGTGTATGTCATTGTTACTTGGTGTCAGTGTGTGTCTTTGTCACTGGGTGTCAGTGCATGTCTTTGTGACTTGGTGTCAGTGTATGTCTTAGTTACTGAGTGTCAGTGTATGTCTTTTTTACTTGGTGACAGTGTGTTTATGTGTTAGACTTTGTTACTTGGTGTCAGTGTGTGGCAGTGTAACTGGGTATCAGTGTATGTCTTTGTTACTTGGTGTAAGTGTGTGTCTGTGTTACTGGGTATCAGTGTTTGTCTTTGTTACTTGGTGTCAGTGTATGTCTTTTTTACTTGGTGTCAGTGTATGTCTTTGTTACTTGGTGTATGCCTGTGTCTGTGTTACTGGGTATCAGTGTATGTCTTTGTTACTTGGTGTCAGTGTGTGTCTTTGTTACTGGGTGTCAGTGCATGTCTTTGTGACTTGGTGTAAGTTTGTGTCTGTGTTACTCGCTCTCAGTGCCTGTCTTTGTTACTTGGTGTCAGTGCATGTCTTTGTTACTGGTGTCAGTGTGTATCTGTGTTCCTGGGTGTCAGTGTATGTCTTTGTTACTTGGTATCAGTGTATGTCCTTGTAACTTGGTGCAAATGTGTGTCTGTGTTACTGGGTATCAGTGTCTGTCTTTGTTACTTGGTGTAAGTGTGTGTTTGTTTTACTGGGTATCAGTGTATGTCTTTGTTACTTGGTGTCAGTGTGTGTCTTTGTTACTGGTTGTCAGTGCATGTCTTTGTGACTTGGTGTCAGTGTATGTCTTTGTTACTGGGTGTCAGTGTATGTCTTTGTTACTTGGTGACAGTGTGTGTATGTGTTAGACTTTGTTACTTGGTGTCAGTGTGTGTCAGTGTAACTGGGTATCAGTGTATGTCTTTGTTACTAGTTGTAAGTGTGTGTCTGTGTTACTGGGTATCAGTGTTTGTCTTTGTTACTTGGTGTCAGTGTGTGTCTTTTTTACTTGGTGTAAGTTTATGTCTTTTTTAATTGGTTTCAGTGTCTGTCTTTGTGACTTGGTGTAAGTGTGTGTCTGTGTTACTGGGTATCAGTGCATGTCTTTGTGACTTGGTGTAAGTTTGTGTCTGTGTTACTGGGTATCAGTGCCTGTCTTTGTTACTTGGTGTAAGTGTTTCTCTGTGTTCCTGGGTGTCAGTGTGTATCTGTGTTCCTGGGTGTCAGTGTATGTCTTTGTTACTTGGTGTCAGTGTATGTCTGTGTTAGTTGGTGTAAGTGTGTGTCTGTGTTATTGGGTATCAGTGTGTGTCTTTGTTACTTGGTGTATGTGTGTGTCTGTGTTACTGGGTATCAGTGTATGTCTTTTTTAATTCGTGTCAGTGTCTGTCTTTGTTAATTGGTGTAAGTGTGTGTCTGTGTTACTGGGTATCAGTGTATGCCTTTGTTACTTGGTGTCAGTGTGTGTCTTTGTTACTGGGTGTCAGTGCATGTCTTTATGACTTGGTGTAAGTTTGTGTCTGTGTTACTGGGTATCAGTGCCTGTCTTTGTTACTTGGTGTTAGTGTTTCTCTGTGTTCCTTTGTGTCAGTGTGTATCTGTGTTTCTGGGTGTCAGTGTATGTCTTTGTGACTTAGTGTCAGTGTATGTCTTTATTACTTCGTGTAAGTTTGTGTCTGTGTTACTGGGTATCAGTGTATGTCTTTGTGACTTGGTGTAAGTGTGTCTCTGTGTTACTGGGTATCAGTGTATGTCTTTGTTACTTGGTGTCATTGTATTTCTTTGTTACTTGGTCTCAGTGTATGTCTTTGTTCCTGATTGTCAGTGCATGTCTGCGTTACTGGGTATCAGTGCATGTCTTTCTTACTGGGTGTCAGTGTATGCCTTTGTGACTTGGTTTTAGGGTGTGTCTGTGTTACTGTGTATCAGTGTCTGTCTTTGTTACTTGGTGTCAGTGTATGTCTGTGTTACTTGGTGTAAGTGTGTGTCAGTGTAACTGGGTATCAGTGTTTGTCTTTGTTACTTGGTGTAAGTGTGTGTCTGTGTTACTGGGTATCAGTGTATGTCTTTGTTACTTGGTGTCAGTGTATGTCTTTTTTACTTGGTATCCGTTTATGTCCTTGTTACTTGGTGCAAGTGTGTGTCTGTGTTACTGGGTATCAGTGTCTGTCTTTGTGACTTGGTGTCAGTGCATGTCTGTATTACTGGGTATTAGTGTATGTCTTTGTTACTTGGTGTCAGTGTATGTCTTTGTGACTTTGTGTCAGTGTATGTCTTTGTTACTGGGTGTCAGTGCGGGTCTGTGTTACTGGGTGTCAGTGTATGTCATTGTTACTGGGTGTCAGTGCGTGTCTGTGTTACTGGGTATCAATGTATGTCTTTGTTAATGGGTATCAAAGTATGTCTTTGTTGCTTGGTGTCAGTGTATGTCTGTGTTACTTGGTGTCAGTGTATGTCTTTATGACTTGGTGTCAGTGTATGTCTTTGTTACTGGGTCTCAGTGTATGTCTTTGTTACTTGGTGTCAGTGTATGTCTTTGCTACTTGGTGTAAGTGTATGTCTTTGTTACTTTGTGTCAGTGTATGTCTTTATTACGTAGTGTAAGTGTGTGTCTGTGTTACTGGGTATCAGTGTATGTCTTTGTTACTTGGTGTAAGTGTGCGTCTGTGTTACTGGGTATCAGTGTATGTCTTTGTTACTTGGTGTCAGTGCATGACTTTGTGACTTGGTGTCAGTGTAAGTCTTTGTTACTGGGTGTCAGGGCGTATCTGTGTGACTGGGTATCAGTGTATGTCTTTGTTACTGGGAGTCAGTGTATGTCTTTGTGACTTGGTGTCAGTGTGTGCCTGTGTTACTGGGTATCAGTGTCAGTCTTTGTTACTTGGTGTAAGTGTATGTCTTTGTTCCTGGGTATCAGTGTATGTCCGTGTTACTTGGTGTCAGTGTATGTCTTTGTGACTTGCTGTCAATGTATGTCTTTGTTACTGGGAATCAATGTATGTCTTTTTTTACTTGGTGTAAGTGGATGTCTTTGTTACTTGGCGTCAGCGTATGTCTGTGTTACTTGGTGTAAGTGTATGTCTTGGTTACTGGGTATCTTTGTATGTCTTTGTTACTTGGTGTAAGTGCGTGTCTGTGCTACTGGGTATCAATGTATGCCTTTGTTACTTGGTGTCAGTGTATGTCTTTGTTACTTGGTGTAAGTGTATGTCTTTGTTACTTGGTGTCAGTGTATGTCTTTGTTACTTCGTGTAAGTGTGTGTCTGTGTTACTGGGTATCAGTGTATGTCTTTGTTACTTGGTGTCTGTGTGTGTCTGTGTTACTTGGTGTAAGTGTGTGTCAGTGTAACTGGGTATCAGTGTTTGTCTTTGTTACTTGGTGTAAGTGTGTGTCTGTGTTACTGGGTATCAGTGTATGGCTTTGTTACTTGGTGTCAGTGTATGTCTTTTTTACTTGGTATCCGTGTATGTCCTTGTTACTTGGTGCAAGTGTGTGTCTGTGTTACTGGGTATCAGTGTCTGTCCTTGTTACTTGGTGTAAGTGTGTGTCTGTGTTCCTCGGCATCAGTGTATGTCTTTGTTACTTGGTGTAAGTGTGTGTCTGTCTTACTGGGTTTCAGTGTATGTCATTGTTACTTGGTGTCAGTGTGTGTCTTTGTCACTGGGTGTCAGTGCATGTCTTTGTGACTTGGTGTCAGTTTATGTCTGTGTTACTTGGTGTAGGTGTATGTCTTTGTTACTTGTTGTAAGTGTGTGTCTGTGTTACTTGGTGTAAATCTGTGTCTGTGTTACTTGGTGTCAGTGTGTGTCTGTTTTATTGGGTATCAGTGTATCTCTTTGTTACTTGGTGTAAGTGTGTGTCTGTGTTACTTGGTGCCAGTGTGTGTCTGTGTTACTTGGTGTAAGTCTGTGTCTTTGTTACTTGGTCTCCGTGTGTGCCTGTGTTACCGGGTGTCAGTGTATGTCTTTGTTACTGGTTATCAGTGTATGTCTTTGTTACTTGGTGTCAGTGTATGTCTTTGTTAGTGGGTGTCAGTGTGTGTCTTTGTGACTTGGTGTCAGTGTATGTCTTTGTTACTTGGTGTAATTGTGTGTCTGTGTTACTGGGTATCAGTGTATGTCTTTGTTACTTGGTGTAAGTGTATGTCTTTGTTAATTGGTGTAAGTGTATGTCTTTGTTACCTGGTGTCAGTGTGCTTGTTTGTGTTACTGGGTGTCAGTGTGTGTCTGTGTTACTTGGTGTAAGTGTGTGTCTTTGTTACTTTGTGTTCGTGTGTGTCTGTGTTACTGGGTGTCAATGTATGTCTTTGTTACTTGGTGTAAGTGTGTGTCTGTGTTACTGGGTATCAGTGTATGTCTTTGTTACTTGGTGTCAGTGTGTGTCTGTGTTACTGGGTATCAGTGTATGTCTTTGTGACTTGGTATCAGTGTATGTCTTTGTGACTTGGTGTCAGTGTATGTCTTTGTTACTGGGTGTCAGTGTGTGTCTGTGTTACTTGGTGTCGTGTATGTCTTTGTTCCTTGGTGTCAGTGTGTGTCTGTGATACTGGGTATCAGTGTAAGTCTTTGTGACTTGGTATCAGTATATGTCTTTGTTACTTGGAGTCAGTGTATGTCTGTGTTACTTGGTGTATGTGTGTGTTTGTGTTACTGGGTATCAGTGTATGAATTTGTTACTTGGTGTCAGTGTATGTCTGTGTTACTTGGTGTAAGTGTGTGTCTGTGTTACATGGTGTAAGTGTATGCCTTTGTTACTTGTGGTCAGTGTATGTCTTTGTTACTTGGTATCAGTGTATGTCTTTGTTACTTGGTGTCAGTGTGTCTCTGTGTTACTTGGTGTAAGTGTGTGTCTGTGTTACTGAGTGTCAGTGTATGTCTTTGTTACTGGGTATCAGCGTCTGTCTTTGTTATTTGCTGTAAGTGTGTGTCTGTGTTACTGGGTATCAGTGTATGTCTTTGTTACTGGGTGTCATTGTGTGTCTTTGTGACTTGGTGTCAGTGTATGTCTTTGTTACTTGCCGTAAGTGTATGTTGTCTTACTTGGTGTAAGTGTGTGTCTGTGTTACTGGGTATCAGTGTATGTCTTTGTTACTTGGGGTCAGTGTGTGTCTTTGTGACTTTGTGTCAGTGTATGTCTTTGTTACTGGGTGTCAGTGTGCGTCTTTGTGACTTGGTGTCAGTGAATGTCTTTGTTACTTGGTGTCAGTGTATGTCGAAATACTTGGTGTAAGTGTATGTCTTTGTTACTTGGTGTTATTGTCTGTCTTTGTTACTTGCTGTCAGTGATGTCTGTGTTGCTTGCTGTAAGTGTGTGTCTTTGTTACTTGGTATAAGTGTATGTCTTTGTTGCTTGGTGTCAGTGTATGTCTGTGTTACTTGGTGTAAGTGTGTGTCTGTGTTACTGGGTGTCAGTGTGAGTCTGTGTTAGTTGGAGTAAGTGTATGTCTTTGTTACTTGGTGTCCGTGTCTGTCTGTGTTACAGGGTGTCAGTGTATGTCTTTGTTACTGGGTCTCAGTGTATGGCTTTGTTAATTGGTGTAAGTGTGTGTCTGTGTTACTGGGTATCAGTGTCTGTCTTTGTTACTTGGTGTAAGTTTGTGTCTGTGTTACTGGGTATCAGTGTATCTCTTTGTTACTTGGTGTCAGTGTATGTCTGTGTTACTTGGTGCAAGTGTGTGTCTGTGTTGCTGGGTATCTGTGCGTGTCTTTGTGTCTTGGTGTCAGTGTATGTCTTTGTTACTGTGTGTCAGTGTGTGTCTTTGTGACTTCGTATCAGTGTATGTCTTTGTGACATGGTGTCAGTCTCTGTCTTTGTTACTGGGTGTCAGGGTGTGTCTGTGACACTAGGTGTCAGTATTTAGTTTAGTTTAGAGATACAGCACTTAAACAGGCCCTTCGGCCCACCGAGACTGTGCGGACCATCAACCACACATTTATACTAATCCTACACTAATCCCGTAATTTGTATCACATCCACACCTGTCCATATATATTTCTCTACCACCTACCTATACTAGGGGCAATTAATGATGGCCAATTAACCTATCAACCTGCAAGTCTTTGGCATTTGGGAGGAAACCGGAGCACCCGGAGGAATCTCACGCAGTCACAGGGAGAACTTGCAAACTCCGCACAGGCAGTACCCAGAATCGAACCCGGCTCCCTGGAGCTGTGAGGCTGCGGTGCTAAACACTGCGCCAATGTATGCCTTTGTTACTTGGTGTCACTGTCTGTCTGTGTTACTTGGTGTAAGTGTGTGTCTCTGTTACTGGGTATCAGTGTATGTCTTTGTTACTTGGTGTCAGTGTATGTCTTTGTTACTTGGTGTAAGTGTATGTCTTTGTTGCTTAGTGTCAGTGTATGTCTTTGTTACTTGGTGTAAGTGTGTGTCTGTGTTACTGGGTGTAAGTGTGTGTCTGTGTTACTTGGTGAAAGTGTTTGTCTTTGTTCCTTGGTGTCCATGTGTGTCTGTGTTACTGGTTGTCAGTGTATGTCTTTGTTACTGGGTGTCAGTGTATTCTCTGTTACTTGGTGTAAGTGTGTGTCTGTGTTACTGAGCATCAGTGTCTGTCTTTGTTACTTGGTGTAAGTGTGTGTCTGTGTTACTGGGTGTCAGTGTATGTCTTTGTTACTTGGTGTCAGTGTATGTCTGTCTTAGTTGGTGTAAGTGTGTGTCTCTGTTACTGGATATCAGTGTATGTCTTTGTTACTTGGTGTGAGTGTGTGTCTGTGTTACTGGGTATCAGTGTATGTCTTTGTTACTTGGTGTCAGTGTATGTCTTTGTTACGTGGTGTAAGTGTATGTCTTTGTTGCTTGGTGTCAGTGTATGTCTTTGTTACTTGCTGTAAGTGTGTGTCTGTGTTACTGGGTGTCAGTGTATGTCTTTGTTACTGGGTATCAGTGTCTGTCTTTGTTACTTGTTGTAAGTGTGTGTCTGTGTTACTGGGTATCAGTGTATGTCTTTGTCACTTGGTGTCAGTGTATGTCTGTGTTACTTGGTGTAAGTGTGTGTCTGTGTTACTGGGTGTCAGTGTGAGTCTGTGTTAGTTGGAGTAAGTGTATGTCTTTGTTGCTTGGTGTCCGTGTCTGTCTGTGTTACAGGGTGTCAGTGTATGTCTTTGTTACTGGGTCTCAGTGTATGGCTTTGTTAATTGGTGTAAGTGTGTGTCTGTGTTACTGGGTATCAGTGTCTGTCTTTGTTACTTGGTGTAAGTTTGTGTCTGTGTTACTGGGTATCAGTGTATGTCTTTGTTACTTGGTGTCAGTGTATGTCTGTGTTACTTGGTGCAAGTGTGTGTCTGTGTTGCTGGGTATCTGTGCGTGTCTTTGTGACTTGGTGTCAGTGTATGTCTTTGTTACTGGGTGTCAGTGTGTGTCTTTGTGACTTCGTATCAGTGTATGTCTTTGTGACATGGTGTCAGTCTATGTCTTTGTTACTGGGTGTCAGGGTGTGTCTGTGACACTAGGTGTCAGTATTTAGTTTAGTTTAGAGATACAGCACTTAAACAGGCCCTTCGGCCCACCGAGACTGTGCGGACCATCAACCACACATTTATACTAATCCTACACTAATCCCGTAATTTGTATCACATCCACACCTGTCCATATATATTTCTCTACCACCTACCTATACTAGGGGCAATTAATGATGGCCAATTAACCTATCAACCTGCAAGTCTTTGGCATTTGGGAGGAAACCGGAGCACCCGGAGGAATCTCACGCAGACACAGGGAGAACTTGCAAACTCCGCACAGGCAGTACCCAGAATCGAACCCGGCTCCCTGGAGCTGTGAGGCTGCGGTGCTAAACACTGCGCCAATGTATGCCTTTGTTACTTGGTGTCACTGTCTGTCTGTGTTACTTGGTGTATGTGTGTCTCTTTGTTACTTGGTGTGCGTGTGTGTCTGTGTTACTGGGTGTCAGTGTATGTCTTTGTTACTGGGTATCAGTGTCTGTCTTTGTGACTTGCTGTAAGTGTGTGTCTGTGTTACTGGGTATCAGTGTATGTCTTTGTCACTTGGTGTCAGTGTATGTCTGTGTTACTTGGTGTAAATGTGTGTCTGTGTTACTGGGTGTCAGTGTGAGTCTGTGTTAGTTGGAGTAAGTGTATGTCTTTGTTACTTGGTGTCCGTGTCTGTCTGTGTTACAGGGTGTCAGTGTATGTCTTTGTTACTGGGTCTCAGTGTATGGCTTTGTTAATTGGTGTAAGTGTGTGTCTGTGTTACTGGGTATCAGTGTCTGTCTTTGTTACTTGGTGTAAGTTTGTGTCTGTGTTACTGGGTATCAGTGTATGTCTTTGTTACTTGGTGTCAGTGTATGTCTGTGTTACTTGGTGCAAGTGTGTGTCTGTGTTGCTGGGTATCTGTGCGTGTCTTTGTGACTTGGTGTCAGTGTATGTCTTTGTTACTGGGTGTCAGTGTGTGTCTTTGTGACTTCGTATCAGTGTATGTCTTTGTGACATGGTGTCAGTCTATGTCTTTGTTACTGGGTGTCAGGGTGTGTCTGTGACACTAGGTGTCAGTATTTAGTTTAGTTTAGAGATACAGCACTTAAACAGGCCCTTCGGCCCACCGAGACTGTGCGGACCATCAACCACACATTTATACTAATCCTACACTAATCCCGTAATTTGTATCACATCCACACCTGTCCATATATATTTCTCTACCACCTACCTATACTAGGGGCAATTAATGATGGCCAATTAACCTATCAACCTGCAAGTCTTTGGCATTTGGGAGGAAACCGGAGCACCCGGAGGAATCTCACGCAGACACAGGGAGAACTTGCAAACTCCGCACAGGCAGTACCCAGAATCGAACCCGGCTCCCTGGAGCTGTGAGGCTGCGGTGCTAAACACTGCGCCAATGTATGCCTTTGTTACTTGGTGTCACTGTCTGTCTGTGTTACTTGGTGTAAGTGTGTGTCTCTGTTACTGGGTATCAGTGTATGTCTTTGTTACTTGGTGTCAGTGTATGTCTCTGTTACTTGGTGTAAGTGTATGTCTTTGTTGCTTAGTGTCAGTGTATGTCTTTGTTACTTGGTGTAAGTGTGTGTCTGTGTTACTGGGTGTAAGTGTGTGTCTGTGTTACTTGGTGAAAGTGTTTGTCTTTGTTCCTTGGTGTCCATGTGTGTCTGTGTTACTGGTTGTCAGTGTATGTCTTTGTTACTGGGTATCAGTGTATTCTCTGTTACTTGGTGTAAGTGTGTGCCTGTGTTACTGAGTATCAGTGTCTGTCTTTGTTACTTGGTGTAAGTGTGTGTCTGTGTTACTGGGTGTCAGTGTATGTCTTTGTTACTTGGTGTCAGTGTATGTCTGTCTTAGTTGGTGTAAGTGTGTGTCTCTGTTACTGGATATCAGTGTATGTCTTTGTTACTTGGTGTGAGTGTGTGTCTGTGTTACTGGGTATCAGTGTATGTCTTTGTTACTTGGTGTCAGTGTATGTCTTTGTTACGTGGTGTAAGTGTATGTCTTTGTTGCTTGGTGTCAGTGTATGTCTTTGTTACTTGCTGTAAGTGTGTGTCTGTGTTACTGGGTGTCAGTTTGTGTCTGTGTTACTTGGTGTAAGTGATTGTCTTTGTTACTTGGTGTCAGTGTATGTCTTTGTTACATGGTGTCAGTGTATGTCTTTGTTACATGGTGTAAGTGTGTGTCTGTGTTACTGGGTATCAGTATCTGTCTTTGTTACTTGGTGAAAGTGTGTGTCTGTGTTACTGGGTATCAGTGCATGTCTTTGTTACCTGGTGTCAGTGTATGTCTTTGTTACATGGTGTAAGTGTGTGTCTGTGTTACTGGGTATCAGTATCTGTCTTTGTTACTTGGTGAAAGTGTGTGTCTGTGTTACTGGGTATCAGTGCATGTCTTTTTTACTTGGTGTCAGCGTATGTCTTTGTTACTTGTTGTAAGTGTATGTCTTTGTTACTTGGTGCAGTGTATGACTTTGTTACTTGCTGTCAGTGTATGTCTGTGTTACATGGTGTAAGTGTGTGTCTGTGTTACTGGGTATCAGTGTATGTCTTTGTTACTTGGTGTAAGTGTGTGTCTGTGTTACTGGTTATCAGTGTATGTCTTTGTTACTTGGTGTCAGTGTCTGTCTTTGTTACTTGGTGTTAGTGTATGTCTTTGTTACTTGGTGTCAGTGTATGTCTTTGTTACTTGGTCTAAGAGTTTGTCTGTGTTACTGGGTATCAGTGTGTGTCAGTGTTACTTGGTGCAAGTGTGTGTCTTTGTTACTTGGTGTCCGTGTGTGTCTGTGTTACTGGGTGTCAGTGTATGTCTGTGTTACCTGGTGTCAGTGTATGTCTTTGTTACATGGTGCAAGTGTGTGTCTGTGTTGCTGGGTATCAGTATCTGTCTTTGTTACTTGGCGTCAGTGTATGTCTTTGTTACTGGGTGTCAGTGTGTGTCTTTGTGACTTGGTGTCAGTGTATGTCTTTGTGACTTGCTGTAAGTGTGTGTATGTGTTACTGGGTATCAGTGTATGTCTTTGTCACTTGGTGTCAGTGTATGTCAAAATACTTCGTGTAAGTGCATCTCTTTGTTACTTGGTGTAATTGTCTGTCTGTGTTACTTGGTGTAAGTGTGTGTCTCTGTTACTTGGTGTAAGTGTATGCCTTTGTTACTTGGTGTCAGTGTATGTCTTTGTTACTTGGTGTCAGTGTGTCTATGTTACTGGGTATCAGTGTATGTCTTTGTGACTTGGTATCAATGTATGTCTTCGTTACTTGGTGTTAGTGTGTGTGTCTGTGTTACTGGGTGTCATTGTGTGTCTGTGTTACTTGGCGTAAGTGTGTGTCTTTGTTACTTGGTATCCGTGTATGTCTGTGTTACTTGGTGTAAGTGTATGTCTGTGTTACTGGGTATCAGTGTATGTCTTTGTGACTTGGTGTCAGTGTATGTCTTTGTTACTGGGTGTCAGTGTGTGTCTTTGTGACTTGGTGTCATTGTATGTCTTTGTTACTTGGTGTAAGTGTGTGTCTGTGTTACTGGGTGTCAGTGTGTGTCTGTGTTACTTGGTGCAAGTGTGTGTCTTTGTTACTTGGTGTCCGTGTGTGTCTGTGTTACTTGGTGTAAGTGTGTGTCTGTGGTACTGGGTATCAGTGTATGTCTTTGTGACTTGGTGTTAGTGTATGTCTTTGTTACTGGGTATCAGTGTATGTCTTTGTTACTTGGTGTCAGTGTGTGCCTTTGTTACTTGGTGTCAGTGGAAGTCTTTGTTACTTGCTGTCAGTGTGTGTCTGTGTTACTGGGTATCAGTGTATGTCTTAGTTATTTGGTGTCAGTGTATGACTTTGTTACTTGGTGTAAGTGTATGTCTTTGTTACTTGGTGTCAGTGTATGTCGTTGTTACTGGGTGTCAGTGTATGTCTTTGTTACTGGGTGACAGTGTGTGTCTGTGTGTCAGTGTATGTCTTTGTTACTGTGTATCAGTGTTTCTCTATGTTACTGGGTGTCAATGTGTGTTTGTTTGTGTTACTGGGTGTCAGTATTTAGTTTAGTGATACAGCACTGAAACAGGCCCTTCGGCCAACCGAGTCTGTGCCGTCCATCAAACACCCATTTATACTAATCCGACACTAATCCCGTATTCCTATCACATCCCCACTTGTCCCTATATATTTCCCTACCACCTACCTATACTAGGGTCAATTTATAATGGCCAATCAACCTATCAACCTGAAGGTCTTTGGCATGTGGGAGGAAACCGGAGCATCCGGAGGAAACTCAGGCAGACACAGGGAGAACTTGCAAACTCCGCACAGGCAGTACCCAGAATCGAGCCCCGGATCCCTGGAGCTGTGAGGCTGCTAACCACTGTGCCAAGGTGCCGTCCAGTGTGTGTCTGTATAACTGGGTATAAGTGTATGTCTGTGTTACTTGGTGTAAGTGTGTGTCTGTGTGACTGGGCATCAGTGTATGTCTTTGTGACTTGGTGTCAGTGTATGTCATTTTTACTGGGTGTCAGTGTGTCTCTGTGTTACTGGGTGTCAGTGAGTGTTTGTTTGTGTTACTGGGTGTCAGTGTATGTCTTTGTGACTTGGTATCAGTGTATGTCTTTGTTACTGGGTGTCAGTGCGTGTCTGTTTTACTTGGTGTAAGTGTATGTCTTTGTTACTTGGTGTAAGTGTGTGCCTGTATTACTGGCTTTCAGTGTCTGTCTTTGTTACTTGGTGTAAGTGTGTGTCTGTGTTACAGGGTATCAGTGCATGTCTTTGTTACTTGGTGTCAGTGTATGTCTGTGTTACCTGGTGTAACTGTGTGTCTCTGTTAATGGTATCAAGTACGTCTTTGTTACTTGGTGTAATTGTCTGTCTTTGTTTCTAGGTGTATTTGTATGTCTTTGTTACTTGGTGTCAGTGTATGTCTGTGTTACTTGGTGTTAGTGTATGTATTTGTAACTTGGTGTAAGTGTGAGTCTGTGTTACTTGGTGTCAGTGTGTGTCTGTGTTCCTGGGTATCAGTGTATGTCTTTGTTACTTGGTGTAAGTGTGTGTCTGCGTTACTGGGTGTCAGTGTATGTCTTTGTTACTGGGTGTAAGTGTATGTCTTTGTTACTTGGTGTAAGTGTGTGTCTGTGTTACTGGGCATCAGTGTCTGTCTTTGTTACTTGCTGTAAGTGTGTGTCTGTGTTACTGGGTATCAGTGTATGTCTTTGTTACTTGGTGTCAGTGTATGTCTGTGTTACTTGGTGTAAGTGTGTGTCTGTGTGACTTCGTATCAGTGTATGTCTTTGTTACTGGGAGTCAGTGTGTGTCTTTGTGACTTGGTGTCAATGTATGTCTTTGTTACTTGGCGTAAGTGTGTGTCTGTGTTACTGGGTATCAGTGTCTGTCTTTGTTACTTGGTGTAAGTGTGTGTCTGTGTTACTGGGTATCAGTGTATGTCTTTGTTACTTGGTGTCAGTGTATGTCTGTGTTACTTGGTGTAAGTGTGTGTCTGTGTTACTGGGTATCAGTGTTTCTCTATGTTACTGGGTGTCAATGTGTGTTTGTTTGTGTTACTGGGTGTCAGTATTTAGTTTAGTGATACAGCACTGAAACAGGCCCTTCGGCCAACCGAGTCTGTGCCGTCCATCAAACACCCATTTATACTAATCCGACACTAATCCCGTATTCCTATCACATCCCCACTTGTCCCTATATATTTCCCTACCACCTACCTATACTAGGGTCAATTTATAATGGCCAATCAACCTATCAACCTGAAGGTCTTTGGCATGTGGGAGGAAACCGGAGCATCCGGAGGAAACTCAGGCAGACACAGGGAGAACTTGCAAACTCCGCACAGGCAGTACCCAGAATCGAGCCCCGGATCCCTGGAGCTGTGAGGCTGCTAACCACTGTGCCAAGGTGCCGTCCAGTGTGTGTCTGTATAACTGGGTATAAGTGTATGTCTGTGTTACTTGGTGTAAGTGTGTGTCTGTGTGACTGGGCATCAGTGTATGTCTTTGTGACTTGGTGTCAGTGTATGTCATTTTTACTGGGTGTCAGTGTGTCTCTGTGTTACTGGGTGTCAGTGAGTGTTTGTTTGTGTTACTGGGTGTCAGTGTATGTCTTTGTGACTTGGTATCAGTGTATGTCTTTGTTACTGGGTGTCAGTGCGTGTCTGTTTTACTTGGTGTAAGTGTATGTCTTTGTTACTTGGTGTAAGTGTGTGCCTGTATTACTGGCTTTCAGTGTCTGTCTTTGTTACTTGGTGTAAGTGTGTGTCTGTGTTACAGGGTATCAGTGCATGTCTTTGTTACTTGGTGTCAGTGTATGTCTGTGTTACCTGGTGTAACTGTGTGTCTCTGTTAATGGTATCAAGTACGTCTTTGTTACTTGGTGTAATTGTCTGTCTTTGTTTCTAGGTGTATTTGTATGTCTTTGTTACTTGGTGTCAGTGTATGTCTGTGTTACTTGGTGTTAGTGTATGTATTTGTAACTTGGTGTAAGTGTGAGTCTGTGTTACTTGGTGTCAGTGTGTGTCTGTGTTCCTGGGTATCAGTGTATGTCTTTGTTACTTGGTGTAAGTGTGTGTCTGCGTTACTGGGTGTCAGTGTATGTCTTTGTTACTGGGTGTAAGTGTATGTCTTTGTTACTTGGTGTAAGTGTGTGTCTGTGTTACTGGGCATCAGTGTCTGTCTTTGTTACTTGCTGTAAGTGTGTGTCTGTGTTACTGGGTATCAGTGTATGTCTTTGTTACTTGGTGTCAGTGTATGTCTGTGTTACTTGGTGTAAGTGTGTGTCTGTGTGACTTCGTATCAGTGTATGTCTTTGTTACTGGGAGTCAGTGTGTGTCTTTGTGACTTGGTGTCAATGTATGTCTTTGTTACTTGGCGTAAGTGTGTGTCTGTGTTACTGGGTATCAGTGTCTGTCTTTGTTACTTGGTGTAAGTGTGTGTCTGTGTTACTGGGTATCAGTGTATGTCTTTGTTACTTGGTGTCAGTGTATGTCTGTGTTACTTGGTGTAAGTGTGTGTCTGTGTTACTGGGTATCAGTGTATGTCTTTGTTACTGGGAGTCAGTGTGTGTCTTTGTGAATTGGTGTCAGAGTGTGTCTGTGTTACTTGGTGTAAGTGTGTGTCCTTGTTAATTGGTGTCCGTGTGTGTTTCTGTTACTGCGTGTCAGTGCATGTTTTTGTTACTTGATGTCAGTGTATATCTGTGTTACTTCGTGTAAGTGTGTATCTTTGTTACTTGGTGTAATTGTATGTCTTTGTTTCTTGGTGTCAGTGTATGTCTGTGTTACTTGGTGTAAGTGTATGTCTTTGTTACTCGGTGCAAGTGTGTATCTGTGTTACTTGGTGTAAGTGTGTGTCTGAGTTCCTGGGTATCAGTGTATGTCTTTGTTACTTGGTGTCTGTGTATGTCTTTGTTAGTTGGTGTAAGTGTGTGTCTGTGTTACTGGGTATCTGTGTATGTCTTTGTTACTTGGTGTCAGTGTATGTCTGTGTTACTTGGTGTAAGTGTGTGTCTGTGTTACTGGGTGTCAGTGTGTGTCTATGTTACTTGGTGTAAGTGTGTGTCTTTGTTACTTGGTGTCCGTGTATGTCTCTGTTACTGGGTGTCAGTGCATGTCTTTGTTACTTGGTGTCAGTGTATATCTGTGTTACGTGGTGTCAGTGTGTGTCTTTGTTACTTGGTGTAATTGTATGTCTGTGTTACTTGGTGTCAGTGTATGTCTGTGTTACTTGTTGTAAGTGTATGTCTTTGTTACTTGGTGTAAGTGTGTGTCTGCGTTACTTGGTGTAAGTGTGTGTCTCTCTTCCTGGGTATCAGTGTATGTCTTTGTTACTTGTTGTCAGTGTATGTCTGTGTTACTTGGTATAAGTGTGTGTCTGTGTTACTGGGTATCAGTGTATGTCTTTGTTACTTGGTGTCATTGTATGTCTGTGTTGCTTGGCGTAAGTGTGTGTCTGTGTTACTGGGTGTCAGTGTGTGTCGTTGTTACTTGGTGTCCGTGTGTGTCTGTGTTACTGGGTGTCAGTGTATGTCTTTGTTACTGGGTGTCAGTGTATGTCTTTGTTACTTGGTGCAAGTGTGTGTCTGTGTTACTGGGTGTCAGTGTATGTCTTTGTGACTTGCTGTCAGTGTATGCCTTGGTTACTTGGTGTAAGTGTGTGTCTGTGTTACTGGGTGTCAGTGTCTGTCTTTGTTACTTGGTGTAAGTGTATGTCTTTGTTACTTGGTGTAAGTGTGTGTCTGTGTTACTGGGTGTCAGTGTATGTCTTTGTGACTTGCTGTCAGTGTATGTCTTTGTTACTTGGTGTAAGTGTGTATCTGTGTTACTGGGTGTCAGTGTATGTCTTTGTGACTTGGTATCAGTGTATGTCTTTGTTACTGGGTGTCAGTGCGTGTCTGTTTTACTTGGTGTAAGTGTATGTCTTTGTTACTTGGTGTAAGTGTGTGCCTGTATTACTGGCTTTCAGTGTCTGTCTTTGTTACTTGGTGTAAGTGTGTGTCTGTGTTACAGGGTATCAGTGCATGTCTTTGTTACTTGGTGTCAGTGTATGTCTGTGTTACCTGGTGTAACTGTGTGTCTCTGTTAATGGTATCAAGTACGTCTTTGTTACTTGGTGTAATTGTCTGTCTTTGTTTCTAGGTGTATTTGTATGTCTTTGTTACTTGGTGTCAGTGTATGTCTGTGTTACTTGGTGTTAGTGTATGTATTTGTAACTTGGTGTAAGTGTGAGTCTGTGTTACTTGGTGTCAGTGTGTGTCTGTGTTCCTGGGTATCAGTGTATGTCTTTGTTACTTGGTGTAAGTGTGTGTCTGCGTTACTGGGTGTCAGTGTATGTCTTTGTTACTGGGTGTAAGTGTATGTCTTTGTTACTTGGTGTAAGTGTGTGTCTGTGTTACTGGGCATCAGTGTCTGTCTTTGTTACTTGCTGTAAGTGTGTGTCTGTGTTACTGGGTATCAGTGTATGTCTTTGTTACTTGGTGTCAGTGTATGTCTGTGTTACTTGGTGTAAGTGTGTGTCTGTGTGACTTCGTATCAGTGTATGTCTTTGTTACTGGGAGTCAGTGTGTGTCTTTGTGACTTGGTGTCAATGTATGTCTTTGTTACTTGGCGTAAGTGTGTGTCTGTGTTACTGGGTATCAGTGTCTGTCTTTGTTACTTGGTGTAAGTGTGTGTCTGTGTTACTGGGTATCAGTGTATGTCTTTGTTACTTGGTGTCAGTGTATGTCTGTGTTACTTGGTGTAAGTGTGTGTCTGTGTTACTGGGTATCAGTGTATGTCTTTGTTACTGGGAGTCAGTGTGTGTCTTTGTGAATTGGTGTCAGAGTGTGTCTGTGTTACTTGGTGTAAGTGTGTGTCCTTGTTAATTGGTGTCCGTGTGTGTTTCTGTTACTGCGTGTCAGTGCATGTTTTTGTTACTTGATGTCAGTGTATATCTGTGTTACTTCGTGTAAGTGTGTATCTTTGTTACTTGGTGTAATTGTATGTCTTTGTTTCTTGGTGTCAGTGTATGTCTGTGTTACTTGGTGTAAGTGTATGTCTTTGTTACTCGGTGCAAGTGTGTATCTGTGTTACTTGGTGTAAGTGTGTGTCTGAGTTCCTGGGTATCAGTGTATGTCTTTGTTACTTGGTGTCTGTGTATGTCTTTGTTAGTTGGTGTAAGTGTGTGTCTGTGTTACTGGGTATCTGTGTATGTCTTTGTTACTTGGTGTCAGTGTATGTCTGTGTTACTTGGTGTAAGTGTGTGTCTGTGTTACTGGGTGTCAGTGTGTGTCTATGTTACTTGGTGTAAGTGTGTGTCTTTGTTACTTGGTGTCCGTGTATGTCTCTGTTACTGGGTGTCAGTGCATGTCTTTGTTACTTGGTGTCAGTGTATATCTGTGTTACGTGGTGTCAGTGTGTGTCTTTGTTACTTGGTGTAATTGTATGTCTGTGTTACTTGGTGTCAGTGTATGTCTGTGTTACTTGTTGTAAGTGTATGTCTTTGTTACTTGGTGTAAGTGTGTGTCTGCGTTACTTGGTGTAAGTGTGTGTCTCTCTTCCTGGGTATCAGTGTATGTCTTTGTTACTTGTTGTCAGTGTATGTCTGTGTTACTTGGTATAAGTGTGTGTCTGTGTTACTGGGTATCAGTGTATGTCTTTGTTACTTGGTGTCATTGTATGTCTGTGTTGCTTGGCGTAAGTGTGTGTCTGTGTTACTGGGTGTCAGTGTGTGTCGTTGTTACTTGGTGTCCGTGTGTGTCTGTGTTACTGGGTGTCAGTGTATGTCTTTGTTACTGGGTGTCAGTGTATGTCTTTGTTACTTGGTGCAAGTGTGTGTCTGTGTTACTGGGTGTCAGTGTATGTCTTTGTGACTTGCTGTCAGTGTATGCCTTTGTTACTTGGTGTAAGTGTGTGTCTGTGTTACTGGGTGTCAGTGTCTGTCTTTGTTACTTGGTGTAAGTGTATGTCTTTGTTACTTGGTGTAAGTGTGTGTCTGTGTTACTGGGTGTCAGTGTATGTCTTTGTGACTTGCTGTCAGTGTATGTCTTTGTTACTTGGTGTAAGTGTGTATCTGTGTTACTGGGTGTCAGTGTATGTCTTTGTGACTTCCTGTCAGTGTATGTGTTTGTTACTGGGTGTCAGTGTATGTCGTTGTTACTTGGTTTCCGTGTGTGTCTGTGTTACTGGGTATCAGTGTCTGTCTTTGTTACTTGGTGTAAGTGTGTGTCTGTGTTACTGGGTATCAGTGTATGTCTTTGTTACTTGGTGTCAGTGTATGTCTGTGTTACTTGGTGTAAGTGTCTGTCTGTGTTACTGGGTATCAGCGTATGTCTTTGTTACTGGGAGTCAGTGTGTGTCTTTGTGAATTGGTGTCAGTGTATGTCTTTGTTACTTGGTGTAAGTTTGTGTCTGTGTTTTAGTGTAAGTGTGTGTCTGTGTTCCTGGGTATCAGTGTATGTCTTTGTTACTTGGTGTCAGTGTCTGTCTGTGTTACTTGGTGTAAGTGTGTGTCTGTGTTACTGGGTATCAGTGTATGTCTTTGTTACTTGGTGTCAGTGTATGTCTGTGTTGCTTGGTGTAAGTGTGTGTCTGTGTTACTGGGTGTCAGCGTGTGTCTGTGTTACTTGGTTTAAGTGTGTGTCTTTGTTACTTGGTGTCCGTGTGTGTCTGCGTTACTGGGTGTCAGTGTATGTCTTTGCTACTGGGTGTAAGTGAATGTCTTTGTTACTTGGTGAAAGTGTGTGTCTGTGTTACTGGGCATCAGTGTCTGTCTTTGTTACTTGCTGTAAGTGTGTGTCTGTGTTACTGGGTATCAGTGTATGTCTTTGTTACTTGGTGTCAGTGTATGTCTGTGTTACTTGGTGTAAGTGTGTGTCTGTGTTACTGGGTATCAGTGTATGTCTTTGTTACTGGGAGTCAGTGTGTGTCTTTGTGACTTGGTGTCAGTGTATGTCTTTGTTACTTGGCGTAAGTGTGTGTCTGTGTTACTGGGTATCAGTGTCTGTCTTTGTTACTTGGTGTAAGTGTGTGTCTGTGTTACTGGGTATCAGTGTATGTCTTTGTTACTTGGTGTCTGTGTATGTCTGTGTTACTTGGTGTAAGTGTGTGTCTGTGTTACTGGGTATCAGTGTATGTCTTTGTTACTGGGAGTCAGTGTGTGTCTTTGTGAATTGGTGTCAGAGTGTGTCTGTGTTACTTGGTGTAAGTGTGTGTCTTTGTTACTTGGTGTCCGTGTGTGTCTCTGTTACTGGGTGCCAGTGCATGTCTTTGTTACTTGATGTCAGTGTATATCTGTGTTACTTGGTGTAAGTGTGTGTCTGTGTTACTGGGTGTCAGTGTGTGTCTATGTTACTTGGTGTAAGTGTGTGTCTTTGTTACTTGGTGTCCGTGTATGTCTCTGTTACTGGGTGTCAGTGCATGTCTTTGTTACTTGGTGTCAGTGTATATCTGTGTTACGTGGTGTCAGTGTGTGTCTTTGTTACTTGGTGTAATTGTATGTCTGTGTTACTTGGTGTCAGTGTATGTCTGTGTTACTTGTTGTAAGTGTATGTCTTTGTTACTTGGTGTAAGTGTGTGTCTGCGTTACTTGGTGTAAGTGTGTGTCTCTCTTCCTGGGTATCAGTGTATGTCTTTGTTACTTGGTGTCAGTGTATGTCTGTGTTACTTGGTATAAGTGTGTGTCTGTGTTACTGGGTATCAGTGAATGTCTTTGTTACTTGGTGTCATTGTATGTCTGTGTTGCTTGGCATAAGTGTGTGTCTGTGTTACTGGGTGTCAGTGTGTGTCGTTGTTACTTGGTGTCCGTGTGTGTCTGTGTTACTGGGTGTCAGTGTATGTCTTTGTTACTGGGTGTCAGTGTATGTCTTTGTTACTTGGTGTAAGTGTGTGTCTGTGTTACTGGGTGTCAGTGTATGTCTTTGTGACTTGCTGTCAGTGTATGCCTTTGTTACTTGGTGTAAGTGTGTGTCTGTGTTACTGGGTGTCAGTGTCTGTCTTTGTTACTTGGTGTAAGTGTATGTCTTTGTTACTTGGTGTAAGTGTGTGTCTGTGTTACTGGGTGTCAGTGTATGTCTTTGTGACTTGCTGTCAGTGTATGTCTTTGTTACTTGGTGTAAGTGTGTATCTGTGTTACTGGGTGTCAGTGTATGTCTTTGTGACTTCCTGTCAGTGTATGTGTTTGTTACTGGGTGTCAGTGTATGTCGTTGTTACTTGGTGTCCGTGTGTGTCTGTGTTACTGGGTATCAGTGTCTGTCTTTGTTACTTGGTGTAAGTGTGTGTCTGTGTTACTGGGTATCAGTGTATGTCTTTGTTACTTGGTGTCAGTGTATGTCTGTGTTACTTGGTGAAAGTGTCTGTCTGTGTTACTGGGTATCAGCGTATGTCTTTGTTACTGGGAGTCAGTGTGTGTCTTTGTGAATTGGTGTCAGTGTATGTCTTTGTTACTTGGTGTAAGTTTGTGTCTGTGTTTTAGTGTAAGTGTGTGTCTGTGTTCCTGGGTATCAGTGTATGTCTTTGTTACTTGGTGTCAGTGTCTGTCTGTGTTACTTGGTGTAAGTGTGTGTCTGTGTTACTGGGTATCAGTGTATGTCTTTGTTACTTGGTGTCAGTGTATGTCGGTGTTGCTTGGTGTAAGTGTGTGTCTGTGTTACTGGGTGTCAGTGTGTGTCTGTGTTACTTGGTTTAAGTGTGTGTCTTTGTTACTTGGTGTCCGTGTGTGTCTGCGTTACTGGGTGTCAGTGAATGTCTTTGCTACTGGGTGGAAGTGAATGTCTTTGTTACTTGGTGTAAGTGTGTGTCTGTGTTACTGGGCATCAGTGTCTGTCTTTGTTACTTGCTGTAAGTGTGTGTCTGTGTTACTGGGTATCAGTGTATGTCTTTGTTACTTGGTGTCAGTGTATGTCTGTGTTACTTGGTGTAAGTGTGTGTCTGTGTTACTGGGTATCAGTGTATGTCTTTGTTACTGGGAGTCAGTGTGTGTCTTTGTGACTTGGTGTCAGTGTATGTCTTTGTTACTTGGCGTAAGTGTGTGTCTGTGTTACTGGATATCAGTGTCTGTCTTTGTTACTTGGTGTAAGTGTGTGTCTGTGTTACTGGGTATCAGTGTATGTCTTTGTTACTTGGTGTCTGTGTATGTCTGTGTTACTTGGTGTAAGTGTGTGTCTGTGTTACTGGGTATCAGTTTATGTCTTTGTTACTGGGAGTCAGTGTGTGTCTTTGTGAATTGGTGTCAGAGTGTGTCTGTGTTACTTGGTGTAAGTGTGTGTCTTTGTTACTTGGTGTCCGTGTGTGTCTCTGTTACTGGGTGCCAGTGCATGTCTTTGTTACTTGATGTCAGTGTATATCTGTGTTACTTGGTGTAAGTGTGTGTCTTTGTTACTTGGTGTAATTGTATGTCTTTGTTTCTTGGTGTAAGTGTATGTCTTTGTTACTTGGTGTCTGTGTATGTCTGTGTTACTTGGTGTAAGTGTGTGTCTGTGTTACTGGGTATCAGTGCATGTCTTTGTTACTTGGTGTCATTGTATGTCTGTGTTGCTTGGTGTAAGTGTGTGTCTGTGTTACTGGGTGTCAGTGTGTGTCTGTGTTACTTGGTGTTAGTGTATGTCGTTGTTACTTGGTGTCCGTGTGTGTCTGTGTTACTGGGTGTCAGTGTATGTCTTTGTTACTGGATGTCAGTGTATGTTTTTGTTACTTGGTGTAAGTCTGTGTCTGTGTTACTGGGTATCAGTGTCTGTCTTTGTTACATGGTGTAAGTGTGTGTCTGTGTGACACAGTATCAGTGTAAGTCTTTTTTACTTGGTGTCAGTGTATGTCTTTGTTACTGCGTGTCAGTGTGTGTCTGTGCTACTGGGTATCAGTGTATGTCTTTGTGACTTGGTATCAGTGTATGTCTTTGTTACTGGCTGTCAGCTTGTGTCTGTGTTACTGGGTATCAGTGTATGTCTTTGTGACTTGGTATCAGTGTATGTCTTTGTTACTGGGTGTCAGTGTGTGTCTGTGTTCCTGGGTATCAGTTTATGTCTTTGTGACTTGGTGTTAGTGTTTGTCATTGTTACTGGGTGTCAGTGTGTGTCTTTGTGACTTGGTGTCAGTGTATGTCTCTGTTACTGTTTATTAGTGTTTCTCTGTGTTACTGGGTGTAAGTGATGTGTTTGCTTGTGTTACTGTGTGTCAGTGTATGTCTTTGTTACTTGGTGTAAGTGTGTGTCTTTGTTACTTGGTGTAACTGTATGTCTTTGTTACTTGGTGTCGCTGTATGTCTGTGTTACGTGATGGAAGTTTATGTCTTTGCTACTCGGTGCAAGTGTGTGTCTGTGTTACTTGGTGTAAGTGTGTGTCTGTGTTCCTGGGTATCAGTGCATGTCTTTGTTACTTGGTGTCAGTGTATGTCTTTGTTAGTTGGTGTAAGTGTGTGTCTGTGTTACTGGGTATCTGTCTATGTCTTTGTTACTTGGTGTAAGTGTGTGTCTGTGTTACTGGGCATCAGTGTCTGTCTTTGTTACTTGCTGTAAGTGTGTGTCTGTGTTACTGGGTATCAGTGTATGTCTTTGTTACTTGGTGTCAGTGTATGTCTGTGTTACTTGGTGTAAGTGTGTGTCTGTGTTACTGGGTATCAGTGTATGTCTTTGTTACTGGGAGTCAGTGTGTGTCTTTGTGACTTGGTGTCAGTGTATGTCTTTGTTACTTGGCGTAAGTGTGTGTCTGTGTTACTGGGTATCAGTGTCTGTCTTTGTTACTTGGTGTAAGTGTGTGTCTGTGTTACTGGGTATCAGTGTATGTCTTTGTTACTTGGTGTCTGTGTATGTCTGTGTTACTTGGTGTAAGTGTGTGTCTGTGTTACTGGGTATCAGTGTATGTCTTTGTTACTGGGGGTCAGTGTGTGTCTTTGTGAATTGGTGTCAGAGTGTGTCTGTGTTACTTGGTGTTAGTGTGTGTCTTTGTTACTTGGTGTCCATGTGTGTCTCTGTTACTGGGTGCCAGTGCATGTATTTGTTACTTGATGTCAGTGTATATCTGTGTTACTTGGTGTAAGTGTGTGTCTTTGTAACTTGGTGTAATTGTATGTCTTTGTTTCTTGGTGTCAGTGTATGTCTGTGTTACTTGGTGTAAGTGTATGTCTTTATTACTTGGTGTAAGTGTGTGTCTGTGTTACTTGGTGTAAGTGTGTGTCTGTGTTCCTGGGTATCAGTGTATGTCTTTGTTACTTGGTGTCTGTGTATGTCTGAGTTACTTGGTGTAAGTGTGTGTCTGTGTTACTGGGTATCAGTGCATGACTTTGTTACTTGATGTCATTGTATGTCTGTGTTGCTTGGTGTAAGTGTGTGTCTGTGTTACTGGGTGTCAGAGTGTGTCTGTGTTACTTGGTGTTAGTGTATGTCGTTGTTACTTGGTGTCCGTGTGTGTCTGTGTTACTGGGTGTCAGTGTATGTCTTTGTTACTGGATGTCAGTGTATGTTTTTGTTACTTGGTGTAAGTCTGTGTCTGTGTTACTGGGTATCAGTGTCTGTCTTTGTTACATGGTGTAAGTGTGTGTCTGTGTGACACAGTATCAGTGTAAGTCTTTTTTACTTGGTGTCAGTGTATGTCTTTGTTGCTTGGTGTAAGTGTGTGCCTGTGTTACTGGGTGTCAGTGTATGTCTTTGTGACTTGGTGTCAGTGTATGTCTTTGTTACTGGGTGTCAGTGTGTGTCTTTGTGACTTGGTGTCAGTGTATGTCTTTGTTACTTGTTGAAAGTGTGTGTCTGTGTTACTGGGTATCAGTGTGCGTCTTTGTTAATTGATGTCAGTGTATGTCTTTGTTACTTGGTGTCAGTGTGTGTCTGTGTTACTGGTTATCAGTGTATGTCTTTGTGACTTGGTATCAGTGTATGTCTTTGTTACTGCGTGTCAGTGTGTGTCTGTGCTACTGGGTATCAGTGTATGTCTTTGTGACTTGGTATCAGTGTATGTCTTTGTTACTGGCTGTCAGCTTGTGTCTGTGTTACTGGGTATCAGTGTATGTCTTTGTGACTTGGTATCAGTGTATGTCTTTGTTACTGGCTGTCAGTGTGTGTCTGTGTTCCTGGCTATCAGTGTATGTCTTTGTGACTTGGTGTTAGTGTTTGTCATTGTTACTGGGTGTCAGTGTGTGTCTTTGTGACTTGGTGTCAGTGTATGTCTGTGTTACTGTTTATTAGTGTTTCTCTGTGTTACTGGGTGAAAGTGATGTGTTTGCTTGTGTTACTGTGTGTCAGTGTATGTCTTTGTTACTTGGTGTAAGTGTGTGTCTTTGTTACTTGGTGTAACTGTATGTCTTTGTTACTTGGTGTCGCTGTATGTCTGTGTTACGTGGTGGAAGTTTATGTCTTTGTTACTCGGTGCAAGTGTGTGTCTGTGTTACTTGGTGTAAGTGTGTGTCTGTGTTCCTGGGTATCAGTGCATGTCTTTGTTACTTGGTGTCAGTGTATGTCTTTGTTAGTTGGTGTAAGTGTGTGTCTGTGTTACTGGGTATCTGTCTATGTCTTTGTTACTTGGTGTCAGTGTATGTCTGTGTTACTTGGTGTAAGTGTGTGTCTGTGTTACTGGGTGTCAGTGTGTGTCTATGTTACTTGGTGTAAGTGTGTGTCTTTGTGACTTGGTGTCCGTGTATGTCTCTGTTACTGGGTGTCAGTGCATGTCTTTGTTACTTGGTGTCAGTGTATATCTGTGTTACGTGGTGTAAGTGTGTGTCTTTGTTACTTGGTGTAATTGTATGTCTGTGTTACTTGGTGTCAGTGCATGTCTGTGTTACTTGGTGTAAGTGTATGTCTTTGTTACTTGGTGTAAGTGTGTGTCTGCGTTACTTGGTGTAAGTGTGTGTCTGTGTTACTGGGAGCAGTGTATGTCTTTGTTACTTGGTGTCAGTGTATGTCTGTGTTGCTTGTTGTAAGTGTGTGTCTGTGTTACTGGGTGTCAGTGTGTGTCTGTGTTACTTGGTTTAAGTGTGTGTCTTTGTTACTTGGTGTCCGTGTGTGTCTGCGTTACTGGGTGTAAGTGTATGTCTTTGTTACTTGGTGTAAGTGTGTGTCTGTGTTACTGGGCATCAGTGTCTGTCTTTGTTACTTGCTGTAAGTGTGTGTCTGTGTTACTGGGTATCAGTGTATGTCTTTGTTACTTGGTGTCAGTGTATGTCTGTGTTACTTGGTGTAAGTGTGTGTCTGTGTGACTGGGTATCAGTGTATGTCTTTGTTACTGGGAGTCAGTGTGTGTCTGTGTTACTGGGCATCAGTGTCTGTCTTTGTTACTTGGTGAAAGTGTGTGTCTGTGTTACTGGGAATCAGTGTATGTCTTTGTTACCTGGTGTCAGTGTATGACTGTGTTACTCGGTGTAAGTGTGTGCCTGTGTTACTGGGTATCAGTGTATGTCTTTGTTACTGGGAGTCAGTGTGTGTCTTTGTGACTTGGTGTCAGTGCATGTCTTTGTTACTTGGTGTAAGTGTGTGTCTGTGTTACTGGGTATCAGTGTCTGTCTTTGTTACTTGGTGTAAATGTGTGTCTGTGTTACTGGGTATCAGTGTATGTCTTTGTTACTTGGTGTCAGTGTATGTCTGTGTTACTTGGTGTCCGTGTGTGTCTCTGTTACTGGGTGTCAGTGCATGTCTTTGTTGCTTGGTGTAAGTGTGTGTCTGTGTTACACGGTATCAGTGTATGTCTTTGTGACTTGCTGTCAGTGTATGTGTTTGTTACTGGGTGCAAGTGTGTGTCTTTGTGACTTGGTGTCAGTGTATGTCTTTGTTACTTGTTGGAAGTGTGTGTCTGTGTTACTGGGTATCAGTGTGTGTCTTTGTTACTTGGTGTCAGTGTTTGTCAAAATTCTTAGTGTAAGTGTATTTCTTTGTTAGTTGGTGTAATTGCCTGTCTTTGTTACTTGGTGTAATTGAATCACTGTGTTATTGGGTATCAGTGGATGTCTGTGTTACTGGGTGTCAGTGTGTGTCTGTGTTACTTGGTGTCAGTGTTTGTCTTTGTGACTTGGTGTCAGTGTATGTCTTTGTTACTGGGTTTCAGTGTGTGTCTTTGTGACTTGGTGTCAGTGTATGTCTTTGTTACTTGTTGTAAGTGTGTGTCTGTGTTACTGTGTATCAGTGTATGTCTTTGTTAGTTGGTGTCAGTGTTTGTCTTTGTTACTTGGTGTCAGTGTGTGTCTGTGTAACTGGTTATCAGTGTATGTCTTTGTGACTTGGTATCAGTGTATGTCTTTGTTACTGGGTGTCAGTGTGTGTCTGTGTTACTGGGTATCAGTGTATGTCTTTGTGACTTGGTATCAGTGTATGTCTTTGTTACTGGGTGTCAGCGTGTGTCTGTGTTACTTGGTGTAAGTGTGTGTCTATGTTCCTGGGTATCAGTGTATGTCTTTGTTACTTGGTGTCAGTGAATGTCTGTGTTACTTGGTGTCAGTGTATGTCTTTGTTACTGGGTGTCAGTGTGTGTCTTTGTGAATTGGTGTCAGTGTATGTCTTTGTTACTTGTTGTAAGTGTGTGTCTGTGTTACTGGGTGTCAGTGTGTGTCTGTGTTACTTGGTTTAAGTGAGTGTCTTTGTGACTTTGTGACCGTGTGTGTCTGTGTTACTGGGCATCAGTGTCTGTCTTTGTTACTTGGTGTAAGTGTGTGTCTGTGTTTTTGGGTATCAGTGTATGTCTTTGTTACTTGCTGTCAGTGTATGTCTGTGTTACTTGGTGTAAGTGTGTGTCTGTGTTACTGCGTATCAGTGTATGTCTTTGTTACTGGTAGTCAGTGTGTGTCTTTGTGACTTGGTGTCAGTGTATGTCTGTGTTACATGGTGTAAGTGTGTGTCTGTGTTACTGGGTATCAGTGTCTGTCTTTGTTACTTGGTGTAAGTGTGTGTCTGTGTTACTGGGTATCAGTGTCTGTCTTTGTTACTTGGTGTCAGTGGATGTCTGTGTTACTTGTTGTCAGTGTGTGTCTGTGTTACTGGGTATCAGTGTGTGTCTGTGTTACTGGGTATCAGTGTATGTCTGTGTTACTGGGTATCAGTGTATGTCTTTGTTACTTGTTGTAACTGTGTGTCTGTGTTACTGGGTATCAGTGTATGTCTTTGTTACTTGGTGTCAGTGTTTGTCTTTGTTACTTGGTGTCAGTGTGTGTCTGTGTAACTGGTTATCAGTGTATGTCTTTGTGACTTGATATCAGTGTATGTCTTTGTTACTGGGTGTCAGTGTGTGTCTGTGTTACTGGGTATCAGTGTATATCTTTGTGACTTGGTATCAGCGTATGTCTTTGTTACTGGGTGTCAGCGTGTGTCTGTGTTACTTGGTGTAAGTGTGTGTCTGTGTTACTGGGTGTCAGTGTGTGTCTTTGTGACTTGGTGTAAGTGTGTGTCTGCGTTACTAGGTGTAAGTGTGTGTCTGTGTTACTGGGAGCAGTGTATGTCTTTGTTACTTGGTGTCAGTGTATGTCTGTGTTGCTTGTTGTAAGTGTGTGTCTGTGTTACTGGGTGTCAGTGTGTGTCTGTGTTACTTGGTTTAAGTGTGTGTCTTTGTTACTTGGTGTCCGTGTGTGTCTGCGTTACTGGGTGTCAGTGTATGTCTTTGTTACTGGGTGTAAGTGTATGTCTTTGTTACTTGGTGTAAGTGTGTGTCTGTGTTACTGGGCATCAGTGTCTGTCTTTGTTACTTGCTGTAAGTGTGTGTCTGTGTTACTGGGTATCAGTGTATGTCTTTGTTACTTGGTGTCAGTGTATGTCTGTGTTACTTGGTGTAAGTGTCTGTCTGTGTTACTGGGTATCAGTGTATGTCTTTGTTACTGGGAGTCAGTGTGTGTCTGTGTTACTGGGCATCAGTGTCTGTCTTTGTTACTTGGTGAAAGTGTGTGTCTGTGTTACTGGGAATCAGTGTATGTCTTTGTTACTTGGTGTCAGTGTATGACTGTGTTACTCGGTGTAAGTGTGTGCCTGTGTTACTGGGGATCAGTGTATGTCTTTGTTACTGGGAGTCAGTGTGTGTCTTTGTTACTTGGTGTCAGTGTATGTCTGTGTTACATGGTGTAAATGTGTGTCTGTGTTACTGGGTATCAGTGTATGTCTTTGTTACTTGGTGTCAGTGTATGTCTGTGTTACTTGGTGTCCGTGTGTGTCTCTGTTACTGGGTGTCAGTGCATGTCTTTGTTGCTTGGTGTAAGTGTGTGTCTGTGTTAAACGGTATCAGTGTATGTCTTTGTGACTTGCTGTCAGTGTATGTGTTTGTTACTGGGTGTCAGTGTGTGTCTTTGTGACTTGGTGTCAGTGTATGTCTTTGTTACTTGTTGTAAGTGTGTGTCTGTGTTACTGGGTATCAGTGTGTGTCTTTGTTACTTGGTGTCAGTGTTTGTCAAAATTCTTGGTGTAAGTGTATTTCTTTGTTAGTTGGTGTAATTGCCTGTCTTTGTTACTTGGTGTAATTGAATCACTGTGTTACTGGGTATCAGTGGATGTCTGTGTTACTGGGTGTCAGTGTGTGTCTGTGTTACTTGGTGTCAGTGTTTGTCTTTGTGACTTGGTGTCAGTGTATGTCTTTGTTACTGGGTTTCAGTGTGTGTCTTTGTGACTTGGTGTCAGTGTATGTCTTTGTTACATGTTGTAAGTGTGTGTCTGTGTTACTGGGTATCAGTGTATGTCTTTGTTACTTGGTGTCAGTGTTTGTCTTTGTTACTTGGTGTCAGTGTGTGTCTGTGTAACTGGTTATCAGTGTATGTCTTTGTGACTTGGTATCAGTGTATGTCTTTGTTACTGGGTGTCAGTGTGTGTCTGTGTTACTGGGTATCAGTGTATGTCTTTGTGACTTGGTATCAGTGTATGTCTTTGTTACTGGGTGTCAGCGTATGTCTGTGTTACTTGGTGTAAGTGTGTGTCTGTGTTCCTGGGTATCAGTGTATGTCTTTGTTACTTGGTGTCAGTGAATGTCTGTGTTACTTGGTGTAAGTGTGTGTCTGTGTTACTGGGTATCAGTGTATGTCTTTGTTACTTGGTGTCAGTGGATGTCTGTGTTGCTTGGTGTAAGTGTGTGTCTGTGTTACTGGGTGTCAGTGTGTGTCTGTGTTACTTGGTTTAAGTGAGTGTCTTTGTGACTTGGTGTCCGTGTGTGTCTGTGTTACTGGGCATCAGTGTCTGTCTTTGTTACTTGGTGTAAGTGTGTGTCTGTGTTACTGGGTATCAGTGTATGTCTTTGTTACTTGGTGTCAGTGTATGTCTGTGTTACCTGGTGTAAGTGTGTGTCTGTGTTACTGCGTATCAGTGTATGTCTTTGTTACTGGTAGTCAGTGTGTGTCTTTGTGACTTGGTGTCAGTGTATGTCTTTGTTACATGGTGTAAGTGTGTGTCTGTGTTCCTGGGTATCAGTGTCTGTCTTTGTTACTTGGTGTAAGTGTGTGTCTGTGTTACTGGGTATCAGTGACTGTCTTTGTTACTTGGTGTCAGTGTATGTCTGTGTCACTTGTTGTCAGTGTGTGTCTGTGTTACTGGGTATCAGTGTATGTCTGTGTTACTTGGTGTAAGTGTGTGTCTGTGTTACTGGGTATCAGTGTATGTCTTTGTTACTTGGTGTCAGTGTATGTCTGTGTTACTTGGTGTAAGTGTCTGTCTGTGTTACTGGGTATCAGTGTATGTCTTTGTTACTGGGAGTCAGTGTGTGTCTGTGTTACTGGGCATCAGTGTCTGTCTTTGTTACTTGGTGAAAGTGTGTGTCTGTGTTACTGGGAATCAGTGTATGTCTTTGTTACTTGGTGTCAGTGTATGACTGTGTTACTCGGTGTAAGTGTGTGTCTTCGTTACTGGGGATCAGTGTATGTCTTTGTTATTGGGAGTCAGTGTGTGTCTTTGTTACTTGGTGTCAGTGTATGTCTGTGTTACATGGTGTAAATGTGTGTCTGTGTTACTGGGTATCAGTGTATGTCTTTGTTACTTGGTGTCAGTGTATGTCTGTGTTACTTGGTGGCCGTGTGTGTCTCTGTTACTGGGTGTCAGTGTATGTCTGTGTTACTTGGTGTAAGTGTGTGTCTGTGTTACTGGGTATCAGTGTATGTCTTTGTTACTTGGTGTCAGTGTATGTCTGTGTTACTTGGTGTAAGTGTGTGTCTGTGTTACTGCGTATCAGTGTATGTCTTTGTTACTGGTAGTCAGTGTGTGTCTTTGTGACTTGGTGTCAGTGTATGTCTTTGTTACATGGTGTAAGTGTGTGTCTGTGTTCCTGGGTATCAGTGTCTGTCTTTGTTACTTGGTGTAAGTGTGTGTCTGTGTTACTGGGTATCAGTGTCTGTCTTTGTTACTTGGTGTCAGTGTATGTCTGTGTTACTTGTTGTCAGTGTGTGTCTGTGTTACTGGGTATCAGTGTATGTCTGTGTTACTTGGTGTAAGTGTGTGTCTGTGTTACTGGGTATCAGTGTATGTCTTTGTTACTTGGTGTCAGTGTATGTCTGTGTTACTTGTTGTAAGTGTGTGTCTGTGTTACTGGGTATCAGTGTATGTCTTTGTTACTTGGTGTCAGTGTTTGTCTTTGTTACTTGGTGTCAGTGTGTGTCTGTGTAACTGGTTATCAGTGTATGTCTTTGTGACTTGATATCAGTGTATGTCTTTGTTACTGGGTGTCAGCGTGTGTCTGTGTTACTTGGTGTAAGTGTGTGTCAGTGTTCCTGGGTATCAGTGTATGTCTTTGTTACTTGGTGTCAGTGTATGTCTGTGTTGCTTGGTGTAAGTGTGTGTCTGTGTTACTGGGTGTCAGTGTGTGTCTGTGTTACTTGGTTTAAGTGTGTGTCTTTGTTACTTGGTGTCCGTGTGTGTCTGCGTTACTGGGTGTCAGTGTATGTCTTTGTTACTGGGTGTAAGTGTATGTCTTTGTTACTTGGTGTAAGTGTGTGTCTGTGTTACTGGGCATCTGTGTCTGTCTTTGTTACTTGGTGTAAGTGTGTGTCTGTGTTACTGAGAATCAGTGTATGTCTTTGTTACTTGGTGTCAGTGTATGACTGTGTTACTTGGTGTAAGTGTGTGCCTGTGTTACTGGGTATCAGTGTATGTCTTTGTTACTGGTAGTCAGTGTGTGTCTTTGTGACTTGGTGTCAGTGTATGTCTTTGTTACTTGGTGTAAGTGTGTGTCTGTGTTACTGGGTATAAGTGTCTGTCTTTGTTACTTGGTGTAAGTGTGTGTCTGTGTTACTGGGTATCAGTGTATGTCTTTGTTACTTGGTGTCAGTGTACGTCTGTGTTACTTGGTGTCCGTGTGTGTCTCTGTTACTGGGTGTCAGTGCATGTCTTTGTTGCTTGGTGTAAGTGTATGTCTTTGTTACTGGGTTTCAGTGTGTGTCTTTGTGACTTGGTGTCAGTGCATGTCTTTGTTACTTGTTGTAAGTGTGTGTCTGTGTTACTGGGTATCAGTGTATGTCTTTGTTACTTGGTGTCAGTGTTTGTCTTTGTTACTTGGTGTCAGTGTGTGTCTGTGTAACTGGTTATCAGTGTATGTCTTTGTGACTTGGTATCAGTGTATGTCTTTGTTACTGGGTGTCAGTGTGTGTCTGTGTTACTGGTTATCAGTGTATGTCTTTGTGACTTGGTGTCAGTGCATGTCTTTGTTACTTGTTGTAAGTGTGTGTCTGTGTTACTGGGTATCAGTGTATGTCTTTGTTACTTGGTGTCAGTGTTTGTCTTTGTTACTTGGTGTCAGTGTGTGTCTGTGTAACTGGTTATCAGTGTATGTCTTTGTGACTTGGTATCAGTGTATGTCTTTGTTACTGGGTGTCAGTGTGTGTCTGTGTTACTGGTTATCAGTGTATGTCTTTGTGACTTGGTATCAGTGTATGTCTTTGTTACTGGGTGTCAGTGTATGTCTGTGTTACTTGGTGTAAGTGTGTGTCTGTGTTCCTGGGCATCAGTGTATGTCTTTGTTACTTGGTGTCAGTGTATGTCTGTGTTACTTGGTGTAAGTGTGTGTCTGTGTTACTGGGTATCAGTGTATGTCTTTGTTACTTGGTGTCAGTGTATGTCTGTGTTGCTTGGTGTAAGTGTGTGTCTGTGTTACTGGGTGTCAGTGTGTGTCTGTGTTACTTGGTTTAAGTGAGTGTCTTTGTGACTTGGTGTCCGTGTGTGTCTGTGTGACTGGGCATCAGTGTCTGTCTTTGTTACTTGGTGCAAGTGTGTGTCTGTGTTACTGGGTATCAGTGTATGTCTTTGTTACTTGGTGTCAGTGTGTGTCTGTGTTACTTGGTGTAAGTGTGTGTCTGTGTTACTGCGTATCAGTGTATGTCTTTGTTACTGTGAGTCAGTGTGTGTCTTTGTGACTTGGTGTCAGTGTATGTCTTTGTTACTTGGTGTAAGTGTGTGTCTGTGTTACTGGGTATCAGTGTCTGTCTTTGTTACCTGGTGTAAGTGTGTGTCTGTGTTACTGGGTATCAGTGTCTGTCTTTGTTACTTGGTGTCAGTGTATGTCTCTGTTACTAGGTGTAAGTGTGTGTCTGTGTTACTGGGTATCAGTGTATGTCTGTGTTACTTGGGGTAAGTGTGTGTCTGTGTTAAAGGGTATCAGTGTATGTCTTTGTTACTTGGTGTCGGTGTATGTCTGTGTTACTTGGTGTAAGTGTGTGTCTGTGTTACTGGGTGTCAGTGTATGTCTTTGTGACTTGGTGTCAGTGTATTTCTTTGTTACTGGGTGTCAGTGTGTGTCTTTGTGACTTGGTGTCAGTGTATGTCTTTGTTACTTGTTGTAAGTGTGTGTCTGTGTTAATGGGTATCTGTGTATGTCTTTGTTACTTGGTGTCAGTGTTTGTCTTTGTTACTTGGTGTCAGTGTGTGTCTGTGTAACTGGTTATCAGTGTATGTCTTTGTGACTTGGTATCAGTGTATGTCTTTGTTACTGGGTGTCAGTGTGTGTCTGTGTTACTGGGTATCAGTGTATGTCTGTGTTACTTGGTGTAAGTGTGTGTCTGAGTTACTGGGTATCAGTGTATGTCTTTGTTACTTGATGTCAGTGTTTGTCTTTGTTACTTGGTGTCAGTGTGTGTCTGTGTAACTGGTTATCAGTGTATGTCTTTGTGACTTGGTATCAGTGTATGTCTTTGTTACTGGGTGTCAGTGTGTGTCTGTGTTACTGGGTATCAGTGTATGTCTTTGTGACTTGGTATCAGTGTATGTCTTTGTTCCTGGGTGTCAGCGTGTGTCTGTGTTACTTGGTGTAAGTGTGTGTCTGTGTTCCTGGGTATCAGTGTATGTCTTTGTTACTTGGTGTCAGTGTATGTCTGTGTTACTTGGTGTAAGTGTGTGTCTGTGTTACTGGGTATTAGTGTATGTCTTTGTTACTTGGTGTCAGTGTATGTCTGTGTTGCTGGGTGTAAGTGTGTGTCTGTGTTACTGGGTGTCAGTGTGTGTCTGTGTTACTTGGTTTAAGTGTGTGTCTTTGTGACTTGGTGTCCGTGTGTGTCTGCGTTACTGGGTGTCAGTGTATGTCTTTGTTACTGGGTGTAAGTGTATGTCTTTGTTACTTGGAGTAAGTGTGTGTCTGTGTTACTGGCCATCAGTGTCTGTCTTTGTTACTTGGTGTAAGTGTGTGTCTGTGTTACTGGGTGTCAGTGTATGTCTTTGTTACTGGGTGTAAGTGTATGTCTTTGTTACTTGGTGTAAGTGTGTGTCTGTGTTACTGGGCATCAGTGTCTGTCTTTGTTACTTGGTGTAAGTGTGTGTCTGTGTTACTGGGTATCAGTGTATGTCTTTGTTACTGGTAGTCAGTGTGTGTCTTTGTGACTTGGTGTCAGTGTATGTCTTTGTTACTTGGTGTAAGTGTGTGTCTGTGTTACTTGGTGTCAGTGCATGTCTTTGTTACTTGTTGTAAGTGTGTGTCCTTGTTACTGGGTGTCAGCGTGTGTCTGTGTTCCTGGGTATCAGTGTATGTCTTTGTTACTTGGTGTCAGTGCATGTCTGTGTTACTTGGTGTAAGTGTGTGTCTGTGTTACTGGGTATCAGTGTATGTCTTTGTTACTTGGTGTCAGTGTATTTCTGTGTTGCTTGGTGTAAGTGTGTGTCTGTGTTACTTGGTGTCAGTGTTTGTCTGTGTTACTTGGTTTAATTGTGTGTCTTTGTTACTTGGTGTCCGTGTGTGTCTGCGTTACTGGGTGTCAGTGTATGTCTTTGTTACTTGGTGTAAGTGTGTGTCTGTGTTACTGGGCATCAGTGTCTGTCTTTGTTACTTGGTGTAAGTGTGTGTCTGTGTTACTGGGTATCAGTGTATGTCTTTGTTACTTGGTGTCAGTGTATGTCTGTGTTACTTGTTGTAAGTGTGTGTCTGTGTTACTGGGTATCAGTGCATGTCTTTGTTGCTGGGAGTCAGTGTGAGTCTTTGTGACTTGATGTCAGTGAATGTCTTTGTTACTTGGTGTAAGTGTGTGTCTGTGTTACCGGGTATCAGTGTCTGTCTTTGTTACTTGGTGTAAGTGTGTGTCTGTGTTACTGGGTATCAGTGTATGTCTTTGTTACTAGGTGTCAGTGTATGTCTGTGTAACACGGTATCAGTGTAAGTCTTTTTTACTTGGTGTCAGTGTATGTCTTTGTTACTTGGTGTAACTGTGTGTCTGTGTTACTGGGTGTCAGTGTATGTCTTTGTGACTTGGTGTCAGTGTATGTCTTTGTTACTGGGTGTCAGTGTGTGTCTTTGTGACTTGGTGTCAGTGTGTGTCTTTGTGACTTGGTGTCAGTGTATGTCTTTGTTACTTGGTGTAAGTGTGTGTCTGTGTAACTGGTTATCAGTGTATGTCTTTGTGAGTTGCTATCAGTGTATGTCTTTGTTACTGGGTGTCAGTGTGTGTCTGTGTTACTGGGTATCAGTGTATGTCTTTGTGACTTGGTATCAGTGTATGTCTTTGTTACTGGGTGTCAGCGTGTGTCTGTGTTACTTGGTGTAAGTGTGTGTCTGTGTTCCTGGGTATCAGTGTATGTCTTTGTTACTTGGTGTCAGTGTATGTCTGTGTTACTTGGTGTAAGTGTGTGTCTGTGTTACTGGGTATTAGTGTATGTCTTTGTTACTTGGTGTCAGTGTATGTCTGTGTTGCTTGGTGTAAGTGTGTGTCTGTGTTACTGGGTGTCAGTGTGTGTCTGTGTTACTTGGTTTAAGTGTGTGTCTTTGTGACTTGGTGTCCGTGTGTGTCTGCGTTACTGGGTGTCAGTGTATGTCTTTGTTACTGGGTGTAAGTGTATGTCTTTGTTACTAGGAGTAAGTGTGTGTCTGTGTTACTGGGCATCAGTGTCTGTCTTTGTTACTTGGTGTAAGTGTGTGTCTGTGTTACTGGGTATCAGTGTATGTCTTTGTTACTTGGTGTCAGTGTATGTCTGTGTTACTTGGTGTAAGTGTGTGTCTGTGTTACTGGTTATCAGTGTATGTCTTTGTTACTGGTAGTCAGTGTGTGTCTTTGTGACTTGGTGTAAGTGTATGTCTTTGTTACTTGGTGTAAGTGTGTGTCTGTGTTACTGGGCATCAGTGTCTGTCTTTGTTACTTGGTGTAAGTGTGTGTCTGTGTTACTGGGTATCAGTGTATGGCTTTGTTACTTGGTGTCAGTGTATGTCTTTTTTACTTGGTATCCGTGTATGTCCTTGTTACTTGGTGCAAGTGTGTGTCTGTGTTACTGGGTATCAGTGTCTGTCCTTGTTACTTGGTGTCAGTGTCTGTCTGTGTTACCTGGTGTAAGTGTGTGTCTGTGTTACTGGGTATCAGTGTATGTCTTTGTTACTGGGAGTCAGTGTGTGTCTTTGTGACTTGGTGTCAGTGTATGTCTTTGTTACTTGGTGTAAGTGTGTGTCTGTGTTACTGGGTGTCAGTGTATGTCTTTGTGGCATGGTGTCAGAGTATGTCTTTGTTACTGGGTGTCAGTGTGTGTCTTTGTGACTTGGTGTCAGTGTATGTCTTTGTTACTTGGTGTCAGTGTGTGTCTGTGTTACTGGTTATCAGTGTATGTCTTTGTGACTTGGTTTCAGTGTATGTCTTTGTTACTGGGTGTCAGTGTGTGTCTGTGTTACTGGGTATCAGTGTATGTCTTTGTGACTTGGTATCAGTGTATGTCTTTGTTACTGGCTGTCAGCGTGTGTCTGTGTTACTGGGTATCAATGTATGTCTTTGTGACTTGGTATCAGTGTATGTCTTTGTTACTTGGTGTAAGTGTGTGTCTGTGTTACTGGATATCAGTGTCTGTCCTTGTTACTTGGTGTAAGTGTGTGTCTTTGTTACTTGGTGTAATTGTATGTCTTTGTTACTTGGTGTCACTGTATGTCTGTGTTACGTGGTGGAAGTGTATGTCTTTGTTACTCGGTGCAAGTGTGTGTCTGTGTTACTTGGTGTAAGTGTGTGTCTGTGTTACTGCGTATCAGTGTATGTCTTTGTTACTTGGTGTCATTGTATGTCTGTGTTGCTTGGTGTAAGTGTGTGTCTGTGTTACTGGGTGTCAGTGTGTGTCTTTGTGACTTGGTGTCAGTGTATGTCTGTGTTACTTGGTGTAAGTGTGTGTCTGTGTTACTGGGTATCGGTGTATGTCTTTGTTACTTGGTGTCATTGTATGTCTGTGTTGCTTGGTGTAAGTGTGTGTCTGTGTTACTGGGTGTCAGTGTGTGTCTGTGTTACGTGGTGTTAGTGTCTGTCGTTGTTACTTGGTCCCCGCGTGTGTCTGTGTTACTGGGTGTCAGTGTATGTCTTTGTTACTGGGTGTCAGTGTATGTTTTTGTTACTTGGTTTAAGTCTGTGTCTGTGTTACAGGGTATCAGTGTCTGTCTTTGTTACTTGGTGTAAGTCTGTGTCTGTGTTACACGGTATCAGTGTAAGTCTTTGTGACTTGGTGTCAGTGTATGTCTTTGTTACTTGTTGTAAGGGTGTGTCTGTGTTACTGGGTATCAGTGTCTGTCCTTGTTACTTGGTGTCAGTGTTTGTCAAAATTCTTGGTGTAAGTGTATGTCTTTGGTAGTTGGTGTAATTGCCTGTCTTTGTTACTTGGTGTAATTGTATCACTGTGTTACTGGGTATCAGTGTATGTCTGTGTTACTGGGTATCAGTGTATGTCTGTGACTTGGTGTCATTGTATGTCTGTGTTGCTTGGTGTAAGTGTGTGTCTCTGTTACTGGGTGTCAGTGTGTGTCTGTGTTACTTGGTGTAAGTGTGTGTCTTTGTTACTTGGTGTCCGTGTGCGTCTGTGTTACTGGGTGTCAGTGTATGTCTTTGTTACTGGGTGTCAGTGTATGTCTTTGTTACTTGGTGTAAGTGTGTGTCTGTGTTACTGGGTATCAGTGTCTGTCTTTGTTACTTGGTGTAAGAGTGTGTCTGTGTTACACGGTATCAGTGCATGTCTTTGTTACTTGGTGTCAGTGTATGTCTTTGTTACTTGGTGTAAGTGTGTGTCTGTGTTACTGGGTATCAGTGTCTGTCTTTGTTAATTGGTGTAAGAGTGTGCCTGTGTTACTGTGTATCAGTGTATGTCTTTGTTACTGGGTATCAGTGAGTGTCTTTGTTACTTGGTGTCAGTGTTTGTCAAAATTCTTGGTGTAAGTGTATGTCTTTGTTAGTTGGTGTAATTGCCTGTCTTTTGTTAGTTGGTGTAATTGAATCACTGTGTTACTGGGTATCAGTGTATGTCTGTGACTTGGTGTCATTGTATGTCTGTGTTGCTTGTTGTAAGTGTGTGTCTGTGTTACTGGGTGTCAGTGTGTGTCTGTGTTACTTGGTGTAAGTGTGTGTCTTTGTTACTTGATGTCCGTGTGTGTCTGTGTTACTGGGTGTCAGTGTATGTGTTTGTTACTGGGTGTCAGTGTATGTCTTTGTTACTTGGTGTAAGTGTGTGTCTGTGTTACTGGGTATCAGTGTCTGTCTTTGTTACTTGGTGTAAGAGTGTGTCTGTGTTACACGGTATCAGTGTATGTCTTTGTTACTTGGTGTCAGTGTATGTCTTTGTTACTTGGTGTAAGTGTGTGTCTGTGTTACTGGGTGTCAGTGTATGTCTTTGTGACTTGGTGTCAGTGTATGTCTTTGTTACTTGTTGTCAGGGTGTGTCTGTGTTACTGGGTATCAGTGTCTGTCTTTGTTACTTGGTGTCAGTGTTTGTCAAAATTCTTGGTGTAAGTGTATGTCTTTGTTAGTTGGTGTAATTGCCTGTCTTTGTTACTTGGTGTAATTGTATCACTGTGTTACTGGGTATCAGTGTATGTCTGTGTTACTGGGTATCAGTGTATGTCTGTGTTACTGGGTGTCAGTGTGTGTCTGTGTTACTTGGTGTAAGTGTGTGTCTTTGTTACTTGGTGTCCGTGTGTGTCTGTGTTACTGGGTGTCAGTGTATGTCTTTGTTACTGGGTGTCAGTGTATGTCTTTGTTACTTGGTGTAAGTGTGTGTCTGTGTTACTGGGTATCAGTGCATGTCTTTGTTACTTGGTGTCAGTGTATGTCTGTGTTGCTTGGTGTAAGTGTGTGTCTGTGTTACTGGGTGTCAGTGTGTGTCTGTGTTACTTGGTTTAAGTGTGTGTCTTTGTGACTTGGTGTCCGTGTGTGTCTGCGTTACTGGGTGTCAGTGTATGTCTTTGTTACTGGGTGTAAGTGTATGTCTTTGTTACTAGGAGTAAGTGTGTGTCTGTGTTACTGGGCATCAGTGTCTGTCTTTGTTACTTGGTGTAAGTGTGTGTCTGTGTTACTGGGTATCAGTGTATGTCTTTGTTACTTGGTGTCAGTGTATGTCTGTGTTACTTGGTGTAAGTGTGTGTCTGTGTTACTGGGTATCAGTGTATGTCTTTGTTACTGGTAGTCAGTGTGTGTCTTTGTGACTTGGTGTAAGTGTATGTCTTTGTTACTTGGTGTAAGTGTGTGTCTGTGTTACTGGGCATCAGTGTCTGTCTTTGTTACTTGGTGTAAGTGTGTGTCTGTGTTACTGGGTATCAGTGTATGGCTTTGTTACTTGGTGTCAGTGTATGTCTTTTTTACTTGGTATCCGTGTATGTCCTTGTTACTTGGTGCAAGTGTGTGTCTGTGTTACTGGGTATCAGTGTCTGTCCTTGTTACTTGGTGTCAGTGTCTGTCTGTGTTACCTGGTGTAAGTGTGTGTCTGTGTTACTGGGTATCAGTGTATGTCTTTGTTACTGGGAGTCAGTGTGTGTCTTTGTGACTTGGTGTCAGTGTATGTCTTTGTTACTTGGTGTAAGTGTGTGTCTGTGTTACTGGGTGTCAGTGTATGTCTTTGTGGCATGGTGTCAGAGTATGTCTTTGTTACTGGGTGTCAGTGTGTGTCTTTGTGACTTGGTGTCAGTGTATGTCTTTGTTACTTGGTGTCAGTGTGTGTCTGTGTTACTGGTTATCAGTGTATGTCTTTGTGACTTGGTTTCAGTGTATGTCTTTGTTACTGGGTGTCAGTGTGTGTCTGTGTTACTGGGTATCAGTGTATGTCTTTGTGACTTGGTATCAGTGTATGTCTTTGTTACTGGCTGTCAGCGTGTGTCTGTGTTACTGGGTATCAATGTATGTCTTTGTGACTTGGTATCAGTGTATGTCTTTGTTACTTGGTGTAAGTGTGTGTCTGTGTTACTGGATATCAGTGTCTGTCCTTGTTACTTGGTGTAAGTGTGTGTCTTTGTTACTTGGTGTAATTGTATGTCTTTGTTACTTGGTGTCACTGTATGTCTGTGTTACGTGGTGGAAGTGTATGTCTTTGTTACTCGGTGCAAGTGTGTGTCTGTGTTACTTGGTGTAAGTGTGTGTCTGTGTTACTGCGTATCAGTGTATGTCTTTGTTACTTGGTGTCATTGTATGTCTGTGTTGCTTGGTGTAAGTGTGTGTCTGTGTTACTGGGTGTCAGTGTGTGTCTTTGTGACTTGGTGTCAGTGTATGTCTGTGTTACTTGGTGTAAGTGTGTGTCTGTGTTACTGGGTATCGGTGTATGTCTTTGTTACTTGGTGTCATTGTATGTCTGTGTTGCTTGGTGTAAGTGTGTGTCTGTGTTACTGGGTGTCAGTGTGTGTCTGTGTTACGTGGTGTTAGTGTCTGTCGTTGTTACTTGGTCCCCGCGTGTGTCTGTGTTACTGGGTGTCAGTGTATGTCTTTGTTACTGGGTGTCAGTGTATGTTTTTGTTACTTGGTTTAAGTCTGTGTCTGTGTTACAGGGTATCAGTGTCTGTCTTTGTTACTTGGTGTAAGTCTGTGTCTGTGTTACACGGTATCAGTGTAAGTCTTTGTGACTTGGTGTCAGTGTATGTCTTTGTTACTTGTTGTAAGGGTGTGTCTGTGTTACTGGGTATCAGTGTCTGTCCTTGTTACTTGGTGTCAGTGTTTGTCAAAATTCTTGGTGTAAGTGTATGTCTTTGGTAGTTGGTGTAATTGCCTGTCTTTGTTACTTGGTGTAATTGTATCACTGTGTTACTGGGTATCAGTGTATGTCTGTGTTACTGGGTATCAGTGTATGTCTGTGACTTGGTGTCATTGTATGTCTGTGTTGCTTGGTGTAAGTGTGTGTCTCTGTTACTGGGTGTCAGTGTGTGTCTGTGTTACTTGGTGTAAGTGTGTGTCTTTGTTACTTGGTGTCCGTGTGCGTCTGTGTTACTGGGTGTCAGTGTATGTCTTTGTTACTGGGTGTCAGTGTATGTCTTTGTTACTTGGTGTAAGTGTGTGTCTGTGTTACTGGGTATCAGTGTCTGTCTTTGTTACTTGGTGTAAGAGTGTGTCTGTGTTACACGGTATCAGTGCATGTCTTTGTTACTTGGTGTCAGTGTATGTCTTTGTTACTTGGTGTAAGTGTGTGTCTGTGTTACTGGGTATCAGTGTCTGTCTTTGTTAATTGGTGTAAGAGTGTGCCTGTGTTACTGTGTATCAGTGTATGTCTTTGTTACTGGGTATCAGTGAGTGTCTTTGTTACTTGGTGTCAGTGTTTGTCAAAATTCTTGGTGTAAGTGTATGTCTTTGTTAGTTGGTGTAATTGCCTGTCTTTTGTTAGTTGGTGTAATTGAATCACTGTGTTACTGGGTATCAGTGTATGTCTGTGACTTGGTGTCATTGTATGTCTGTGTTGCTTGTTGTAAGTGTGTGTCTGTGTTACTGGGTGTCAGTGTGTGTCTGTGTTACTTGGTGTAAGTGTGTGTCTTTGTTACTTGATGTCCGTGTGTGTCTGTGTTACTGGGTGTCAGTGTATGTGTTTGTTACTGGGTGTCAGTGTATGTCTTTGTTACTTGGTGTAAGTGTGTGTCTGTGTTACTGGGTATCAGTGTCTGTCTTTGTTACTTGGTGTAAGAGTGTGTCTGTGTTACACGGTATCAGTGTATGTCTTTGTTACTTGGTGTCAGTGTATGTCTTTGTTACTTGGTGTAAGTGTGTGTCTGTGTTACTGGGTGTCAGTGTATGTCTTTGTGACTTGGTGTCAGTGTATGTCTTTGTTACTTGTTGTCAGGGTGTGTCTGTGTTACTGGGTATCAGTGTCTGTCTTTGTTACTTGGTGTCAGTGTTTGTCAAAATTCTTGGTGTAAGTGTATGTCTTTGTTAGTTGGTGTAATTGCCTGTCTTTGTTACTTGGTGTAATTGTATCACTGTGTTACTGGGTATCAGTGTATGTCTGTGTTACTGGGTATCAGTGTATGTCTGTGTTACTGGGTGTCAGTGTGTGTCTGTGTTACTTGGTGTAAGTGTGTGTCTTTGTTACTTGGTGTCCGTGTGTGTCTGTGTTACTGGGTGTCAGTGTATGTCTTTGTTACTGGGTGTCAGTGTATGTCTTTGTTACTTGGTGTAAGTGTGTGTCTGTGTTACTGGGTATCAGTGCATGTCTTTGTTACTTGGTGTCAGTGTATGTCTTTGTTACTTGGTGTAAGTGTGTGTCTGTGTTACTGGGTATCAGTGTCTGTCTTTGTTAATTGGTGTAAGTGTGTGCCTGTGTTACTGTGTATCAGTGTATGTCTTTGTTACTTGGTGTCAGTGTATGTCTGTGTTACTTGGTGTAAGTGTGTGTCTTTGTTACTGGGTATCAGTGTGTGTCTTTGTTACTTGGTGTCAGTGTTTGTCAAAATTCTTGGTGTACGTGTATGTCTTTGTTAGTTGGTGTAATTGCCTGTCTTTTGTTAGTTGGTGTAATTGAATCACTGTGTTACTGGGTATCAGTGTATGTCTGTGACTTGGTGGCATTGTATGTCTGTGTCATGCTTGTTGTAAGTGTTTGTCTGTGTTACTGGGTGTCAGTGTGTGTCTGTGTTACTTGGTGTAAGTGTGTGTCTTTGTTACTTGATGTCCGTGTGTGTCTGTGTTACTGGGTGTCAGTGTATGTGTTTGTTACTGGGTGTCAGTGTATGTCTTTGTTACTTGGTGTAAGTGTGTGTCTGTGTTACTGGGTATCAGTGTCTGTCTTTGTTACTTGGTGTAAGAGTGTGTCTGTGTTACACGGTATCAGTGTATGTCTTCGTTACTTGGTGTCAGTGTATGTCTTTGTTGCTTGGTGTAAGTGTGTGTCTGTGTTACTGGGTGTCAGTGTATGTCTTTGTTACTTGTTGTAAGTGTGTGTCTGTGTTACTGGGTATCAGTGTGTGTCTTTGTTACTTGGTGTCAGTGTTTGTCAAAATTCTTGGTGTAAGTGTATGTCTTTGTTAGTTGGTGTAATTGCCTGTCTTTGTTACTTGGTGTAATTGAATCGCTGTGTTACTGGGTATCAGTGTATGTCTGTGTTACTGGGTATGAGTGTATGTCTGTGACTTGGTGTCATTGTATGTCTGTGTTGCTTGGTGTAAGTGTGTGTCTGTGTTACTGGGTGTCAGTGTGTGTCTTTGTGACTTGGTGTCAGTGTATGTCTTTGTTACTTGTTGTAAGTGTGTGTCTGTGTTTCTGGGTATCAGTGTATGTCTTTGTTACTTGGTGTCAGTGTTTGTCTTTGTTACTTGGTGTCAGTGTGTGTCTGTGTAACTGGTTATCAGTGTATGTCTTTGTGACTTGGTATCAGTGTATGTCTTTGTTACTGGGTGTCAGTGTGTGTCTGTGTTACCGGGTATCAGTGTATGTCTTTGTGACTTGGTATCAGTGTATGTCTTTGTTACTGGGTATCAGCGTGTGTCTGTGTTACTTGGTGTAAGTGTGTGTCTGTGTTACTGGGTATCAGTGTATGTCTTTGTTACTGGTAGTCAGTGTGTGTCTTTGTGACTTGGTGTAAGTGTATGTCTTTGTTACTTGGTGTAAGTGTGTGTCTGTGTTACTGGGCATCAGTGTCTGTCTTTGTTACTTGGTGTAAGTGTGTGTCTGTGTTACTGGGTATCAGTGTATGTCTTTGTTACTTGGTGTCAGTGTATGTCTGTGTTACTTGGTGTAAGTGTGTGTCTGTGTTACTGGGTATCAGTGTATGTCTTTGTTACTGGGAGTCAGTGTGTGTCTTTGTGACTTGGTGTCAGTGTATGTCTTTGTTACTTGGTGTAAGTGTGTGTCTGTGTTACTGGGTGTCAGTGTATGTCTTTGTGACTTGGTGTCAGAGTATGTCTTTGTTACTGGGTGTCAGTGTGTGTCTTTGTGACTTGGTGTCAGTGTATGTCTTTGTTACTTGTTGAAAGTGTGTGTCTGTGTTACTGGGTATCAGTGTGTGTCTTTGTTAATTGGTGTCAGTGTATGTCTTTGTTACTTGGTGTCAGTGTGTTTCTGTGTTACAGGTTATCAGTGTATGTCTTTGTGACTTGGTTTCAGTGTATGTCTTTGTTACTGGGTGTCAGTGTGTGTCTGTGTTACTGGGTATCAGTGTATGTCTTTGTGACTTGGTATCAGTGTATGTCTTTGTTACTGGGTGTCAGCGTGTGTCTGTGTTACTGGGTATCAGTGTATGTCTTTGTGACTTGGTATCAGTGTATGTCTTTGTTACTGGGTGTCAGTATGTGTCTGTGTTCCTGGGTGTCAGTGTATGTCTTTGTGACTTGGTGTCAGTGTATGTCATTGTTACTGGGTGTCAGTGTGTGTCTTTGTGCCTTGGTGTCAGTGTATCTCTGTGTTACTGTTTATTAGTGTTTGTCTGTGTTACTGGGTGTAAGTGATGTGTTTTATTGTGTTACTGTGTGTCAGTGTATGTCTTTGTTACTTGGTGTAAGTGTGTGTCTGTGTTACTGGATATCAGTGTCTGTCCTTGTTACTTGGTGTAAGTGTGTGTCTTTGTTACTTGGTGTAATTGTATGTCTTTGTTACTTGGTGTCACTGTATGTCTGTGTTACGTGGTGGAAGTGTATGTCTTTGTTACTCGGTGCAAGTGTGTGTCTGTGTTACTTGGTGTAAGTGTGTGTCTGTGTTACTGCGTATCAGTGTATGTCTTTGTTACTTCGTGTCATTGTATGTCTGTGTTGCTTGGTGTAAGTGTGTGTCTGTGTTACTGGGTGTCAGTGTGTGTCTTTGTGACTTGGTGTCAGTGTATGTCTGTGTTACTTGGTGTAAGTGTGTGTCTGTGATACTGGGTATCGGTCTATGTCTGTGTTACTTGGTGTCATTGTATGTCTGTGTTGCTTGGTGTAAGTGTGTGTCTGTGTTACTGGGTGTCAGTGTGTGTCTGTGTTACTTGGTGTTAGTGTCTGTCGTTGTTACTTGGTGCCCGCGTGTGTCTGTGTTACTGGGTGTCAGTGTATGTCTTTGTTACTGGGTGTCAGTGTATGTTTTTGTTAATTGGTTTAAGTCTGTGTCTGTGTTACAGGGTATCAGTGTCTGTCTTTGTTACTTGGTGTCAGTGTATGTCTTTGTTACTTTGTGTAAGGGTGTGTCTGTGTTACTGGGTATCAGTGTCTGTCTTTGTGACTTGGTGTCAGTGTATGTCTTTGTTACTTGTTGTAAGGGTGTGTCTGTGTTACTGGGTATCAGTGTCTGTCTTTGTTACTTGGTGTCAGTGTTTGTCAAAATTCTTGGTGTCAGTGCATGTCTTTGTTACTTGGTGTCAGTGTATGTCTTTGTTACTTGGTGTAAGTGTGTGTCTGTGTTACTGGGTATCAGTGTCTGTCTTTGTTAATTGGTGTAAGTGTGTGTCTGTGTTACTGTGTATCAGTGTATGTCTTTGTTACTTGGTGTCAGTGTATGTCTGTGTTACTTGGTGTAAGTGTGTGTCTGTGTTACTGGGTATCAGTGTTTGTCTTTGTTACTTGGTGTCAGTGTTTGTCAAAATTCTTGGTGTAAGTGTATGTCTTTGTTAGTTGGTGTAATTGCCTGTCTTTTGTTAGTTGGTGTAATTGAATCACTGTGTTACTGGGTATCAGTGTATGTCTGTGTTACTGGGTATCAGTGTATGTCTGTGACATGGTGTCGTTATATGTCTGTGTTGCTTGGTGTAAGTGTGTGTCTTTGTTACTTGATGTCCGTGTGTGTCTGTGTTACTGGGTGTCAGTGTATGTGTTTGTTACTGGGTGTCAGTGTATGTCTTTGTTACTTGGTGTAAGTGTGTGTCTGTGTTACTGGGTATCAGTGTCTGTCTTAGTTACTTGGTGTAAGAGTGTGTCTGTGTTACACGGTATCAGTGTATGTCTTTGTTACTTGGTGTCAGTGTATGTCTTTGTTACTTGGTGTAAGTGTGTGTCTGTGTTGCTGGGTGTCAGTGTCTGTCTTTGGTACTTGGTGTCAGTGTTTGTCCAAATTCTTTGTGTAAGTGTATGTCTTTGTTAGTTGGTGTAATTGCCTGTCTTTGTTACTTGGTGTAATTGAATCACTGTTACTGGGTATCAGTGTATGTCTGTGTTACTGGGTATCAGTGTATGTCTGTGACTTGGTGTCATTGTATGTCTGTGTTGCTTGGTGTAAGTGTGTGTCTGTGTTACTGGGTGTCAGTGTGTGTCTTTGTGACTTGGTGTCAGTGTATGTCTTTGTTACTTGTTGTAAGTGTGTGTCTGTGTTACTGGGTATCAGTGTATGTCTTTGTTACTTGGTATCAGTGTCTGTCTTTGTTACTGGGTGTCAGTGTGTGTCTGTGTTACTGGGTATCAGTGTATGTCTTTGTGACTTGGTATCAGTGTATGTCTTTGTTACTGGGTGTCAGCGTGTGTCTGTGTTACTTGGTGTATGTGTGTGTCTGTGTTCCTGGGTAATAGTGTATGTCTTTGTTACTTGGTGTCAGTCTATATCTGCGTTACTTGGTGTAAGTGTGTGTCTGTGTTACTGGGTATCAGTGTATGTCTTTGTTACTTGGTGTCAGTGTATGTCTGTGTTGCTTGGTGTAAGTGTGTGTCTGTGTTACTGGGTGTCAGTGTGTGTCTGTGTTACTTGGTTTAAGTGTGTTTCTTTGAGACTTGGTGTCAGTGTATGTCTTTGTTACTTGGTGTAAGTGTGTGTCTGTGTTACTGGGCATCAGTGTCTGTCTTTGTTACTTGGTGTAAGTGTGTGTCTGTGTTACTGGGTATCAGTGTATGTCTTTGTTACTTGGTGTCAGTGTATGTCTGTGTTACTTGGTGTAAGTGTGTGTCTGTGTTACTGGGTATCAGTGTATGTCTTTGTTACTGGGAGACAGTGTGTGTCTTTGTGACTTGGTGTCAGTGTATGTCTTTGTTACTTGGTGTAAGTGTGTGTCTGTGTTGCTGGGTATAAGTGTCTGTCTTTGTTACTTGGTGTAAGTGTGTGTCTGTGTTACTGGGTATCAGTGTATATCTTTGTTACTTGGTGTCAGTGTATGTGTTTGTTACTTGGTGTCCGTGTGTGTCTCTGTTACTGGGTGTCAGTGCATGTCTTTGTTACTTGGTGTAAGTGTGTGTCTGTGTTACACGGTATCAGTGTAAGTCTTTGTTACTTGGTGTCAGTGTATGTCTTTGTTACTTGGTGTAAGTGTGTGTCTGTGTTACTGGGTGTCAGTGTATGTCTTTGTGACTTGGTGTCAGTGTATGTCTTTGTTACTGGGTGTCAGTGTGTGTCTTTGTGACTTGGTGTCAGTGTATGTCTTTGTTTCTTGTTGTAAGTGTGTGTCTGTGTTACTGGGTATCAGTGTGTGTCTTTGTTACTTGGTGTCAGTGTTTGTCAAAATTCTTGGTGTAAGTGTATGTCTTTGTTAGTTGGTGTAATTGCCTGTCTTTGTTACTTGGTGTAATTGAATCACTGTGTTACTGGGTATCAGTGTCTGTCTGTGTTACTGGGTATCAGTGTATGTCTGTGACTTCGTGTCATTGTATGTCTGTGTTGCTTGGTGTAAGTGTGTGTCTGTGTTACTGGGTGTCAGCGTGTGTCTGTGTTACTTGGTGTAAGTGTGTGTCTTTGTTACTTGGTGTCCGTGTGTGTCTGTGTTACTGGATGTCAGTGTATGTGTTTGTTACTGGGTGTCAGTGTATGTCTTTGTTACTTGGTGTAAGTGTGTGTCTGTGTTACTGGATATCAGTGTCTGTCTTTGTTACTTGGTGTAAGAGTGTGTATGTGTTACACGGTATCAGTGTATGTCTTTGTTACTTGGTGTCAGTGTATGTCTTTGTTACTTGGTGTAAGTGTGTGTCTGTGTTACTGGGTGTCAGTGTATGTCTTTGTGACTTGGTGTCAGTGTATGTCTTTGTTACTGGGTGTCAGTGTGTGTCTTTGTGACTTGGTGTCAGTGTATGTCTTTGTTACTTGTTGTAAGTGTGTGTCTGTGTTCCTGGGTATCAGTGTATGTCTTTGTTACTTGGTGTCAGTGTATGTCTGTGTTACTTGGTGTAAGTGTGTGTCTGTGTTACTGGGTATCAGTGTATGTCTTTGTTACTTGGTGTCAGTGTATGTCTGTGTTGCTTGGTGTAAGTGTGTGTCTGTGTTACTGGGTGTCAGTGTGTGTCTGTGTTACTTGGTTTAAGTGTGTGTCTTTGTGACTTGGTGTCCGTGTGTGTCTGCGTTACTGGGTGTCAGTGTATGTCTTTGTTACTGGGTGTAAGTGTATGTCTTTGTTACTTGGTGTAAGTGTGTGTCTGTGTTACTGGGCATCAGTGTCTGTCTTTGTTACTTGGTGTAAGTGTGTGTCTGTGTTACTGGGTATCAGTGTATGTCTTTGTTAGTTGGTGTCATTGTATGTCTGTGTTACTTGGTGTAAGTGTGTGTCTGTGTTACTGGCTATCAGTGCATGTCTTTGTTACTGGGAGTCAGTGTGTGTCTTTGTGACTTGGTGTCAGTGTATGTCTTTGTTACTTGGTGTAAGTGTGTGTCTGTGTTACTGGGCATCAGTGTCTGTCTTTGTTACTTGGTGTAAGTGTGTGTCTGTGTTACTGGGTATCAGTGTATGTCTTTGTTACTTGGTGTCAGTGTATGTCTGTGTTACTTGGTGTAAGTGTGTGTCTGTGTTACTGGATATCAGTGTATGTCTTTTTTACTGGGAGTCAGTGTGTGCCTTTGTGAATTGGTGTCAGTGTGTGTCTGTGTTACTTGGTGTAAGTGTGTGTCTTTGTTACTTGGTGTCCGTGTGTGTCTCTGTTACTGGGTGTCAGTGCATCTCTTTGTTACTTGATGTCAGTGTATATCTGTGTTACTTGGTGTAAGTGTGTGTCTTTGTTACTTGGTGTAATTGTATGTCTTTGTTACTTGGTGTCAGTGTATGTCTGTGTTGCTTGGTGTAAGTGTGTGTCTGTGTTACTGGGTGTCTGTGTGTGTCTGTGTTACTTGGTGTTAGTGTATGTCGTTGTTACTTGGTGTCCGTGTGTGTTTGTGTTAGAGGGTGTCAGTGTATGTCTTTGTTACTGGATGTCAGTGTATGTTTTTGTTACTTGCTGTAAGTCTGTGTCTGTGTTACTGGGTATCAGTGTCTGTCTTTGTTACATGGTGTAATTGTGTGTCTGTGTGACACAGTATCAGTGTAAGTCTTTGTTACTTGGTGTCAGTGTATGTCTTTGTTACTTGGTGTAAGTTTGTGTCTGTGTTACTGGGTGTCAGTGTATGTCTTTGTGACTTGGTGTCAGTGCATGTCTTTGTTACTGGGTGTCAGTGTGTGTCTTTGTGACTTGGTGTCAGTGTATGTCTTTGTTACTTGTTGAAAGTGTGTGTCTGTGTTACTGGGTATCAGTGTGTGTTTTTTTTAATTGGTGTCAGTTTATGTCTTTGTTACTTGGTGTCAGTGTGTGTCTGTGTTACTGGTTATCAGTGTATGTCTTTGTGACTTGGTTTCAGTGTATGTCTTTGTTACTGGGTGTCAGTGTGTGTCTGTGTTACTGGGTATCAGTGTATGTCTTTGTGACTTGGTATCAGTGTATGTCTTTGTTACTGGGTGTCAGCGTGTGTCTGTGTTACTGGGTATCAGTGTATGTCTTTGTGACTTGGTATCAGTGTATGTCTTTGTTACTGGGTGTCAGTGCGTGTCTGTGTTCCTGGGTATCAGTGTATGTCATTGTGACTTGGTGTCAGTGTATGTCATTGTTACTGGGTGTCAGTGTGGGTCTTTGTGACTTGGTGTCAGTGTGTGTCTGTGTTACTGGGTATCAGTGTATGTCCTTGTTACTTGGTGTAAGTGTGTGTCTTTATTACTTGGTGTAATTGTATGTCTTTGTTACTTGGTGTCACTGTATGTCTGTGTTACGTGGTGGAAGTGTATGTCTTTGTTACTCGGTGCAAGTGTGTGTCTGTGTTACTTGGTGTAAGTGTGTGTCTGTGTTACTGCGTATCAGTGTATGTCTTTGTTACTTGGTGTCAGTGTATGTCTGTGTTACTTGGTGTATGTGTGTGTCTGTGTTACTGGGTATCGGTGTATGTCTTTGTTACTTGGTGTCATTGTATGTCTGTGTTGCTTGGTGTAAGTGTGTGGCTGTGTTACTGGGTGTCAGTGTGTTACTTGGTGTAAGTGTGTGTCTGTGTTACTGCGTATCAGTGTATGTCTTTGTTACTTGGTGTCAGTGTATGTCTGTGTTACTTGGTGTATGTGTGTGTCTGTGTTACTGGGTATCGGTGTATGTCTTTGTTACTTGGTGTCATTGTATGTCTGTGTTGCTTGGTGTAAGTGTGTGTCTGGGTTACTGGGTGTCAGTGTATGTCTTTGTTACTGGGTGTCAGTGTATGTTTTTGTTACTTGGTTTAAGTCTGTGTCTGTGTTACAGGGAATCAGTGTCTGTCTTTGTTACTTGGTGTCAGTGTATGTCTCTGTTACTGGGTGTCAGTGTATGTCTTTGTTACTGGGTATCAGTGTCTGTCTTTGTTACTTGGTGTCAGTGTTTGTCAAAATTCTTGGTGTAAGTGTATGTCTTTGTTAGTTGGTGTAATTGTATCACTGTGTTACTGGGTATCAGTGTATGTCTGTGTTACTGGGTATCAGTGTATGTCTGTGACTTGGTGTCATTGTATGTCTGTGTTGCTTGGTGTAAGTGTGTGTCTGTGTTACTGGGTGACAGTGTGTGTCTGTGTTACTTGGTGTAAGTGTGTGTCTTTGTTACTTGGTGTCCGTGTGCGTCTGTGTTACTGGTTGTCAGTGTATGTCTTTGTTACTGGGTGTCAGTGTATGTCTTTGTTACTTGGTGTAAGTGTGTGTCTGTGTTACTGGGTATCAGTGTCTGTCTTTGTTACTTGGTGTAAGAGTGTGTCTGTGTTACATGGTATCAGTGTATGTCTTTGTTACTTGGTGTCAGTGTATGTCTTTGTTACTTGGTGTAAGTGTGTGTCTGTGTTACTGGGTATCAGTGTCTGTCTTTATTACTTGGTGTAAGTGTATGTCTGTGTTACTTGGTGTAAGTGTGTGTTTGTGTTACTGGGTATCAGTGTATGTCTTTGTTACTGGGAGTCAGTGTGTGTCTTTGTGACTTGGTGTCAGTGTGTGTCTGTGTTACTTGGTGTAAGTGTGTGTCTTTGTTCCTTGGTGTCCGTGTGTGTCTCTGTTACTGGGTGTCAGTGCCTGTCTTTGTTACTTGATGTCAGTGTATATCTGTGTTACATGGTGTAAGTGTGTGTCTTTGTTACTAGGTGTAATTGTATGTCTTTGTTACTTGGTGTCAGTGTATGTCTGTGTTTTTTGGTGTAACTGTATGTCTTTGTTACTTGGTGTAAGTGTGTGTCTGTGTTACTTGGTGTAAGTGTGTGTCTGTGTTCCTGGGTATCAGTGTATGTCTTTGTTACTTGGTGTCAGTGCATGTCTGTGTTACTTGGTGTAAGTGTGTGTCTGTGTTACTGGGTATCAGTGTATGTCTTTCTTACTTGGTGTCATTGTATGTCTGTGTTGCTTGGTGTTAGTGTGTGTCTGTGTAACTGGGTGTCAGTGTTTGTCTGTGTTACTTGGTGTTTGTGTATGTCGTGGTTACTTGGTGTCCGTGTGTGTCTGTGTTACTGGGTGTCAGTGTATGTCTTTGTTACTGGATGTCAGTGTATGTTTTTGTTACTTGGTGTAAGTCTGTGTCTGTGTTACTGGGTATCAGTGTCTGTCTTTGTTACATGGTGTAAGTGTGTGTCTGTGTGACACAGTATCAGTGTAAGTCTTTGTTACTTGGTGTCAGTGTATGTCTTTGTTACTTGGTGTAAGTGTGTGTCTGTGTTACTGGGTGTCAGTGTATGTCTTTGTGACTTGGTGTCAGTGTATGTCTTTGTTACTGGGTGTCAGTGTGTGTCTTTGTGACTTGGTGTCAGTGTATGTCTTTGTTACTTGTTGAAAGTGTGTGTCTGTGTTACTGGGTATCAGTGTGTGTCTTTGTTAATTGGTGTCAGTGTATGTCTTTGTTACTTGGTGTCAGTGTGTGTCTGTGTTACTGGTTATCAGTGTATGTCTTTGTGACTTTATTTCAGTGTATGTCTATGTTACTGGGTGTCAGTGTGTGTCTGTGTTACTGGGTATCAGTGTATGTCTTTGTGACTTGGTATCAGTGTATGTCTTTGTTACTGGGTGTCAGCGTGTGTCTGTGTTACTGGGTATCAGTGTATGTCTTTGTGACTTGGTATCAGTGTATGTCTTTGTTACTTGTTGTCAGTGTGTGTCTGTGTTCCTGGGTATCTGTGTATGTCTTTGTGACTTGGTGTCAGTGTATGTCATTATTACTGGGTGGCAGTGTGTGTCTTTGTGACTTGGTGTCAGTGTATCTCTGTGTTACTGTTTATTAGTGTTTCTCTGTGTAACTGGGTGTAAGTGATGTGTTTGTTTGTGTTACTGTGTGTCAGTGTATGTCTTTGTTACTTGGTGTAAGTGTGTGTCTGTGTTACTGGGTATCAGTGTCTGTCCTTGTTACTTGGTGTAAGTGTGTGTCTTTGTTACTTGGTGTAATTGTATGTCTTTGTTAATTGGTGTCACTGTATGTCTGTGTTACGTGGTGGAAGTGTATGTCTTTGTTACTCGGTGCAAGTGTGTGTCTGTGTTACTTGGTGTAAGTGTGTGTCTGTGTTACTGCGTATCAGTGTATGTCTTTGTTACTTGGTGTCAGTGTATGTCTGTGTTAGTTGGTGTAAGTGTGTGTCTGTGTTACTGGGTATCAGTATATGTCTTTGTTACTTGGTGTCATTGTATGTCTGTGTTGCTTAGTGTAAGTGTGTGTCTGTGTTACTGGGTGTCAGTGTGTGTCTGTGTTACTTGGTGTTAGTGTGTGTCGTTGTTACTTGGTGTCCGCGTGTGTCTGTGTTACTGGGTGTCAGTGTATGTCTTTGTTACTGTGTGTCAGTGTATGTTTTTGTTACTTGGTTTAAGTCTGTGTCTGTGTTACAGGGTATCAGTGTCTGTCTTTGTTACTTGGTGTAAGTGTCTGTCTGTGTTACACGGTATCAGTGTAGGTCTTTGTTACTTGGTGTCAGTGTATGTCTTTGTTACTTGGTGTAAGTGTGTGTCTGTGTTACTGGGTGTCAGTGTATGTCTTTGTGACTTCGTGTCAGTGTATGTCTTTGTTACTGGGTGTCAGTGTGTGTCTTTGTGACTTGGTGTCAGTGTATGTCTTTGTTACTTGTTGCAAGTGTGTGTCTGTGTTACTGGGTATCAGTGTCTGTCTTTGTTACTTGGTGTCAGTGTTTGTCAAAATTCTTGGTGTAAGTGTATGTCTTTGTTAGTTGGTGTAATTGCCTGTCTTTGTTACTTGGTGTAATTGTATCACTGTGTTACTGGGTATCAGTGTATGTCTGTGTTACTGGGTATCAGTGTATGTCTGTGACTTGGTGTCATTGTATGTCTGTGTTGCTTGGTGTAAGTGTGTTTCTATGTTACTGGGTGTCAGTGTGTGTCTGTGTTACATGGTGTCCGTGCGTGTCTGTGTTACTGGGTGTCAGTGTATGTCTTTGTTACTGGGTGTAAGTGTGTGTCTGTGTTACTGGGTATCAGCGTCTGTCTTTGTTACTTGGTGTAAGAGTGTGTCTGTGTTACACGGTATCAGTGTATGTCTTTGTTACTTGGTGTCAGTGTATGTCTTTGTTACATGGTGTAAGTGTGTGTCTGTGTTACTGGGTGTCAGTGTATGTCTTTGTGACTTGGTGTCAGTGTATGTCTTTGTTACTGGGTGTCAGTGTATGTCTTTGTTACTTGGTGTAAGTGTGTGTCTGTGTTACTGGGTATCAGTGTCTGTCCTTGTTACTTGGTGTAAGTGTGTGTCTTTGTTACTTGGTGTAATTGTATGTCTTTGTTAATTGGTGTCACTGTATGTCTGTGTTACGTGGTGGAAGTGTATGTCTTTGTTACTCGGTGCAAGTGTGTGTCTGTGTTACTTGGTGTAAGTGTGTGTCTGTGTTACTGCGTATCAGTGTATGTCTTTGTTACTTGGTGTCAGTGTATGTCTGTGTTACTTGGTGTAAGTGTGTGTCTGTGTTACTGGGTATCAGTATATGTCTTTGTTACTTGGTGTCATTGTATGTCTGTGTTGCTTAGTGTAAGTGTGTGTCTGTGTTACTGGGTGTCAGTGTGTGTCTGTGTTACTTGGTGTTAGTGTGTGTCGTTGTTACTTGGTGTCCGCGTGTGTCTGTGTTACTGGGTGTCAGTGTATGTATTTGTTACTGTGTGTCAGTGTATGTTTTTGTTACTTGGTTTAAGTCTGTGTCTGTGTTACAGGGTATCAGTGTCTGTCTTTGTTACTTGGTGTAAGTGTGTGTCTGTGTTACACGGTATCAGTGTAGGTCTTTGTTACTTGGTGTCAGTGTATGTCTTTGTTACTTGGTGTAAGTGTGTGTCTGTGTTACTGGGTGTCAGTGTATGTCTTTGTGACTTCGTGTCAGTGTATGTCTTTGTTACTGGGTGTCAGTGTGTGTCTTTGTGACTTGGTGTCAGTGTATGTCTTTGTTACTTGTTGCAAGTGTGTGTCTGTGTTACTGGGTATCAGTGTCTGTCTTTGTTACTTGGTGTCAGTGTTTGTCAAAATTCTTGGTGTAAGTGTATGTCTTTGTTAGTTGGTGTAATTGCCTGTCTTTGTTACTTGGTGTAATTGTATCACTGTGTTACTGGGTATCAGTGTATGTCTGTGTTACTGGGTATCAGTGTATGTCTGTGACTTGGTGTCATTGTATGTCTGTGTTGCTTGGTGTAAGTGTGTTTCTATGTTACTGGGTGTCAGTGTGTGTCTGTGTTACATGGTGTCCGTGCGTGTCTGTGTTACTGGGTGTCAGTGTATGTCTTTGTTACTGGGTGTAAGTGTGTGTCTGTGTTACTGGGTATCAGCGTCTGTCTTTGTTACTTGGTGTAAGAGTGTGTCTGTGTTACACGGTATCAGTGTATGTCTTTGTTACTTGGTGTCAGTGTATGTCTTTGTTACATGGTGTAAGTGTGTGTCTGTGTTACTGGGTGTCAGTGTATGTCTTTGTGACTTGGTGTCAGTGTATGTCTTTGTTACTGGGTGTCAGTGTGTGTCTTTGTGACTTGGTGTGAGTGTATGTCTTTGTTACGTGTTGTAAGTGTGTGTCTGTGTTACTGGGTATCAGTGTATGTCTTTGTTACTTGGTGTCAGTGTATGTCTTTGTTACAGGGTGTCAGTGTGTGTCTGTGTAACTGGTTATCCGTGTATGTCTTTGTGACTTGGTATCAGTGCCTGTCTTTGTTACTTGTTGGAAGTGTGTGTCTGTGTTACTGGGTATCAGTGTATGTCTTTGTGACTTGGTGTCAGTGTATGTCTTTGTTACTTGTTGTAATTGTGTGTCTGTGTTACTGGGTATCAGTGTATGTCTTTGTGACTTGGTGTCAGTGTATGTCTTTGTTACTTGTTGTCAGTGTGTGTCTGTGTTACTGGGTATCAGTGTATGTCTTTGTGACTTGGTATCAGTGTATGTCTTTGTTACTGGGTGTCAGTGTGTGTCTGTGTTCCTGGGTATCAGTGTATGTCTTTGTGACTTGGTGTCAGTGTATGTCGGTGTTACTGTTTATTACAGTTTCTCTGTGTTCCTGGGTGTCAGCGATGTGTTTGTTTGTGTTACTGGGTGTCACTGTATGTCTTTGTTACTTGGTGTAAGTGTGTGCTGTGTTACTGGGTATCAGTGTCTGTCTTTGTTACTTGGTGTAAGTGTGTGTCTTTGTTACTTGGTGTAATTGTATGTCTTTGTTACTTGGTGTCAGTGTATGTCTGTGTTACGTGGTGTAAGTGTATGTCTTTGTTACTCGGTGCAAGTGTGTGTCTGTGTGACCTGGTGTAAGTGTGTGTCTGTGTTCCTGGGTATCAGTGTATGTCTTTGTTACTTGATGCCAGTGTATGTCTTTGTTAGTTGGTGTAATTGTGAGTCTGTGTTACTGGGTATCTGTGTATGTCTTTGTTACTAGGTGTAAGTGTGTGTTTGTGTTACTGGGTGTCAGTGTGTTTCTGTGTTACTTAGTGTAAGTGTGTGTCTTTGTTACTTGGTGTCCGTGTGTGTCTCTGTTACTGGATGTCAGTGCATGTCTTTGTTACTGGGTGTAATTGTATGTCTTTGTTACTTGGTGCAAGTGTGTGTCAGTGTTACTTGGTGTAAGTGTGGGTCTGTGTTCCTGGGTATGAGTGTATGTCTTTGTTACTTGGTGTCAGTGTATGTCTGTGTTACTTGGTGTAAGTGTGTATCTGTGTTACTGGGTATCAGTGTATGTCTTTGTTACTTGGTGTCATTTTATGTCTGTGTTGCTTGGTGTAAGTGTGTGTCTGTGTCACTGGGTGTCAGTGTGTGTCTGTGTTAATTGGTATTAGTGTGTGTCGTTGTTACTTGGTGTCCGTGTGTGTCTGTGTTACTGGGTGTCAGTGTATGTCTTTGTTACTGGGTTTCAGTGTATATTTTTGTTGCTTGGTGTAAGTCTGTGTCTGTGTTACTGGGTATCAGTGTCTGTCTTTGTTACTTGGTGTAAGTGTGTGTCTGTGTTACACGGTATCAGTGTAATTCTTTGTTACTTGGTGTCAGTGGATGTCTTTGTTAATTGGTGTAAGTGTGTGTCTGTGTTACTGGGTGTCAGTGTATGTCTTTGTGACTTGGTGTCCGTGTATGTCTTTGTTACTGGGTGTCAGTGTGTGTCTTTGTGACTTGGTGTCAGTGTATGTCTTTGTTACTTGTTGTAAGTCTGTGTCTGTGTTACTGGCTATCAGTGTGTGTCTTTGTTACTTGGTGTCAGAGTATGTCAAAATACTTGGTGTAAGTGTATGTCTTTGTTTGTTGGTGCAATTGTATCACTGTGTTACTGGGTATCAGTGTATGTCTGTGTTACTGGGTATCAGTGTATGTCTTTGTGACTTGGTATCATTGTATGTCTGTGTTGCTTGGTGTAAGTGTGTGTCTGTGTTACTGGGTGTCAGTGTGTGTCTGTGTTACTTGGTGTAAGTGTGTGTCTTTGTTACTTGGAGTCCGTGTGTGTCTTTGTTACTTGGTGTCCGTGTGTGTCTGTGTTACTGGGTGTCAGTGTATGTCTTTGTTACTGGGTGTCAGTGTATGTCTTTGTTACTTGGTGTAAGTGTGTGTCTGTGTTACTGGGTTTCAGTGTCTGTCTTTGTTACTTGGTGTAAGTGTGTGTCTGTGTTACACGGTATCAGTGTATGTCTTTGTTACTTGGTGTCAGTGTATGTCTTTGTTACTTGGTGTAAGTGTGTGTCCGTGTTACTGGATGTCAGTGTATGTCTTTGTGACTTGGTGTCAGTGTATGTCTTTGTTACTGGGTGTCAGTGTGTGTCTTTGTGACTTGGTGTCTGTTTATGTCTTTGTTACTTGTTGTAAGTGTGTGTCTGTGTTACTGGGTATCAGTGTATGTCTTTGTTACTTGGTGTCAGTGTATGTCAAAATACTTGGTGTAAGTGTATGTCTTTGTTAGTTGGTGTAATTGTCTGTGTTTGTTACTTGGTGTAATTGTATCACTGTGTTACTGGGTATCAGTGTATGTCTGTGTTCCTGGGTATCAGTGTATGTCTTTGTGACTTGGTGTCAGTGTATGTCTTTGTTACTCGGTGTCAGTGTGTGTCTTTGTGACTTGGTGTCAGTGTATGTCTTTGTTACTTGTTGTAAGTGTGTGTCTGTGTTACTGGGCATCAGTGTATGTCTTTGTTACTTGGTGTAATTGTCTGTCTTTGTTTCTTGGTGTAAGTGTATCACTGTGTTACTGGGTATCAGTGTATTTCTTTGTGACTTGGTGTCATTGTGTGTCTGTGTTACTGGGTATCAGTGTATGTCTTTGGGACTTGTTATCAGTGTATGTCTTTTTGACTTGGTGTCAGTGAGTGTACGTCTTTGTTACTGGGTGTCAGTGTGTGTCCGTGTGACTTGGTGTCAGTGTATGTCTTTGTTCCGGTTTATCACTGTTTCTCTCGTGTTACTGTGTTTCAGTGTGTGTCTGTGACTCTAGGTGTCAGTATTTAGTTTAGTTTAGAGATAGAGCACTTAAACAGGCCCTCCGGCCCACCGAGTCTGTGCCGACCATCAACCACCCATTTATACTAATCCGACACTAATCCTGTATTCCTATCACATCCCCACCTATCCCTCTATATTTCCCTACCACCTACCTATACTAGGGGCAATTTATGATGGCCAATTAACCTATCAACCTGCAAGTCTTTGGCATGTGGGAGGAAACCGGAGCACCCGGAGGAAACCCACGCAGACACAGGTAGAACTTGCAAACTCCGCACAGGCAGTACCCAGAATCGATCCCGGGTCCCTGGAGCTGTGAGGCTGCGGTGCTAACCAATGCGCCAATGTGCCCACCCGCAGTGTGTGCCTTTGTAACTTGCTGTCAGTGTGTGTCTGTGTTACTGGGCATCAGTGTATGTCTTTGTGACTTGGTGTCAGTGTATGTCTTTTTTACTGGGTGTCAGTGTGTCTCTGTGTTACTGGGTGTCTGTGTGTGTTTGTTTGGGTGACTGGGAATCAGTGTATGTCTTTGTGACTTGGTATCAGTGTATGTCTTTGTTACTGGGTGTCAGTGTGTTTCTGTGTTACTTGGTGTAAGTGTGTGTCTTTGTTACTTGCTGTCCGTGTGTGTCTGTGTTACTGGGTGTCAGTGTATGTCTTTGTTACTTGGTGTCATTGTATGTCTTTGTTACTTGGTGTAATTGTGTGTCTGTGTTACTGGGTATCAGTGTCTGTCTTTGTTACTTGGTGTAAGTGTGTGTCTGTGTTACAGGGTATCAGTGCTTGTCTTTGTTACTTGGTGTCAGTGTGTGTCTGTGTTACTGGGTATCAGTGTATTTCTTTGCGACTTGGTGTCAGTGTATCTCTTTGTTACTGGGTGTCAGTGTGTGTCTTTGTGACTTGGTGTCAGTGTATGTCATTGTCACTTGGTGTAAGTGTGTGCCTGTGTTACTGGGTATCAGTGCATGTCTTTGTTACTTGGTGTCAGTGTATGTCTGTGTTACTTTGTGTAAGTGTGTGTCTGTGTTACTGGGTGTCAGTTTTTGTCTGTGTTACTTGGTGTAAGTCTGTGTCTTTGTTACTTGGTGTCCGTGTGTGTCTGTGTTACTGGGTGTCAGTGTATGTCTTTGTTACTGGGTGTGTGTGTATGTCTTTGTTACTTGGTGTAAGTGTGTGTCAGTGTTACTGGGTGTCAGTGTATGTCTGCGTTACTTGGTGTAAGTGTATGTCTGTGTTACTGGGTATCAGTGTATGTCTTTGTTACTGGGTGTCAGTGTGTGTCTTTGTGACTTGGTGTCAGTGTATGTCTTTGTTACTGGGTGTCAGTGTGTGTCTTTGTGACTTGGTGTCAGTGTATGTCTTTGTTACTACGTGTAAGGGTGTGTCTGTGTTACTGGGTATCAGTGTATGTCTTTGTGACTTGGTGTCAGTGTATGTCAAAATACTTGGTGTAAGTGTATGTCTTTGTTACTTGATGTAATTGTCTGTCTTTGCTACTTGGTGTAAGTTTATGTCTTTGTTACTTGGTGTCAGTGGATGTCTTTGTTACTTGGTGTCAGTGTGTGACTGTGTTACTGGGTATCAGTGCATGTCTTTGTGACTTGGTATCAGTGTATGTCTTTGTGACTTGGTGTCAGTGTATGTCTTTGTTACTGGATGTCAGTGTGTGTCTGTGTTACTTGGTGTCAGTGTATGTCTTTGTTACTGTTTATTAGTGTTTCTCAGTGTTACTGGGTGTCAGTGTGTGTTTGTTTGTGTTACTGGGTGTCAGTGTATGTCTTTGTTACTTGGTGTAAGTGTGTGTCTGTGTTACTGTGTATCAGTGTCTGTCTTTGTTACTTGGTGTAAGTATGTGTCTTTGTTACTTGGTGTAAGTGTATGTCTTTATTAATTAGTGTAAGTGTGTGGCTGTGTTACTTGGTGTAAGTGTGTGTCTGTGTTCCTGGGTATCAGTGTCTGTCTTTGTTACTTGGTGTCAGTGTATGTCTGTGTTACTTGGTGTAAGTGTTTGTCTGTGTTACTGGATATCAGTGTATGCCTTTGTTACTTGGTGTCAGTGTATGTCTGTGTTACTTTGTGTAAGTGTGTGTCTTTGTTCCTGGGTGTCAGTGTGTGTCTGTGTTACTTGGTGTAAGTGTGTGTCTTTGTTACTTGGTGTCCGTGTGTGTCTGTGTTACTGGTTGTCAGTGCATGTCTTTGTTACTTGGTGTCAGTGTATATCTGTGTTACTTGTTGTAACTGTGTGTCTTTGTTACTTGGTGTAATTGAATGTCTTTTTACTTGGTGTCAGTGTATGTCTGTGTTATTTGTTGTAAGTGTTTGTCTTTGTTACTTGGTGTAAGTGTGTGACTATGTTCCTCGGTATCAGTGTATGCCTTTGTTACTTGGTGTGAGTGTGTGTCTGTGTTACTGGGTATCAGTGTATGTCTTTGTTACTTGGTGTAATTGTCTGTCTTTGTTACTTGGTGTAAGTGTATGTCTTTGTTACTTGGTGTCAGTGTGTGCCTGTGTTACTGGGTATCAGTGTATGTCTTTGTGACTTGCTATCAGTGTATGTCTTTGTGACTTGGTGTCAGTGTGTGACTGTGTTACTTGGTGTTCGTGTATGTCTTTGTTACTGTTTATTAGTGTTTCTCTGTGTTACTGGGTGTCAGTCTGTGTTTTTTTGTGTTACTGGGTGTCAGTGTATGTCTTTGTTACTTGGTGTAAGTGTTTGTCTGTGTTACTGGATATCAGTGTATGCCTTTGTTACTTGGTGTCAGTGTATGTCTGTGTTACTTGGTGTAAGTGTGTGTCTTTGTTACTGGGTGTCAGTGTGTGTCTGTGTTACTTGGTGTAAGTGTGTGTCTTTGTTACTTGGTGTCCGTGTGTGTCTGTGTTACTGGTTGTCAGTGCATGTCTTTGTTACTTGGTGTCAGTGTATATCTGTGTTACTTGTTGTAACTGTGTGTCTTTGTTACTTGGTGTAATTGAATGTCTTTTTACTTGGTGTCAGTGTATGTCTGTGTTATTTGTTGTAAGTGTTTGTCTTTGTTACTTGGTGTAAGTGTGTGACTATGTTCCTCGGTATCAGTGTATGCCTTTGTTACTTGGTGTGAGTGTGTGTCTGTGTTACTGGGTATCAGTGTATGTCTTTGTTACTTGGTGTAATTGTCTGTCTTTGTTACTTGGTATAAGTGTATGTCTTTGTTACTTGGTGTCAGTGTGTGCCTGTGTTACTGGGTATCAGTGTATGTCTTTGTGACTTGCTATCAGTGTATGTCTTTGTGACTTGGTGTCAGTGTGTGACTGTGTTACTTGGTGTTAGTGTATGTCTTTGTTACTCTTTATTAGTGTTTCTCTGTGTTACTGGGTGTCAGTCTGTGTTTTTTTGTGTTACTGGGTGTCAGTGTATGTCTTTGTTACTTGGTGTAAGTGTTTGTCTGTGTTACTGCGTATTAGTGTATGTCTTTGTTACTTGGTGTAAGTGTGTGCCTTTGTTACTTCGTGTAATTGTATGTCTTTGATACTTGGTGTCAGTGTATGTCTGAGTTACTTGGTGTTAGTGTATGTCTTTGTTACTTGGTGTAAGTGTGTGTCTGTGTTTCTTGGTGTAAGTATGCGTCTGTGTTCCTGGGTATCAGTGTATGTCTTTGTTACTTGGTGTCAGTGTATGTCTGTGTTACTTGGTGTAAGTGTGTGTCTGTGTTACTGGGTATCAGTGTATGTCTTTGTTACTTGGTGTCAGTATATGTCTGTGTTACTTGGTGTAAGTGTGTGTCTGTGTTATTGGGTGTCAGTGTGTGTCTGTGTTACTTGGTGCAAGTGTGTGTCTTTGTTACTTGGTGTCCGTGTGTGTCTGTGTTACTGGGTGTCAGTGCATGTCTTTGTTACTTGGTGTCAGTGTATATCTGTGTTACTTGGTGTAAGTCTGTGTCTTTGTTACTTAGTGTAATTGTATGTCTTTGTTACTGGGTGTCAGTGTGTTTCTGTGTTACTTGGTGTAAGTGTGTGTCTTTGTTACTTGGTTTCCGTGTGTGTCTGTGTTACTGGGTGTCAGTGCATGTCTTTGTTACTTGGTGTCAGTGTATATCTGTGTTACTTGCTGTAACTGTGTGTCTTTGTTACTTGGTGTAATTGAATGTCTTTTTACTTGGTGTCAGTGTATGTCTGTGTTATTTGGTGTAAGTTTTTGTCTTTCTTACTTGGTGTAAGTGTGTGTCTGTGTTACTTGGTGTAAGTGTGTGACTATGATCCTGGGTATCAGTGTATGCCTTTGTTACTTGGTGTCAGTGTGTGTCTGTGTTACTGGGTATCAGTGTATGTCTTTGTTACTTGGTGTAATTGTCTGTCTTTGTTACTTGGTGTAAGTGTATGTCGTTGTTACTTGTTGTCAGTGTATGTCTTTGTTACTTGTTGTCAGTGTGTGCCTGTGTTACTGGGTATCAGTGTATGTCTTTGTGACTTGGTATCAGTGTATGTCTTTGTGACTTGGTGTCAGTGTATGTCTTTGTTACTGGTTGTCAGTGTGTGACTGTGTTACTTGGTGTCAGTGTATGTCTTTGTTACTGTTTATTAGTGTTTCTCTGTGTTACTGGGTGTCAGTCTGTGTTTTTTTGTGTTACTGGGTGTCAGTGTATGTCTTTGTTAATTGGTGTAAGTGTTTGTCTGTGTTACTGCGTATCAGTGTATGTCTTTGTTACTTGGTGTAAGTGTGTGTCTTTGTTACTTGATGGAATTGTATGTCTTTGATATTTGGTGTCAGTGTATGTCTGTGTTACTTGGTGTTAGTGTATGTCTTTGTTACTTGGTGTAAGTGTGTGTCTGTGTTTCTTGGTGTAAGTGTGCGTCTGTGTTCCTGGGTATCAGTGTATGTCTTTGTTACTTGGTGTCAGTGTATGTCTGTGTTTCTTGGTGTAAGTGTGTGTCTGTGTTACTGTGTATCAGTGTATGTCTTTGTTACTTGGTGTCAGTGTATGTCTGTGTTACTTGGTGTAAGTGTGTGTCTGTGTTACTGGGTGTCAGTGTATGTCTTTGTTACTGGGTGTGTGTGTATGTCTTTGTTACTTGGTGTAAGTGTGTGTCAGTGTTACTGGGTGTCAGTGTATGTCTGTGTTACTTGGTGTAAGTGTATGTCTGTGTTACTGGGTATCAGTGTATGTCTTTGTTACTGGGTGTCAGTGTGTGTCTTTGTGACTTGGTGTCAGTGTATGTCTTTGTTACTGGGTGTCAGTGTGTGTCTTTGTGACTTGGTGTCAGTGTATGTCTTTGTTACTACGTGTAAGGGTGTTTCTGTGTTACTGGGTATCAGTGTATGTCTTTGTGACTTGGTGTCAGTGTATGTCAAAATACTTGGTGTAAGTGTATGTCTTTGTTACTTGATGTAATTGTCTGTCTTTGTTACTTGGTGTAAGTGTATGTCTTTGTTACTTGGTGTCAGTGCATGTCTTTGTTACTTGCTGTCAGTGTGTGACTGTGTTACTGGGTATCAGTGCATGTCTTTGTGACTTGGTATCAGTGTATGTCTTTGTGACTTGGTGTCAGTGTCTGTCTTTGTTACTGGATGTCAGTGTGTGTCTGTGTTACTTGGTGTCAGTGTATGTCTTTGTTACTGTTTATTAGTGTTTCTCAGTGTTACTGGGTGTCAGTGTGTGTTTGTTTGTGTTACTGGGTGTCAGTGTATGTCTTTGTTACTTGGTGTAAGTGTGTGTCTGTGTTACTGTGTATCAGTGTCTGTCTTTGTTACTTGGTGTAAGTATGTGTCTTTGTTACTTGGTGTAAGTGTATGTCTTTATTAATTAGTGTAAGTGTGTGTCTGTGTTACTTGGTGTAAGTGTGTGTCTGTGTTCCTGGGTATCAGTGTCTGTCTTTGTTACTTGGTGTCAGTGTATGTCTGTGTTACTTGGTGTAAGTGTGTGTCTGTGTTACTGGATATCAGTGTATGCCTTTGTTACTTGGTGTCAGTGTATGTCTGTGTTACTTGGTGTAAGTGTGTGTCTTTGTTACTGGGTGTCAGTGTGTGTCTGTGTTACTTGGTGTAAGTGTGTGTCTTTGTTACTTGGTGTCCGTGTGTGTCTGTGTTACTGGTTGTCAGTGCATGTCTTTGTTACTTGGTGTCAGTGTATATCTGTGTTACTTGGTGTAAGTGTGTGTCTGTGTTCCTGGGTATCAGTGTATGTCTTTGTTACTTGATGCCAGTGTATGTCTTTGTTAGTTGGTGTAATTGTGAGTCTGTGTTACTGGGTATCTGTGTCTGTCTTTGTTACTTGGTGTAAGTGTGTGTTTGTGTTACTGGGTGTCAGTGTGTTTCTGTGTTACTTGGTGTAAGTGTGTGTCTTTGTTACTTGGTGTCCGTGTGTGTCTCTTTTACTGGGTGTCAGTGCATGTCTTTGTTACTGGGTGTAATTGTATGTCTTTGTTACTTGATGCAAGTGTGTGTCTGTGTTACTTGGTGTAAGTGTGGGTCTGTGTTCCTGGGTATGAGTGTATGTCTTTGTTACTTGGTGTCAGTGTATGTCTGTGTTACTTGGTGTAAGTGTGTGTCTGTGTTACTGGGTATCAGTGTATGTCTTTGTTACTTGGTGTCATTTTATGTCTGTGTTGCTTGGTGTAAGTGTGTGTCTGTGTTACTGGGTGTCAGTGTGTGTCCGTGTTACTTGGTATTAGTGTGTGTCGTTGTTACTTGGTGTCCGTGTGTGTCTGTGTTACTGGGTGTCAGTGTATGTCTTTGTTACTGGGTTTCAGTGTATATTTTTGTTGCTTGGTGTAAGTCTGTGTCTGTGTTACTGGGTATCAGTGTCTGTCTTTGTTACTTGGTGTAAGTGTGTGTCTGTGTTACACGGTATCAGTGTAATTCTTTGTTACTTGGTGTCAGTGGATGTCTTTGTTAATTGGTCTAAGTGTGTGTCTGTGTTACTGGGTGTCAGTGTATGTCTTTGTGACTTGGTGTCCGTGTATGTCTTTGTTACTGGGTGTCAGTGTGTGTCTTTGTGACTTGGTGTCGGTGTATGTCTTTGTTACTTGTTGTAAGTCTGTGTCTGTGTTACTGGCTATCAGTGTGTGTCTTTGTTACTTGGTGTCAGAGTATGTCAAAATACTTGGTGTAAGTGTATGTCTTTGTTTGTTGGTGTAATCGTATCACTGTGTTACTGGGTATCAGTGTATGTCTGTGTTACTGGGTATCAGTGTATGTCTTTGTGACTTGGTATCATTGTATGTCTGTGTTGCTTGGTGTAAGTGTGTGTCTGTGTTACTGGGTGTCAGTGTGTGTCTGTGTTACTTGGTGTAAGTGTGTGTCTTTGTTACTTGGTGTCCGTGTGTGTCTTTGTTACTTGGTGTCCGTGTGTGTCTGTGTTACTGGGTGTCAGTGTATGTCTTTGTTACTGGGTGTCAGTGTATGTCTTTGTTACTTGGTGTAAGTGTGTGTCTGTGTTACTGGGTTTCAGTGTCTGTCTTTGTTACTTGGTGGAAGTGTGTGTCTGTGTTACACGGTATCAGTGTATGTCTTTGTTACTTGGTGTCAGTGTATGTCTTTGTTACTTGGTGTAAGTGTGTGTCCGTGTTACTGGATGTCAGTGTATGTCTTTGTGACTTGGTGTCAGTGTATGTCTTTGTTACTGGGTGTCAGTGTGTGTCTTTGTGACTTGGTGTCAGTTTATGTCTTTGTTACTTGTTGTAAGTGTGTGTCTGTGTTACTTGGTATCAGTGTATGTCTTTGTTACTTGGTGTCAGTGTATGTCAAAATACTTGGTGTAAGTGTATGTCTTTGTTAGTTGGTGTCATTGTCTGTGTTTGTTACTTGGTGTAATTGTATCACTGCGTTACTGGGTATCAGTGTATGTCTGTGTTCCTGGGTATCAGTGTATGTCTTTGTGACTTGGTGTCAGTGTATGTCTTTGTTACTCGGTGTCAGTGTGTGTCTTTGTGACTTGGTGTCAGTGTATGTCTTTGTTACTTGTTGTAAGTGTGTGTCTGTGTTACTGGGTATCAGTGTATGTCTTTGTTACTTGGTGTAATTGTCTGTCTTTGTTTCTTGGTGTAAGTGTATCACTGTGTTACTGGGTATCAGTGTATTTCTTTGTGACTTGGTGTCAGTGTGTGTCTGTGTTACTGGGTATCAGTGTATGTCTTTGTGACTTGTTATCAGTGTATGTCTTTGTGACTTGGTGTCAGTGAGTGTACGTCTTTGTTACTGGGTGTCAGTGTGTGTCCGTGTGACTTGGTGTCAGTGTATGTCTTTGTTCCGGTTTATCACTGTTTCTCTCGTGTTACTGTGTTTCAGTGTGTGTCTGTGACTCTAGGTGTCAGTATTTAGTTTAGTTTAGAGATAGAGCACTTAAACAGGCCCTCCGGCCCACCGAGTCTGTGCCGACCATCAACCACCCATTTATACTAATCCGACACTAATCCTGTATTCCTATCACATCCCCACCTATCCCTCTATATTTCCCTAACACCTACCTATACTAGGGGCAATTTATGATGGCCAATTAACCTATCAACCTGCAAGTCTTTGGCATGTGGGAGGAAACCGGAGCACCCGGAGGAAACCCACGCAGACACAGGTAGAACTTGCAAACTCCGCACAGGCAGTACCCAGAATCGATCCCGGGTCCCTGGAGCTGTGAGGCTGCGGTGCTAACCAATGCGCCAATGTGCCCACCCGCAGTGTGTGCCTTTGTTACTTGCTGTCAGTGTGTGTCTGTGTTACTGGGCATCAGTGTATGTCTTTGTGACTTGGTGTCAGTGTATGTCTTTTTTACTGGGTGTCAGTGTGTCTCTGTGTTACTGGGTGTCTGTGTGTGTTTGTTTGGGTGACTGGGAATCAGTGTATGTCTTTGTGACTTGGTATCAGTGTATGTCTTTGTTACTGGGTGTCAGTGTGTTTCTGTGTTACTTGGTGTAAGTGTGTGTCTTTGTTACTTGCTGTCCGTGTGTGTCTGTGTTACTGGGTGTCAGTGTATGTCTTTGTTACTTGGTGTCATTGTATGTCTTTGTTACTTGGTGTAATTGTGTGTCTGTGTTACTGGGTATCAGTGTCTGTCTTTGTTACTTGGTGTAAGTGTGTGTCTGTGTTACAGGGTATCAGTGCTTGTCTTTGTTACTTGGTGTCAGTGTGTGTCTGTGTTACTGGGTATCAGTGTATTTCTTTGCGACTTGGTGTCAGTGTATCTCTTTGTTACTGGGTGTCAGTGTGTGTCTTTGTGACTTGGTGTCAGTGTGTGCCTGTGTTACTGGGTATCAGTGTATGTCTTTGTTACTTGGTGTCAGTGTATGTCTGTGTTACTTTGTGTAAGTGTGTGTCTGTGTTACTGGGTGTCAGTTTTTGTCTGTGTTACTTGGTGTAAGTCTGTGTCTTTGTTACTTGGTGTCCGTGTGTGTCTTTGTTACTGGGTGTCAGTGTGTGTCCGTGTGACTTGGTGTCAGTGTATGTCTTTGTTCCGGTTTATCACTGTTTCTCTCGTGTTACTGTGTTTCAGTGTGTGTCTGTGACTCTAGGTGTCAGTATTTAGTTTAGTTTAGAGATAGAGCACTTAAACAGGCCCTCCGGCCCACCGAGTCTGTGCCGACCATCAACCACCCATTTATACTAATCCGACACTAATCCTGTATTCCTATCACATCCCCACCTATCCCTCTATATTTCCCTACCACCTACCTATACTAGGGGCAATTTATGATGGCCAATTAACCTATCAACCTGCAAGTCTTTGGCATGTGGGAGGAAACCGGAGCACCCGGAGGAAACCCACGCAGACACAGGTAGAACTTGCAAACTCCGCACAGGCAGTACCCAGAATCGATCCCGGGTCCCTGGAGCTGTGAGGCTGCGGTGCTAACCAATGCGCCAATGTGCCCACCCGCAGTGTGTGCCTTTGTTACTTGCTGTCAGTGTGTGTCTGTGTTACTGGGCATCAGTGTATGTCTTTGTGACTTGGTGTCAGTGTATGTCTTTTTTACTGGGTGTCAGTGTGTCTCTGTGTTACTGGGTGTCTGTGTGTGTTTGTTTGGGTGACTGGGAATCAGTGTATGTCTTTGTGACTTGGTATCAGTGTATGTCTTTGTTACTGGGTGTCAGTGTGTTTCTGTGTTACTTGGTGTAAGTGTGTGTCTTTGTTACTTGCTGTCCGTGTGTGTCTGTGTTACTGGGTGTCAGTGTATGTCTTTGTTACTTGGTGTCATTGTATGTCTTTGTTACTTGGTGTAATTGTGTGTCTGTGTTACTGGGTATCAGTGTCTGTCTTTGTTACTTGGTGTAAGTGTGTGTCTGTGTTACAGGGTATCAGTGCTTGTCTTTGTTACTTGGTGTCAGTGTGTGTCTGTGTTACTGGGTATCAGTGTATTTCTTTGCGACTTGGTGTCAGTGTATCTCTTTGTTACTGGGTGTCAGTGTGTGTCTTTGTGACTTGGTGTCAGTGTATGTCATTGTCACTTGGTGTAAGTGTGTGCCTGTGTTACTGGGTATCAGTGTATGTCTTTGTTACTTGGTGTCAGTGTATGTCTGTGTTACTTTGTGTAAGTGTGTGTCTGTGTTACTGGGTGTCAGTTTTTGTCTGTGTTACTTGGTGTAAGTCTGTGTCTTTGTTACTTGGTGTCCGTGTGTGTCTGTGTTACTGGGTGTCAGTGTATGTCTTTGTTACTGGGTGTGTGTGTATGTCTTTGTTACTTGGTGTAAGTGTGTGTCAGTGTTACTGGGTGTCAGTGTATGTCTGTGTTACTTGGTGCAAGTGTATGTCTGTGTTACTGGGTATCAGTGTATGTCTTTGTTTCTGGGTGTCAGTGTGTGTCTTTGTGACTTGGTGTCAGTGTATGTCTTTGTTACTGGGTGTCAGTGTGTGTCTTTGTGACTTGGTGTCAGTGTATGTCTTTGTTACTACGTGTAAGGGTGTGTCTGTGTTACTGGGTATCAGTGTATGTCTTTGTGACTTGGTGTCAGTGTATGTCAAAATACTTGGTGTAAGTGTATGTCTTTGTTACTTGATGTAATTGTCTATCTTTGTTACTTGGTGTAAGTTTATGTCTTTGTTACTTGGTGTCAGTGTATGTCTTTGTTACTTGGTGTCAGTGTGTGACTGTGTTACTGGGTATCAGTGCATGTCTTTGTGACGTGGTATCAGTGTATGTCTTTGTGACTTGGTGTCAGTGTATGTCTTTGTTACTGGATGTCAGTGTGTGTCTGTGTTACTTGGTGTCAGTGTATGTCTTTGTTACTGTTTATTAGTGTTTCTCAGTGTTACTGGGTGTCAGTGTGTGTTTGTTTGTGTTACTGGGTGTCAGTGTATGTCTTTGTTACTTGGTGTAAGTGTGTGTCTGTGTTACTGTGTATCAGTGTCTGTCTTTGTTACTTGGTGTAAGTATGTGTCTTTGTTACTTGGTGTAAGTGTATGTCTTTATTAATTAGTGTAAGTGTGTGTCTGTGTTACTTGGTGTAAGTGTGTGTCTGTGTTCCTGGGTATCAGTGTCTGTCTTTGTTACTTGGTGTCAGTGTATGTCTGTGTTACTTGGTGTAAGTGTTTGTCTGTGTTACTGGATATCAGTGTATGCCTTTGTTACTTGGTGTCAGTGTATGTCTGTGTTACTTGGTGTAAGTGTGTGTCTTTGTTACTGGGTGTCAGTGTGTGTCTGTGTTACTTGGTGTAAGTGTGTGTCTTTGTTACTTGGTGTCCGTGTGTGTCTGTGTTACTGGTTGTCAGTGCATGTCTTTGTTACTTGGTGTCAGTGTATATCTGTGTTACTTGTTGTAACTGTGTGTCTTTGTTACTTGGTGTAATTGAATGTCTTTTTACTTGGTGTCAGTGTATGTCTGTGTTATTTGTTGTAAGTGTTTGTCTTTGTTACTTGGTGTAAGTGTGTGACTATGTTCCTCGGTATCAGTGTATGCCTTTGTTACTTGGTGTGAGTGTGTGTCTGTGTTACTGGGTATCAGTGTATGTCTTTGTTACTTGGTGTAATTGTCTGTCTTTGTTACTTGGTGTAAGTGTATGTCTTTGTTACTAGGTGTCAGTGTGTGCCTGTGTTACTGGGTATCAGTGTATGTCTTTGTGACTTGCTATCAGTGTATGTCTTTGTGACTTGGTGTCAGTGTGTGACTGTGTTACTTCGTGTTATTGTATGTCTTTCTTACTGTTTATTAGTGTTTCTCTGTGTTACTGGGTGTCAGTCTGTGTTTTGTTGTGTTACTGGGTGTCAGTGTATGTCTTTGTTACTTGGTGTAAGTGTTCGTCTGTGTTACTGGATATCAGTGTATGCCTTTGTTACTTGGTGTCAGTGTATGTCTGTGTTACTTTGTGTAAGTGTGTGTCTTTGTTACTGGGTGTCAGTGTGTGTCTGTGTTACTTGGTGTAAGTGTGTGTCTTTGTTACTTGGTGTCCGTGTGTGTCTGTGTTACTGGTTGTCAGTGCATGTCTTTGTTACTTGGTGTCAGTGTATATCTGTGTTACTTGTTGTAACTGTGTGTCTTTGTTACTTGGTGTAATTGAATGTCTTTTTACTTGGTGTCAGTGTATGTCTGTGTTATTTGTTGTAAGTGTTTGTCTTTGTTACTTGGTGTAAGTGTGTGACTATGTTCCTCGGTATAAGTGTATGCCTTTGTTACTTGGTGTGAGTGTGTGTCTGTGTTACTGGGTATCAGTGTATGTCTTTGTTACTTGGTGTAATTGTCTGTCTTTGTTACTTGGTGTCAGTGGATGTCTGTGTTACTTGGTGTAAGTGTGTGTCTGTGTTACTGGGTATCAGTGTATGTCTTTGTTACTTGGTGTCAGTATATGTCTGTGTTACTTGGTGTAAGTGTGTGTCTGTGTTACTGGGTGTCAGTGTGTGTCTGTGTTACTTGGTGCAAGTGTGTGTCTTTGTTACTTGGTGTCCGTGTGTGTCTGTGTTACTGGGTGTCAGTGCATGTCTTTGTTACTTGGTGTCAGTGTATATCTGTGTTACTTGGTGTAAGTGTGTGTCTTTGTTACTTAGTGTAATTGTATGTCTTTGTTACTGGGTGTCAGTGTGTGTCTGTGTTACTTGGTGTACGTGTGTGTCTTTGTTACTTGGTTTCCGTGTGTGTCTGTGTTACTGGGTGTCAGTGCATGTCTTTGTTACTTGGTGTCAGTGTATATCTGTGTTATTTGCTGTAACTGTGTGTCTTTGTTACTTGGTGTAATTGAATGTCTTTTTACTTGGTGTCAGTGTATGTCTGTGTTATTTGGTGTAAGTTTTTGTCTTTCTTACTTGGTGTAAGTGTGTGTCTGTGTTACTTGGTGTAAGTGTGTGACTATGATCCTGGGTATCAGTGTATGCCTTTGTTACTTGGTGTCAGTGTGTGTCTGTGTTACTGGGTATCAGTGTATGTCTTTGTTACTTGGTGTAATTGTCTGTCTTTGTTACTTGGTGTAAGTGTATGTCTTTGTTACTTGTTGTCAGTGTATGTCTTTGTTACTTGTTGTCAGTGTGTGCCTGTGTTACTGGGTATCAGTGTATGTCTTTGTGACTTGGTATCAGTGTATGTCTTTGTGACTTGGTGTCAGTATATGTCTTTGTTACTGGGTGTCAGTGTGTGACTGTGTTACTTGGTGTCAGTGTATGTCTTTGTTACTGTTTATTAGTGTTTCTCTGTGTTACTGGGTGTCAGTCTGTGTTTTTTTGTGTTACTGGGTGTCAGTGTATGACTTTGTTAATTGGTGTAAGTGTTTGTCTGTGTTACTGCGTATCAGTGTATGTCTTTGTTACTTGGTGTAAGTGTGTGTCTTTGTTACTTAGTGTAATTGTATGTCTTTGTTACTGGGTGTCAGTGTGTGTCTGTGTTACTTGGTGTACGTGTGTGTCTTTGTTACTTGGTTTCCGTGTGTGTCTGTGTTACTGGGTGTCAGTGCATGTCTTTGTTACTTGGTGTCAGTGTATATCTGTGTTATTTGCTGTAACTGTGTGTCTTTGTTACTTGGTGTAATTGAATGTCTTTTTACTTGGTGTCAGTGTATGTCTGTGTTATTTGGTGTAAGTTTTTGTCTTTCTTACTTGGTGTAAGTGTGTGTCTGTGTTACTTGGTGTAAGTGTGTGACTATGATCCTGGGTATCAGTGTATGCCTTTGTTACTTGGTGTCAGTGTGTGTCTGTGTTACTGGGTATCAGTGTATGTCTTTGTTACTTGGTGTAATTGTCTGTCTTTGTTACTTGGTGTAAGTGTATGTCTTTGTTACTTGTTGTCAGTGTATGTCTTTGTTACTTGTTGTCAGTGTGTGCCTGTGTTACTGGGTATCAGTGTATGTCTTTGTGACTTGGTATCAGTGTATGTCTTTGTGACTTGGTGTCAGTATATGTCTTTGTTACTGGGTGTCAGTGTGTGACTGTGTTACTTGGTGTCAGTGTATGTCTTTGTTACTGTTTATTAGTGTTTCTCTGTGTTACTGGGTGTCAGTCTGTGTTTTTTTGTGTTACTGGGTGTCAGTGTATGACTTTGTTAATTGGTGTAAGTGTTTGTCTGTGTTACTGCGTATCAGTGTATGTCTTTGTTACTTGGTGTAAGTGTGTGTCTTTGTTACTTGGTGGAATTGTATGTCTTTGATACTTGGTGTCAGTGTATGTCTGTGTTACTTGGTGTTAGTGTATGTCTTTGTTACTTGGTGTAAGTGTGTGTCTGTGTTTCTTGGTGTAAGTGTGCGTCTGTGTTCCTGGGTATCAGTGTATGTCTTTGTTACTTGGTGTCAGTGTATGTCTGTGTTACTGTGTATCAGTGTATGTCTTTGTTACTTGGTGTCAGTGTATGTCTGTGTTACTTGGTGTAAGTGTGTGTCTGTGTTACTGGGTGTCAGTGTATGTCTTTGTTACTGGGTGTGAGTGTATGTCTTTGTTACTTGGTGTAAGTGTGTGTCAGTGTTACTGGGTGTCAGTGTATGTCTGTGTTACTTGGTGTAAGTGTATGACTGTGTTACTGGGTATCAGTGTATGTCTTTGTTACTGGGTGTCAGTGTGTGTCTTTGTGACTTGGTGTCAGTGTATGTCTTTGTTACTGGGTGTCAGTGTGTGTCTTTGTGACTTGGTGTCAGTGTATGTCTTTGTTACTACGTGTAAGGGTGTGTCTGTGTTACTGGGTATCAGTGTATGTCTTTGTGACTTGGTGTCAGTGTATGTCAAAATACTTGGTGTAAGTGTATGTCTTTGTTACTTGATGTAATTGTCTGTCTTTGTTACTTGGTGTAAGTGTATGTCTTTGTTACTTGGTGTCAGTGTATGTCTTTGTTACTTGGTGTCAGTGTGTGACTGTGTTACTGGGTATCAGTGCATGTCTTTGTGACTTGGTGTCAGTGTATGTCTTTGTGACTTGGTGTCAGTGTATGTCTTTGTTACTGGATGTCAGTGTGTGTCTGTGTTACTTGGTGTCAGTGTATGTCTTTGTTACTGTTTATTAGTGTTTCTCAGTGTTACTGGGTGTCAGTGTGTGTTTGTTTGTGTTACTGGGTGTCAGTGTATGTCTTTGTTACTTGGTGTAAGTGTGTGTCTGTGTTACTGTGTATCAGTGTCTGTCTTTGTTACTTGGTGTAAGTATGTGTCTTTGTTACTTGGTGTAAGTGTATGTCTTTATTAATTAGTGTAAGTGTGTGTCTGTGTTACTTGGAGTAAGTGTGTGTCTGTGTTCCTGTGTATCAGTGTCTGTCTTTGTTACTTGGTGTCAGTGTATGTCTGTGTTACTTGGTGTAAGTGTGTGTCTGTGTTACTGGATATCAGTGTATGCCTTTGTTACTTGGTGTCAGTGTATGTCTGTGTTACTTGGTGTAAGTGTGTGTCTTTGTTACTGGGTGTCAGTGTGTGTCTGTGTTACTTGGTGTAAGTGTGTGTCTTTGTTACTTGGTGTCCGTAAATGTCTGTGTTACTGGTTGTCAGTGCATGTCTTTGTTACTTGGTGTCAGTGTATATCTGTGTTACTTGTTGTAACTGTGTGTCTTTGTTACTTGGTGTAATTGAATGTCTTTTTACTTGGTGTCAGTGTATGTCTGTGTTATTTGTTGTAAGTGTTTGTCTTTGTTACTTGGTGTAAGTGTGTGACTATGTTCCTCGGTATCAGTGTATGCCTTTGTTACTTGGTGTGAGTGTGTGTCTGTGTTACTGGGTATCAGTGTATGTCTTTGTTACTTGGTGTAATTGTCTGTCTTTGTTACTTGGTGTCAGTGTATGTCTTTGTTATTTGTTGTAAGTGTTTGTCTTTGTTACTTGGTGTAAGTGTGTGACTATGTTCCTCGGTATCAGTGTATGCCTTTGTTACTTGGTGTCAGTGTGTGCCTGTGTTACTGGGTATCAGTGTATGTCTTTGTGACTTGCTATCAGTGTATGTCTTTGTGACTTGGTGTCAGTGTGTGACTGTGTTACTTGGTGTTAGCGTATGTCTTTGTTACTGTTTATTAGTGTTTCTCTGTGTTACTGGGTGTCAGTCTGTGTTTTTTGTGTGACTGGGTGTCAGTGTATGACTTTGTTACTTGGTGTAAGTGTGTGCCTTTGTTACTTCGTGTAATTGTATGTCTTTGATACTTGGTGTCAGTGTATGTCTGTGTTACTTGGTGTTAGTGTATATCTTTGTTACTTGGTGTAAGTGTGCGTCTGTGTTCCTGGGTATCAGTGTATGTCTTTGTTACTTGGTGTCAGTGAATGTCTGTGTTACTTGGTGTAAGTGTGTGTCTGTGTTACTGGGTATCAGTGTATGTCTTTGTTACTTGGTGTCAGTATATGTCTGTGTTACTTGGTGCAAGTGTGTGTCTGTGTTACTGGGTGTCAGTGTATGTCTTTGTTACTGGGTGTGTGTGTATGTCTTTGTTACTTGGTGTAAGTGTGTGTCAGTGTTACTGGGTGTCAGTGTATGTCTGTGTTTCTTGGTGTAAGTGTATGTCTGTGTTACTGGGTATCAGTGTATGTCTTTGTTACTGGGTGTCAGTGTGTGTCTTTGTGACTTGGTGTCAGTGTATGTCTTTGTTACTGGGTGTCAGTGTGTGTCTTTGTGACTTGGTGTCAGTGTATGTCTTTGTTACTACGTGTAAGGGTGTGTCTGTGTTACTGGGTATCAGTGTATGTCTTTGTGACATGGTGTCAGTGTATGTCAAAATACTTGGTGTAAGTGTATGTCTTTGTTACTTAATGTAATTGTCTGTCTTTGTTACTTGGTGTAAGTGTATGTCTTTGTTACTTGGTGTCAGTGTATGTCTTTGTTACTTGGTGTCAGTGTGTGACTGTGTTACTGGGTATCAGTGCATGTCTTTGTGACTTGGTATCAGTGTATGTCTTTGTGACTTGGTGTCAGTGTATGTCTTTGTTACTGGATGTCAGTGTGTGTCTGTGTTACTTGGTGTCAGTGTATGTCTTTGTTACTGTTTATTAGTGTTTCTCAGTGTTACTGGGTGTCAGTGTGTGTTTGTTTGTGTTACTGGGTGTCAGTGTATGTCTTTGTTACTTGGTGTAAGTGTGTGTCTGTGTTACTGTGTATCAGTGTCTGTCTTTGTTACTTGGTGTAAGTATGTGTCTTTGTTACTTGGTGTAAGTGTATGTCTTTATTAATTAGTGTAAGTGTGTGTCTGTGTTACTTGGTGTAAGTGTGTGTCTGTGTTCCTGGGAATCAGTGTCTGTCTTTGTTACTTGGTGTCAGTGTATGTCTGTGTTACTTGGTGTAAGTGTGTGTCTGTGTTACTGGATATCAGTGTATGCCTTTGTTACTTGGTGTCAGTGTATGTCTGTGTTACTTGGTGTAAGTGTGTGTCTTTGTTACTGGGTGTCAGTGTGTGTCTGTGTTACTTGGTGTAAGTGTGTGTCTTTGTTACTTGGTGTCCGTAAATGTCTGTGTTACTGGTTGTCAGTGCATGTCTTTGTTACTTGGTGTCAGTGTATATCTGTGTTACTTGTTGTAACTGTGTGTCTTTGTTACTTGGTGTAATTGAATGTCTTTTTACTTGGTGTCAGTGTATGTCTGTGTTATTTGTTGTAAGTGTTTGTCTTTGTTACTTGGTGTAAGTGTGTGACTATGTTCCTCGGTATCAGTGTATGCCTTTGTTACTTGGTGTGAGTGTGTGTCTGTGTTACTGGGTGTCAGTGTATGTCTTTGTTACTTGGTGTAATTGTCTGTCTTTGTTACTTGGTGTAAGTGTATGTCTGTGTTACTTGGTGTCAGTGTGTGCCTGTGTTACTGGGTATCAGTGTATGTCTTTGTGACTTGCTATCAGTGTATGTCTTTGTGACTTGGTGTCAGTGTGTGACTGTGTTACTTGGTGTTAGCGTATGTCTTTGTTACTGTTTATTAGTGTTTCTCTGTGTTACTGGGTGTCAGTCTGTGTTTTTTTGTGTGACTGGGTGTCAGTGTATGTCTTTGTTACTTGGTGTAAGTGTTTGTCTGTGTTACTGCGTATCAGTTTATGTCTTTGTTACTTGGTGTAAGTGTGTGCCTTTGTTACTTCGTGTAATTGTATGTCTTTGATACTTGGTGTCAGTGTATGTCTGTGTTACTTGGTGTTAGTGTATGTCTTTGTTACTTGGTGCAAGTGTGTGTCTGTGTTTCTTGGTGAAAGTGTGCGTCTGTGTTCCTGGGTATCAGTGTATGTCTTTGATACTTGGTGTCAGTGTATGTCTGTGTTACTTGGTGTAAGTGTGTGTCTGTGTTACTGGGTATCAGTGTATGTCTTTGTTACTTGGTGTCAGTAAATGTCTGTGTAACTTGGTGTAAGTGTGTGTCTGTGTTACTGGGTGTCAGTGTGTGTCTGTGTTACTTGGTGCAAGTGTGTGTCTTTGTTAGTTGGTGTCCGTGTGTGTCTGTGTTACTGGGTGTCAGTGCATGTCTTTGTTACTTGGTGTCAGTGTATATCTGTGTTACTTGGTGTAAGTGTGTGTCTTTGTTACTTAGTGTAATTGTATGTCTTTGTTACTGGGTGTCAGTGTTTGTCTGTGTTACTTGGTGTAAGTCTGTGTCTTTGTTACTTGGTTTCCGTGTGTGTCTGTGTTACTGGGTGTCAGTGCATGTCTTTGTTACTTGGTGTCAGTGTATATCTGTGTTACTTGTTGTAACTGTGTGTCTTTGTTACTTGGTGTAATTGAATGTCTTTTTACTTGGTGTCAGTGTATGTCTGTGTTATTTGGTGTAAGTTTTTGTCTTTCTTACTTGGTGTAAGTGTGTGTCTGTGTTACTTGGTGTAAGTGTGTGACTATGTTCCTGGGTATCAGTGTATGCCTTTGTTACTTGGTGTCAGTGTGTGTCTGTGTTACTGGGTATCAGTGTATGTCTTTGTTACTTGGTGTAATAGTCTGTCTTTGTTACTTGGTGTAAGTGTATGTCTTTGTTACTTGTTGTCAGTGTATGTCTTTGTTACTTGTTGTCAGTGTGTGTCAGTGTTACTGGGTATCAGTGTAAGTCTTTGTGACTTGGTATCAGTGTATGTCTTTGTGACTTGGTGTCAGTGTATGTCTTTGTTACTGGGTGTCATTGTGTGACTGTGTTACTTGGTGTCAGTGGATGTCTTTGTTACTGTTTATTAGAGTTTCTCTGTGTTACTGGGTGTCAGTCTGTGTTTTTTTGTGTTACTGGGTGTCAGTGTATGTCTTTGTTAATTGGTGTAAGTGTTTGTCTGTGTTACTGCGTATCAGTGTATGTCTTTGTTACTTGGTGTAAGTGTGTGTCTTTGTTACTTGGTGGAATTGTATGTCTTTGTTACTTGGTGTAAGTGTGTGTCTGTGTTTCTTGGTGTAAGTGTGCGTCTGTGTTCCTGGGTATCAGTGTATGTCTTTGTTACTTGGTGTCAGTGTATGTCTGTGTTTCTTGGTGTAAGTGTGTGTCTGTGTTACTGTGTATCAGTGTATGTCTTTGTTACTTGGTGTCAGTGTATGTCTGTGTTACTTGGTGTAAGTGTGTGTCTGTGTTACTGGGTGTCAGTGTGTGTCTGTGTTACTTGGTGCAAGTGTGTGTCTTTGTTACTTGGTGTAAGTGTGTGTCTGTGTTACTGGGTGTCAGTGCATGTCTTTGTTACTTGGTGTCAGTGTATATCTGTGTTACTTGGTGTAAGTGTGTGTCTTTGTTACTTGGTGTAATTGTATGTCTTTGTTACTTGGTGTCAGTGTATGTCTGTGTTACTTGGTGTAAGTGTATGTCTTTGTTACTTGGTGTAAGTGTGTGTCTGTGTTACTAGGTGTAAGTGTGTGTCTGTGTTACTGGGTGTCAGTGTATGTCTTTGTTACCGGGTGTCAGTGTATGTCTTTGTTACTTGGTGTAAGTGTGTGTCTATGTTACTGGGTATCAGTGTATGTCTTTGTTACTTGGTGACAGTGTATGTCTGTGTTACTTGGTGTAAGTGTGTGTCTTTGTTACTGGGTATCAGTGTATGTCTTCGTGACTTGGTATCAGTGTATGTCTTTGCTACTGGGTGTCAGTGTGTGTCTTTGTGACTTGGTGTCAGTGCATGTCTTTGTTACTTGGTGTAAGTGTGTGTCTGTGTCACTGGGTATCATTGGATGTCTTTGTTACTTGGTGTCAGTGCATGTCAAAATACTTGGTGTAAGTGTATGTCTTTGTGACTTGGTGTCAGTGTATGTCTTTGTTACATGGTGTCAGTGTATGTCTGTGTTACTTGGTGTAAGTGTGTGTCTTTGTTACTTGGTGTAAGTGTATGTCTTTGTTACTTGGTGTCACTGTATGTCTTTGTTACTTGGTGTCAGTGTATGTCTGTGTTACATGGTGTAAGTTTGTGTCTGTGTTGCTGGGTGTCAGTGTGTGTCTGTGTTACTTGGTGCAAGTGTGTGTCTGTGTTACTTGGTGTAAGTGTGTGTCTGTGTTACTGGGTGTCAGTGTATGTCTTTGTTACCGGGTGTCAGTGTATGTCTTTGTTACCGTGTGTCAGTGTGTGTCTTTGTTACTTGGTGACAGTGTATGTCTTTGTTACTTGGTGTAATTGTATGTCTTTGTTACTTGGTGTCACTGTATGTCTATGTTACGTGGTGGAAGTGTATGTCTTTGTTACTCGGTTCAAGTGTGTGTCTGTGTTACTTGGTGTAAGTGTGTGTCTGTGTTACTGCGTATCAGTGTATGTCTTTGTTACTTGGTGTCAGTGTATGTCTGTGTTACTTGGTGTAAGTGTGTGTCTGTGTTACTGGGTATCAGTGTATGTCTTTGTTACTTGGTGTCATTGTATGTCTGTGTTGCTTGGTGTAAGTGTGTGTCTGTGTTACTGGGTGTCAGTGTGTGTCTGTGTTACTGGGTGTTAGTGTGTGTCGTTGTTACTTGGTGTCCGCGTGTGTCTGTGTTACTGGGTGTCACTGTATGTATTTGTTACTGGGTGTCAGTGTATGTTTTGTTACTTGGTTTAAGTCTGTGTCTGTGTTACACGGTATCAGTGTAAGTCTTTGTGACTTGGTGTCAGTGTAAGTCTTTATTACTTGGTGTCAGTGTGTGTCTTTGTGACTTGGTGTCAGTGTATGTCTTTGTTACTTGGTGTCAGTGTTTGTCAAAATTCTTGGTGTAAGTGTATGTCTTTGTTAGTTGGTGTAATTGCCTGTCTTTGTTACTTGGTGTAATTGTATCACTGTGTTACTGGGTATCAGTGTATGTCTGTGTTACTGGGTATCAGTGTATGTCTGTGACTTGGTGTCATTGTATGTCTGTGTTGCTTGGTGTAAGTGTGTGTTTGTGTTACTGGGTGTCAGTGTGTGTCTGTGTTACATGGTGTAAGTGTGTGTCTTTGTTACTTGGTGTCCGTGTGTGTCTGTGTTACTGGGTGTCAGTGTATGTCTTTGTTACTGGGTGTCAATGTATGTCTTTGTTACTTGGTGGAAGTGTATGTCTTTGTTACTCGGTGCAAGTGTGTGTCTGTGTTACTTGGTGTAAGTGTGTGTCTGTGTTACTGCGTATCAGTGTATGTCTTTGTTACTTGGTGTCAGTGTATGTCTGTGTTACTTGGTGTAAGTGTGTGTCTGTGTTACTGGGTATCAGTGTATGTCTTTGTTACTTGGTGTCATTGTATGTCTGTGTTGCTTGGTGTAAGTGTGTGTCTGTGTTACTGGGTGTCAGTGTGTGTCTGTGTTACTTGGTGTTAGTGTGTGTCGTTGTTACTTGGTGTCCGCGTGTGTCTTTGTTACTGGGTGTCAGTGTATGTTTTTGTTACTTGGTTTAAGTCTGTGTCTGTGTTACACGGTATCAGTGTAAGTCTTTGTGACTTGGTGTCAGTGTAAGTCTTTGTTACTGGGTGTCAGTGTGTGTCTTTGTGACTTGGTGTCAGTGTATGTCTTTGTTACTTGGTGTCAGTGTTTGTCAAAATTCTTGGTGTAAGTGTATGTCTTTGTTAGTTGGTGTAATTGCCTGTCTTTGTTACTTGGTGTAATTGTATCACTGTGTTACTGGGTATCAGTGTATGTCTGTGCTACTGGGTATCAGTGTATGTCTGTGACTTGGTGTCATTGTATGTCTGTGTTGCTTGGTGTAAGTGTGTGTCTGTGTTACTGGGTGTCAGTGTGTGTCTGTGTTACATGGTGTAAGTGTGTGTCTTTGTTACTTGGTGTCCGTGTGTGTCTGTGTTACTGGGTGTCAGTGTATGTCTTTGTTACTGGGTGTCAATGTATGTCTTTGTTACTTGGTGTAAGTGTGTGTCTGTGTTACTGGGTATCAGTGTCTGTCTTTGTTACTTGTTGTAAGAGTGTGTCTGTGTTACACGGTATCAGTGTATGTCTTTGTTACTTGGTGTCAGTGTATGTCTTTGTTACATGGTGTAAGTGTGTGTCTGTGTTACTGGGTGTCAGTGTATGTCTTTGTGACTTGGTGTCAGTGTATGTCTTTGTTACTGGGTGTCAGTGTGTGTCTTTGTGACTTGGTGTCAGTGTATGTCTTTGTTACTTGTTGTAAGTGTGTGTCTGTGTTACTGGGTATCAGTGTATGTCTTTGTTACTTGGTGTCAGTGTATGTCTTTTTTACTTGGTGTCAGTGTGTGTCTGTGTAACTGGTTATCAGTGTATGTCTTTGTGACTTGGTATCAGTGTCTGTCTTTGTTACTTGTTGTAAGTGTGTGTCTGTGTTACTGGGTATCAGTGTATGTCTTTGTGACTTGGTGTCAGTGTATGCCTTTGTTACTTGTTGTAAGTGTGTGTCTGTGTTACTGGGTATCAGTGTATGTCTTTGAGACTTGGTATCAGTGTATGTCTTTGTTACTGGGCGTCAGTGTGTGTCTGTGTTCCTGGGTATCAGTGTATGTCTTTGTGACTTGGTGTCAGTGTATGTCTTTGTCACTGGGTGTCAGTGTGTGTCTTTGTGACTTGGTGTCAGTGTATGTCGGTGTTACTGTTTATTAGTGTTTCTCTGTGTTCCTGGGTGTCAATGTGTGTCTGTGTTACTTGGTGTTAGTGTGTGTCGTTGTTACTTGGTGTCCGTGTGTGTCTGTGTTACTGGGTGTCAGTGTATGTCTTTGTTACTGGTTTTCAGTGTATGTTTTTGTTACTTGGTGTAAGTCTGTGTGTGTGTTACTGGGTATCAGTGTCTGTCTTTGTTACTTGGTGTAAGTGTGTGTCTGTGTTACACGGTATCAGTGTAATTCTTTGTTACTTGGTGTCAGTTGATGTCTTTGTTACTTGGTGTAAGTGTGTGTCTGTGTTACTGGGTGTCAGTGTATGTCTTTGTGACTTGGTGTCATTGTATGTCTTTGTTACTGGGTGTCAGTGTGTGTCTTTGTGACTTGGTGTCAGTGGATGTCTTTGTTACTTGTTGTAAGTCTGTGTCTGTGTTACTGGCTATCAGTGTGTGTCTTTGTTACTTGGTGTCAGAGTATGTCAAAATACTTGGTGTAAGTGTATGTCTTTGTTTGTTGGTGTAATTGTATCACTGTGTTACTGGGTATCAGTGTATGTCTGTGTTACTGGATATCCGTGTATTTCTTTGTGACTTGGTGTCATTGTATGTCTGTGTTGCTTGGTGTAAGTATGTGTCTGTGTTACTGGGTGTAAGTGTGTGTCTTTGTTACTTGGTGTCCGTGTGTGTCTGTGTTACTGGGTGTCAGTGTATGTCTTTGTTACTTGGTGTCAGTGTATGTCTTTGTTACTTGGTGTAAGTGTGTGTCCGTGTTACTGGATGTCAGTGTATGTCTTTGTGACTTGGAGTGAGTGTATGTCTTTGTTACTGGGTGTAAGTGTGTGTCTTTGTGACTTGGTGTCAGTTTATGTCTTTGTTACTTGGTGTAAGTGTGTGTCTGTGTTACTGGGTGTCAGTGTGTGTCTTTGTTACTTGGTGTCAGTGTATGTCAAAATACTTGGTGTAAGTGGATGTCTTTGTTAGTTGGTGTAATTGTCTGTGTTTGTTACTTGGCGTCTTTGTGTCACTGTGTTACTGGGTATCAGTGTATGTCTGTGTTCCTGGGTATCAGTGTATGTCTTTGTGACTTGGTGTCAGTGTATGTCTTTGTTACTCGTTGTCAGTGTGTGTCTCTGTGACTTGGTGTCAGTGTATGTCTTTGTTACTTGTTGTAAGTGTGTGTCTGTGTTACTGGGTGTCAGTGTATGTCTTTGTGACTTGGTGTCATTGTATGTCTGTGTTGCTTGGTGTAAGTGTGTGTCTGTGTTACTGGGTGTCAGTGTGTGTCTGTGTTACTTGGTGTAAGTGTGTGTCTTTGTTACTTGGTGTTCGTGTGTGTCTGTGTTACTGGGTGTCAGTGTCTGTCTTTGTTACTTGGTGTAAGTGTGTGTCTGTGTTACTGGGTATCAGTGCCTGTCTTTGTTACTTGGTGTAAGTGTGTGTCTGTGTTACACGGTATCAGCGTATGTCTTTGTTACTTGGTGTCAGTGTATGTCTTTGTTACTTGGTGTAAGTGTGTGTCCGTGTTACTGGATGTCAGTGTATGTCTTTGTGACTTGGTGTCAGTGTATGTCTTTGTTACTGGGTGTCAGTGTGTGTCTCTGTGACTTGGTGTCAGTTTATGTCTTTGTTCCTTGTTGTAAGTGTGTGTCTGTGTTACTGGGAATCAGTGTCTGTCTTTGTTACTTGGTGTAAGTGTGTGTCTGTGTTACACGGTATCAGCGTATGTCTTTGTTACTTGGTGTCAGTGTATGTCTTTGTTACTTGGTGTAAGTGTGTGTCCGTGTTACTGGATGTCAGTGTATGTCTTTGTGACTTGGTGTCAGTGTATGTCTTTGTTACTGGGTGTCAGTGTGTGTCTTTGTGACTTGGTGTCAGTGTATGTCTTTGTTACTTGGTGTCAGTGTATGTCAAAATACTTGGTGTAAGTGTACGTCTTTGTTAGTTGGTGTAATTGTCTGTGTTTGTTACTTGGTGTAATTTTATCACTGTGTTACTGGGTATCAGTGTATGTCTGTGTTCCTGGGTATCAGTGTATGTCTTTGTGACTTGGTGTCAGTGTATGTCTTTGTTACTCGGTGTCAGTGTGTGTCTTTGTGACTTGGTGTCAGTGTATGTCTTTGTTACTTGTTGTGATCACAATTCCGTAAGCTTTAAAATACTCATGGACAAAGACGAGAGTGGTCCTGAAGGAAGAGTGCTAAATTGGGGGAAGGCCAACTATACCAAAATTCGGCAGGAGCTGGGAAATGTAGATTGGGAGCAGTTGTTTGAAGGTAAATCCACATGTGATATGTGGGAGGCTTTTAAAGAGAGGTTGATTAGCGTGCAGGAGAGACATGTTCCTGTGAAAATGAGGGACAGAAATGGCAAGATTAGGGAACCATGGATGACAGGTGAAATTGTGAGACTAGCTAAGAGGAAAAAGGAAGCATACATAAGGTCTAGGCGGCTGATGAAAGACGAAGCTTTGAAAGAATATCGGGAATGTAGGACCAATCTGAAACGAGGAATTAAGAGGGCTAAAAGGGGTCATGAAATATCTTTAGCAAACAGAGTTAAGGAAAATCCCAAAGCCTTTTGTTCATGTGTAAGGAGCAAGAGGGTAACTAGAGAAAGGATTGACTCACTCAAGGACAAAGGAGGAAAGTTATGCGTGGAGTCAGAGAAAATGGGTGAGATTCTAGGCGAGAATTTTGCATCGGTATTCACCGAGGAGAGGGACATGACGGATGTTGAGGTTCGGGACAGATGTTTGATTACTCTGGGTCATGTCGGCATGGGGAGGGAGGAAGTGTTGGGTATTCTAAAAGGCATTAAGGTGGACAAGTCCCCAGGTCCGGATGGGATCTATCCCAGGTTACTGAGGGAAGCGAGAGAGGAAATAGCTGGGGCCTTAACAGATATCTTTGCAGCATCCTTAAACACGGGTGAGGTCCCGGAGGACTGGAGAATTGCTAATGTTGTCCTCTTGTTTAAGAAGGGTAGCAGGGAAAATCCTGGTAATTATAGACAGGTGAGCCTGACGTCAGTGGTAGGGAAGCTGCTGGAGAAGATACTGAGGGATAGGATCTATTCCCATTTGGAAGAAAATGGGCTTATCAGTGATAGGCAACATGGTTTTGTGCGGGGAAGGTCATGTCTTACCAACTTAATAGAATTCTTTGAGGAGGTGACAGGGTTGATTGATGTGGGAAGGGCTGTGGATGTCGTATACATGGACTTCAGTAAGGCGTTTGATAAGGTTCCCCATGGTATGCTGATGGAGAAGGTGAAGTCGCATGGGGTCCAGGGTGCACTAGCTGGATGGATAAAGAACTGGCTGGGCAACAGGAGACAGAGAGTAGCAGTGGATGGGAGTTTCTCAAAATGGAGACGTGTGACCAGTGGTGTTCCACAGGGATCCGTGCTGGGACCACAGTTGTTTGTGATAGACATGGATGATTTGTGGGGTGGGGGGGTGGGGTATGGCTGGTCTGATTGGCAAGCTTGCAGACGACACTAAGGTTGGTGGAGTAGCAGATAGTGAAGGGGACTGTCAGAGAATACAGCAGAATATGAATAGATTGGAGAGTTGGGCAGAGAAATGGCAGATGGAGTTCAATCGGGGCGAATGCGAGGTGATGCATTTTGGAGGATGCAATTCAAGAGTGAACTAGACAGTAAATGGAAAAGTCCTGGGGAAAATTGATGTACGGAGAGATTTGTGTGTTCAGCTCCATTGTTTCCTGAAGGTGGCAACGCAGGTCAATAGAGTGGTCAAAAGGCCATGCGGCATGCTTTCCTTCATCGGAAGGGGTATTGAGTGCAGGGGTTGGCGGGTCATGTTACGGTTGTATAAGACTTTGGTTCGGCCACGTTTTGAATACTGCGTGCAGTTCTATCGCCACATTACCAAAAGGATGTAGCAGATTTGGAGAGGGTGCAGAGGAGGTTCACCAGGATGTTGCCTGGTGTGGAGGGCGCTGGCTATGAAGAGAGGTTGAGCAGATTAGGATTATTTTCATTAGAGGAACGGAGGTTGAGGGGGGACCTGATTGAGGTGTACAAAATCATGAGAGGTAGAGACAGGGTGGATAGCAAGAAGCTTTTTCCCAGAGTGGGGGATTCAATTACTAGGGGTCACGAGTTCAAAGTGAGAGGTGAAAAGTTTAGGGGGGATATGCGTGGAAAGTTCTTTACGCAGAGGGTGGTGGGTGCCTGGAACGCGTTGCCAGCGCAGGTGGGAGACGCGGGCACGATAGCGTCTTTTAAGATGTATCTAGACAGATACATGAATGGGCAAGAAGCAAGGAGATACAGACCCTTAGAAAATAGGTGACATGTTCAGATCGAGGATCTGGATCGGCGCAGGCTTGGAGGGCCGACGTGCCTGTTCCTGTGCTGTAATTTTCTTCGTTCTTTGACACGCAGCCCCCGGTGGAGTCCATTAATCGCGCTTCCCTGAGGGAGTTGCATGACTTTTACCGGGGTGGCACAGTGGCGCAGTGGTTAGCTCCGCAGCCGCACAGCTTCAGTGACCCGCGTTCAATTCAGCTACTGCCTGTGTGGAGTTTGCAAGTTCTCCCTGTGTCTGCGTGGGTTTCCTCCGGGTGCTCTTGTTTCCTCCTACATGCCAAAGACTTGCAGGTTGATAGGTTAATTGGCCATTATAAATTGCCCCTAGTATAGGTAGGTGGTAGGGCAATATAGGGACAGGTGGGGATGTGGTAGGAATATGGGATTAGTGTAGGTTAGTATAAATGGGTGGTTGATGGTCGGCACAGATTTGGTGGGCCGAAGGGCCTGTTTCAGGGCTGTATCTCTAATTAAACTAAACATCTATTCATGGTCGCCTCAAGTCAGGGCGCAACCTCGACGGTGGAGGAGAGCGCCTTGGCTGTCCGGGCGGCCGACACCGGGGACTGTCCGGCGGGCAGAGGAGTAGCCGAAACCCCCGGGACGCCCATAACTGCGGGTGGCGAGGGGGCTCGGGAGTGCGGAGCGATCCCAGCCAAGCTGAACGCCACTCGGCTGGAACTGCTCATCGGAGCCAGGCCCCGAAACGTTCCTCGGGAGCCGGTCCCACACAACCCGAGCTGCCTCTCGGAAATGCCCTCCGTGCCATTCCAATCGGCACGGAGGCGTTTCCTGTTCGGCCTGCTCCTGCACACTCTCTACTTCCTCGCCCTCGTCAGCCTGCCGGACATGCCCTGTCGGTCCGCGTTGCCATTTGGCAGAGAGGTGAAACCCCGATGGAGGTCTGGCTACGCGGGAGTCTTCCCCTTTACATCGGGGACCTGGGGTGGAGGGTGTTGAACACGGCAGTCCCGTGCAATAGGCTTTTAAGTAGGTTCACGGACTCCCAGGCCGAATGTACTTTCTGCGGCCTGGAGGAGTCCATGTTCCACATATACACGGAGTGTCCGAGGTTGCAGCCCCTCTTTGAGTATCTTAAGGGGCTGCTCCTCAAGTTCTGGCTGCACTTCATTCCCAAGCTCCTGATCTTTGGGCACCCGGTGTGAAGCGGCGTGGGCTGGGAGGAGGATCTCCTCGTCGGTCTGCTCCTGGGCCTGGCCAAGGTGGCAATTCACAGGTCCAGGCTGCGGGCCGTTGGTGGTTCCGTCCTCCCCGATTGCCAGCCCCTCTTCTGCGGTTACACTCGCGCCCGGGTGTCCCTGGAGAAGGAGCATGCGGTGTCCGCCGGTATGCTTGAGGCCTTTCGCAACCAGTGGGCACCGCAGGGACTGGAGTGCATTGTCGACGCCGAGAATGGCATTTTAATTTGAGTTTTTGTTTATTTCTGTTTTTAATAAAGTTATTTTAAAAATATAAGTATGAGGCCTGAGGAATAATGGCCCCCTCGACCTATAATATATGAAAGGGGCCTGGTATATAAAGGCCACCTTATATATAAAAAATACCAGGGTTAGAAAGAAAAAAAAAACGGAGGTTAGATACAGAGTAAAGCTCCCTAAAAAAAACGGGGTTAGATACAGACTAAAGCTCCCTCTACACTGCCCCCATCAAATACTCCCAAGACACGTATAGCACAGGGTTAGACACAGAGTAAATATACCTCTACACTGTCCCCATCAAGCACTCCCAGGACAGGTATAGCACAGGGTTAGATAAAGAGTAAAGATCCCTCTACACTGTCTCCCATCAAACACTCCCAGGACAGGTACAGCACGGGGTTAGATACAGAGTAAAGACAGGGACTATTGTATTATACACAGAGAAATGGTCTTGTGCAGTACAAACTGAGACTGGTGAAATGCAGCATAAGCAGAGAGGACTCCCAGGGCAGGAAAATCATGGGGTGGATGCAGAGTGACTCTCGTTCTGCACTGTCCGAAACAGAGAGACAGAGAGAGAAATAGAGAAACAGAGAGACACAGACTGACAGGGTGACTGAGAGTGAAAGAAGGATATTTAACATTGGACATAGGAAGAGGAGTAGGCAATTTCACCCCTCAACCCTGTCCCAGCACTCAATGAGATCAGGGCTGATCTGTGATCCAACAAACACCACATAACTCACCTTTGCCCCTTCTCTCTTAATACCTTTGGTAAACAAGAATCTATCAATCCCAGATTTAAAAATTAAATTAACAATTAATTGCTGTTTGCAGAAGAAAGTTCCAAAATTGCAAAGAGCTCCAAAGGAATGATTGGACAGGCTGGCGTGTTTTCTTTGCAAAAGAGGAGGCTGAGGGAAGATTTAGTTGCGGTGTATAAAATTATGAGGTGCCTCGACAGAGTGGACAGGAAGATTGCCAGCATCCACAGAATTTTGCCTCAGATAAAGGGACCCTGCACTGCCAGAACTGTCCCAACCTTTTAACCTGTCGGGACCCCTCATGACGTTGAACACAGAACACAGAACAAACCTAAAATGGCTGACTGATGTCTGGTTTTCTACATTCTCAGAGAGGAGAGTCAGACAGGCAGATAGAGAGAAAGCAAAGACCGAGAGGGTGAGTGATACACACAGAGTGATAGCAGTCATTTTGTCATCGAACATAGGAAGAGAAGGAGGCCATTTAGCCCTTCAACCCTGTTCTGTCATTAAACGAGCTCATGGCTGATCTGTGATCTAAGACCATATACCCGTCTTGGCTGCTTATCACTTAATACCTTTGGTTAACAATAATCGATCAAACTTAGATTTAAAAATGAACAAGTGGCTCAGGATCAATTGCCGTTTGTGGAAGAGAGTTCCACTTGCTCCGTTACAGTTTAAAATTTAAATAAGCTCCTTACCCGCAAATCCCCTCAGCCGTTTTACTCTGCTCCCTCCAGACGGAATTGGCAACAAGACAGCAAGAAACAAACAGGAAACTTGGATTTCAGAAGAGAAAGGTTTCACCTGATGCTCTTGTCACAGGATTCTCTGTCATGGGAGAGGTCATCGCAGATCCTACAACTCATTAATATCAGACAAAGAATTGGAGTAAAATAGAGAGCAGATATGTGAAAGCTTTCAGTCTGTCATAAAAAGTGAAATGGTCGAAGAATGTTGTTATGGGAGAGGCCTGGCCTCCATTTGTATCCATTCAGATGGATGGATGGATATTAATAGAAATAAAGATATATATTTGTCTCGGTTGGAGATGTAACCATTTTTGGACTTTCGAGTACCTTCAGTCTTGTTACTAGCTCACAGCAGCTGTATACAATTTCTAATTGCTGGTTTGATGTGGGTAATATTTATGTTTGAAAGGATGGGGTGAATCTTGTAACAATCTCCCTGAGATGAAGTGAGATTGAGGGACTGGAGTAAAGGTCAGTAACAGTGCAGTGCACTTCACACGACTGAGTAACAAACGATGTTGTGTTAAAGGTTAATAAACCACACTTGTGTTGCACTGTGATAATTGAAGGCAGATTTTTTTTAACAGTAGGGATTGTTTACGTCGCAGGATTTTCGATTGTATTTTCCTTCATTGACCGATGTATGGAATATAAGAGCAGTGAGTTATGCTGGAACTGCATAAAACACTAGTCAGACCACAGCTGGAGTACTGTGTGCAGTTCTGGTCAGCACATTACAGGAAGGATGTGAGTGCAGAAGAGAGGATACAGAGGAGATTCATGGAGGATGTTGTTAGGAATGGAGAATTTTAGCTATGAGGAAAGATTGGACAGGCTAGAGTTATTTTTTTGGAACAGAGGAGGCTGAGAGGAGATTTAATAGATGTGAATAAAATTATGAGGAGCCTAGATAGAGTCTAGATAGGAAAGACCAAAGGAGAACAACTCAAGCTCACCAAACTGTTCATATATCAGAAAGAACTGAAATAAAGACAGAGAGAAAGAGAGTGAGAGGGAGAGAGAGAGAGACAGAGTGAGTGAGGGAGAGACAGGGTGAGGGAGGGAAAGAGACGGGAAAGGAGGAGGGAGAGAGAGACTGGCTGAGGGACAGGGAGACGCACACCGTAAGGGAGATGGTGAGGAATAAAATGTGTCAAAGAGAAAGGACCGGCTCGACGGACCGAACGGCCTCCTCCTGTCTTCCTATGGGCTTTATTAATATTAGATCTCAAAATAAACAATTTCGAGATGATAATGTTGAGCAAATGAAATGGAATTAATTAATAATAATTACTCCTTTAAGATTATTAATCTGAATTCACAATTTTACCTTTGTGAATTTGGGCTTGACAGATAATTTGCTTTTTATTAACATCACTGAATATATAAATATTGGAAGATTAAATGTCACTTTGTTCCCATCCTTGTTCAAACACCTCCTGACTCACTCGAATGTTTAAACATAAAGAGCAGTTCTAGTGGTGCGGGGTCACTTTAAGAGGTTGAGACTGACACTCTCCCTGTTGCCCACCTTCCCCCACACCCGTCAGGGTCACAGCTCTGGGTCAGGGGTCACAGACTGCACAGACACTGGGACTTACTCAATACCCCCTGATCTCTAAGATAAGAAAAGGAAAGCAAACGTTCTCCTGCTCCCTGTGAAATCAGATTGAAAATAAATTGAAATCCCGAGAGTGAAATATAAAAGGGGAAAAGAGAGATTTTGATGTTTGTAAAAATATTCTTTACACAGAGGGAGGTGTTAGTGTTTAGCTGTCTAAGTTGGTCAATGTGAATATATGTGTCTCTGTGTGGGTTCGTTCTCTCTCTCTCTCTCTCGCTCGCTCTCTCTCGCTCTCTCTCGCTCTCCGTCAGTGGGAATTGATGTGTCTGGCTGTGGATTTCTATGTGTGTGTTTGTTTATCTGGACATGTCAGTCTGCCTGTGATTATTTGTCTGTCTTTGTGTCTGTGTGTGGCTTTGTCTCTCTGTGTTTGTGTTTCAAATGCTGGATGTGAGTGTGGGAGTGGACACCGAAGGAGACTCTTTCATCCAATGGAGACATTATGGGTAAAACTGAGGAACAGAAAACGATCTAAAACTGGAGGAGGTTTTGTGTATAGACCCCCTGGTAGCAGTTCTGAGCTGTTAGATTGTATAACTTCACAAATTAGGCAAGTGTTTAACAAAGGCAAAGTCGTATTAATGGGGGATTTTAACTTCCACGCAGATTGGGAGAGGTAGACTTGCACCTGTCAGAAACGTAGTGAATTTCTGGAATGTGTCTGGGATAGTATCCAACAGCAATATGTCCTAGATGTAACAAGGGGACAGGCAATATTAGATTTAGTTATGAGTAACGAGCCAATTTTAATTAGTAGCCTAACTGGCGTGAATATTTATCAAATAGTGGTCACAACATGATCGAATTCAAGGCAGAGTTTGAAAGTGAAATGCATGAATCAGCTGCAAGAATTTTAGGCTTGTGTAAGACTGACTTTACCGGGATGAGACAGAGACTGCCCACGGTCAACTGGGAAGATCTCTTAATGGGTCAAACAACTGCAGAACAGTGGAGAATATTGAATGAAACGTTTAACACAATACAGAGCGAATATATACCCCTGAGAGGAAAAAGCTCCACTTCACAGAAAAAATAACCATGAACAACCAAAGAGATTAGGGACAGTATAAAAGTAAAAGCAAGGGCTTACAAAAATGCAAAACACAGCACAGATCCGGCCGAATGGGATAGATACAAAGACCAGGAAAGGGTCGCAAAATCACCTTATAAGAGTTACGAAAAGAGATTATGAAATGAAACTTGCAAGGGACATCAAAATCAATAAGAAGAAATTTTTTAGTTACATAAGGAGAAAGCGGGTGGTCAAGAGCAATGTAGGCCCACTAAAAGCTGAAACTGTAGATATTGTCATTGATAATGGGGAAATGGCAGACATGTTGAACAACTACTTTGCCTCAGTATTTAAAGTTGAAATGGAGGATAACCTAGTGCAGACCCGAAAAATTAATAGCCGATAGGGGACAGGGACTTAATACAATTCACGTTAAGTAAAACATCAGTAACAAATAAATTAATACAATTAAACAGTGAGAAATCCCCAGAACCTGACCGTTTTCATCCGAGGGTGTTAAAGAAAGTAGGGGAGCACATTGTAGATGCTCTAACTATAGTCTTTCAGAGTACCCTAGATTCAGGAGTGGTCCCTCTGGGCTGCAAAGTTCCACATGTCACTTCATTTTTGAAGAAGGGTGAAAGGGGGAACAAAGGAAATTACAGATGAGTTAGCCTGACATCTGTGGTGGGCAAGTTGCTGGAGTCTATAATCAAGGATACGGTGACTGAACACCTGGAAAAATGTCAGTTAATTAGGGAAATCCAACATGGATTCATGACGGGAGGTCATGCCTGACAAATCTCATTGAATTTTTTTTTAAAGAGGTGACTAAGGTACTGGACAGGTGAATGTCGTTGGATGTTATTTATATGGACTTCCAGAAGCCATTTGATAAAGTCCCACATAAGAGACTGTTAACTAAGGTAGAAGCCCAGGGAGTTGAGGGCAAATTATTGACATGGTTAGGAAGTTGGTTGAGTGGTAGGTGACAGAGAGTGGGGATAATGGGTAAGTACTCCGATTGGCAGGATGTGACAAGTGGTGTCCAGCAGGGATCTGAGTTGGGGCCTCAATTATTCACATTATTCATTAACGACTTGGATGATGACATAGTAAGTCATATATCCAAATTTGCTGATGATGCAAAGTTAGGCGGCATTGTAAACAGTCTAAATGATAGCATAAAGCTACAGGGAGATATAGACAGACTAGGTGAATAGACACACCTGCGTCAGTTGGATTTCAATGTGAGGCTCAATGTGAGCAAGTGTGAGGTTATCCATTTTGGACCAAAAAGGTACAGAGCAGGGTACTTTCTAAATGGGAAGAGGTTAAGTACAGTGGATGTCCAAAACGACTTGGAGGTTCAGGTGCATAGATCTGTAAAATGCCATAAGCAAGTGCAGAAAATGATCAAAAAGGCTAATGGAATGCTAGCCTTGATATCTAGAGGATTGGACTTTAAACACACGGAGGTTATGCTGCAGCTGTACAAAACCGTGGTTAGACACCACTTGGAATACTGTGAGCAGTTCTGGGCACCACACCTTAGGAAGGATATATTGGCCTTGGAGGGACTGCAACGTAGGTTTACAAGAATGATACCTGGACTACAGGGGTTAAGTTACGAGGAGAGATTACACAAATTAGGCCTGTTCTCGCTCGAATGTAGAAGACTAAGGGGTAATCTGATCGAAGTATTCAAGATATTCACAGGAAAAGACAGGCTAGATAAAAATAAATTAATTCCACTGTTGGAAGATTTTAAAACTAGGGGACATAGTCTAAAAATTATGACCAGACCATTCAGGAGAGATGTTAGGAAGCACTTCTTCACGCAAAGAGTGGTACAGGTTTGGACCTCTCTCCCACAAACAGCAGTTGAAGCGAGAACAGTTGTTAGCTTTAAATCTGAGATAGATTTTTGTTAAGCAAAGATAATAAGGGATATGGGCCAAAGGCAGGTATATGGAGTTAGGCTGCAGATCAGCCATGATCTCACTGAATGGTGAGACAGGCAAGACGGGCTGAATGGCCTACTCCTGTTCCTATCTTCCTATGTTCCTATAACCTCTTATTAAAGATATTTCATCTTAACAACTCCGATGAATATACATAAATATCCTGCACAAAATATCAAGCAGTTGTATCATAATACTTGTCAGAATAAAAGTGCCTCTCTCAAACACTGCCAATGTTAGGTTTGTATGGGCTGCTCATGCAAAGTTATGTGGGACAGTAAGCTGTGAGGAGGGCACAAAGAGACTGCAAAGGAAGATAGACAGGTTAAGCGAGTGAGCAAGAAATTGGCAGCTGGAATATCAGGTGGAGAAATGTGAGGTTCTTCACTTCGGCAGGAAGAACAGAAACGTAGAACATTTTTCAAATGGTGAGAAACTGTTAAATGTTGGTGTTCAGGAAGGATATACTTGTCTTCGAGGCGAAGAGAGAGAGAGAGAGACAGAGAAATGGGGTGACGGAGAAGGCGAGTATTAAATGTCCCAAAGATACTATGCAGGGTGCATTATAAATTAAAATCTGACACCAAACACACATAAGGAGAGATTAAGGCTGATGACCAAAAGCTTGGTCAAAAAGGTTTTTTTTAAGGAATGTCTTTAAGCAGGTATGAGAAGTAGAGAGGCAGAGAGGTTGAGAAAAGGAATTCCCGAGTGTTAACAGGCAGTGGCATTAATTTCTGATTATTGGGAGAAATTTGGAAGGAAATGGTATTAATATTTATGGAGCCTAGACAGTTGATGTGGATAAGGAGCAAATCAGCCATGGCCTGAGAGAATGGGTGGGACATGCTCGGAGGGCTGAATGGCCTCCTTCTGTCTTCCTAAGGGTTTTATTAATATCGCTGACAATGCAATGTTGGTTTTCTGTTTGAAAGGAGCTGATAAGGTCGGAGTTTTCTCTGGTCTCCACTAAACCCTCCCGCCAGCCTTGGAACGACTCATTGATTCATGTCCAATGGTCCTGGTTTATATTTGCTGAGCATTCCAGTCTCACTCAGTTTCTCTTCTATATTTGACTGTACATCACCCCTACTGTACCTCCACTCTGTATCCTATCCACCTGCCAAATTATCTTAACCACCCCCCACCCCCAAACAGCACTAGCAAACCTCCCAGCAAGGATGTTGGTCCCATTGCGGTTCAGGTGCAACCCGTCCACCTTGTACAGGTCCCACCTTTGCCATGAACAGACCCAGTGATCCAGGAAACTAACGCCCTCCCTCCTGCCATGCATTCATTTGCTCTACCCTCTTATTCCTATACTCACTAGCACGTGGCACTGGGAGTAATCCAGAGATTAGTACGTTTGTGGTCCTGATTTTTAATTTGCTACCTAGCACCCTAAATAATTGTTGCATCACCTCATCCCTCTTTCTACTTATGTCACTGGTACCAATGTGTACCACAAACTCTGAATGTTGACCCTCGCCCTTCAGAATGTCTTGCAACCGTTCCGTGAGATGCTTGGCCCCAGCACCAGGCAAGCAACATATCATCCTGGAGTCACTTATGCGGACACATAAACGCCTGTCTGTACCCCTTACGATAGAATCCCCTATCACAATAGTTCCCCCCCACTCTTTTTCCTACGCTGCTGTGCAGCTGAGCCACCCGTGGTGCCACTGACCTGTCTCTTGCCGCGTTCCCCTGAGAAGCTATCTCCTCAATAGTATCGAAAGTGGAACATCTGTTAGATATGGAGATGGACCAAGGGGACACCTGCACTATCAGCATAGTTCTTCTACTCTGGATGTGGGGGTCACCCATTCCCTTTCTACATGAGCAGTCTTTACCTGCAGTGTGACCACATCCCTGCACGTGCTATACACGATGATATCAATGTCGTAGATGCTCCACAGTGTTCCCAACCGCCGCTCAAGATCCGAAACGCGGATTTCGAGTAGCTGCAGCTGGAGACACCTCCTGCACACGTGTTCGCCCTGGACACTGTAAGTGTCCCTAACTTCCCATATCGCTCACGAGGAGCACTCCTAGTTGTCGAGCTGCCCTGCCAGAACCTACCCTTAATTTGTACCCTTAAATTACCCAACAATTAAATTATTTACACAAAGGACCTTGGGTCCCGAAAAAAAAACTACATACTGTATTAAAAAAACTGTCGACCTTTCCCTTTACCTTAACTTTCCAACCCAGCTACTTGGTGTTATTCTCCAACAACTGTTACTCGCCAACTGTTCAGCATTGAAAAAACTTTATTATCCAATACAATATTTAAAATGTGTTTTATTTTGCTTCAAGAATCGACATTCCATTTGATTCCAGGCCTTGCCATGTTTTGTTTGTCTATTCATTTGATTCCTCCACTAATCATTCTTTTGTCATTGTCTCAGCTGATGTTGCACTTCTGAATCCCAGTGTTCATACTCAAATATGTTCTCTCCTATTTGCTTGATATAAGTTAGGTTAAAATAGAAACTGGATTATCTTATAACTCAAATTACTTATTGCAAGTTGCAACAAAATAGTTGCCTATTTAAAGATAAACGCACCACGACTGATTTTACCCCACCTTAACACATTTATTTTATAGATGTATATTTTATTATGAATCCCAGGAAAAGTTACAAATCATGTTATCATTCACAACGTACTAAATTGACTCAATCCTTTCTTAATGAGTCCACTGATTAATTATTATGAGGATTAAGTAGCGTTAGTCATTTTAAAACATCATTCCAAGAACCTCCAATTCCCCACAGGACAAAATCTGCCTCTTCCTTAATCTCATTGTGTTGTTGACCACTCTTTGTATTCTCTAGCTCATGAGTGGTGTGATCTGCACAAATTTGCATCTTCTTACCTTCTAAAATATCATAACCCGAAGTGACTACTGATGATGAAGAATGTTATTATCTGTTAAAATTTCATTGACAATCTTCAGATTGAAGACGGTCACCACACCTGCTGATCACCTCACTCGATGACAATCATTATCCTTTCACATGAGTTCTGTTTATTCCTAAACTATTATCAAGTAAGTACATGCAATTAAAACAACAGATTATGCATGCGGGGTTTACTGTTGATAGGAAACGCACCGAATCATACTGATTTTTCTTTTCGTCTAAGATTCCCAAATTCAAATAATGGTGTCGTCAGTTGATAACATCTTTCATTTATGCATCTTAAAAAAAGGTTTTCCTCAATACTCAGCAACCACCTCGACAGTATTCCCATTAACGTTTTGCAAAATTACGTATGTTTATATCCCTTTAAACTCAGGTAGATTTCCTTTTGAGTGCTTGGAATAGCAACTCATATTAATTAATTTATTATTGATTCAAATGTCATAAACAATTATTTCCATCTTTCGTGGTTTCAGATGAATTTATCAGAGACACTAATGTCTACAGTTGTTATGCAAGCTGGCTACAAATAATTACAAAGACTTTCTCCAGAAAGATAACAAAAATAAACAAATGTATGAATGAATTAATGCCAATTCCTGACTTTTTAAAAAAAGAAGGCCAAGTCTTCAGATCAAAATATTAACATGCTGTCATAAATGTTGCAGAATTCTCAAGCTGCTGGAGTTGATCAATCTCTGTGAACGTATGGTCCACTTATTTAGAGAAACAAAGAACACAAGGTCCATTCGGCTTGGAGCCAGATAAGTTCCTTCTGCCCAGATATATGTGTTAATTCAGAAACAGTAATTATCACAAAATCCTAGGTGGATGCAAAATTGGCTTTGTGGCAGGAAACAAAGGGTAGTTGTTGATGGGTGTCTTAATGACAGGAGGGCTATTTCCAGTGTTATTCCAGGGGGCTCAATACTTGGTCCCATGCTTTTTGTGGTATATTTTAATGATTTGGATGTAAATGTAGGGGGCATGATCAAGAAGTTTGCAGACCAGACGAAGATTGGCTGTTTTGTAGATAGCAAGGAGGATAGCTGTAGGCTGCAGGAAGATATTGATGGTCTGCTCAGATGGGCACAAAAGTGACAAATGGAAATCCAGGCAGAAAAATGTGAGGTGATGCATTCTGGGAGGTCAAACAAGGCAAAGGAGTACACGATAAATGATAAACTAATGAGAAGTGTAGATGGAGTGAGGGGCCTTGGAGTCAATGTCCACAGATCCCTGAAAGTAGCAGGACAGGTCGACAAGGTGCTTCAGAAGGCATATGGAATCCTTTCCTTTATTAGCTGTGGCATAGAATATGAGAGCAGGGAGGTTATGCTGGAACTGTATAACTCATTGGTTTGGCCACAACTTGAGTACTGTGTGCAGTTCTGGTCACCCCATTACAGAAAGGATGCAATTGCACTAGAGAGGGTACAGAGGAGATTTACGAGGATGTTGCCAGGACCGGAAAAATGCAAGTAGGAGGAAATATTGGATTGGCTGGGTTGACTCTCCTTGGAACAGAGAAGTCTGAGGGGAGATCAGATTGCAATGTACAAAATCCTAAGGAGCCTGGATAGAATGGAGATGAAGAATCTATTCGCCTTAGCAGAGAGGTCAGTGCCGAGGGGGTATATCTTTAAACTGATTGATAGAAAAGTAGAGGGGAGATGAGGAAATAAAAATTCACCCAGAGAGTTGTAGTGATCTGGACCTCACTGCCTGAAAGGGTAGTTGAGGCAGAGACTCAACTCATTGAAAAGGAGTCTGGATATGCACGTCAGCTCCGAAAATCTGCAGGGCTCAGAACCAATTGTTGGAAGGTGGGATTGGAATAGGTGGATCCTTTTTCGGCTGGCACAGACACGATGGGTCAAAGTGGCCTCTTTCTGTGCATTAAACATTTTATGTTTCGATGATTCTATGGTTCTTGGAAGCTTAAAATACTAAATTATTCCTCTTTGCTGCTGATATTCGTTCTCTGTTTTTGAACAATCTTTTTCCTCGTAATTCAAATGACATCTTATTCACAGGTCTTGCTGTTCTATGTCCAGTTGTTCCCCTCATGGATTCCCAATCTTGAATGAAAAAAGTTGGTCAGACTAACAAGAGCAAGATTCCACTCAACTTCACAACCAGTCATTTCGTTTTAGCCTTTTTCAAGGTCTGGCCCCAAGTTGCACCATTGTATGTTTTGGGGTTTTGAGGCTTAAGCACTTCTTTCTAAAAATTCTCAGTTCTGAATTTTCAATTTATTACAATGGGGTCCTCAGTTGTGCCTGACCTAACAAGTTACAAATAACGGCTACTTATGAATCCAGTATAATTTATTAAGCAAGATGTTATGAAGACTTAACAAAAAAGCACTGGAGCCAACATGGAAGTTTTTTATCCTACAAGGCCAGAATTCCTTGAATGTTGCCAGCACAGGCAATCCCTTTGTTCTCCTGTCTCTGAATTGACATTACGTTGAACTGTGCTTCCGAACAATTACACCACAGACACCGTTGTAAACCGTACAAAAAAAGACACTGAGTTTCCATCTTTTGGGCTTCCGATTCCTTATTATGATATTCTTTGAATTAACTCTTCCATTAGTTTAACATGAGGTTCATCTGCTGTCACCGCACCTCTGTAATTCGAGTGGAGTTCACTAAAAGCATGTCCATCTCTTATTTCCTAGGCACTGAGAGTTAACATTTCATTGCGTGAACAAATAACACATCCTTGCACATACAAAGCAGTTATACGAGCAATATTTCATTTTCATATATACAATGTCAACTACCATCAACAATTCAACTCAACATTCCCAGGGTGCCAAAGCAATTAAGAATAAATGTTTCTAGTGGAATATCAGAAAAACAACGTTGTTTTTAAATAGAAATGTTTTCTTCTGCAGATGTATTTAATTGATCAAGTCAGTTCGCATACTTATTAAACTGCATGATTCTTGTTTAATGATAGGTGTCATATCCAGTTCAAGCTTCTTTCACATCACTTCCTTTCGGCAGAGCAATCACTCTCCTCCCGACTCCTTTACGAAGGTCATCTCTTTCCCTTCGCTCATTGCTCGTTATCTTTTTTGATTTCCGCTAGTTTACTTCTGATCCTCCTGCTCTCGACTCCCTCTTGCCGTCGCTAACAGCTCTCGTGTTTGTATTTACTCCTGCAGGCCATTTTCTTCTGGACCTCCAGCGGTCACCTCTTGTCCATTAACCACTGGATATTTAAGATGGTCTCAGTTGCTTTGTTTATTAATTAATTTAATAATTGATGTAACTGCATATTTCATGGTGCTCTTGAACTGCTCTCTGAACTCAGACTGAGTGGCCACATAAATAAATGTGTTTGCACAGCAACTGAAATTCCGCAGTATATATGCAACATCTTCAAAGGTATAATAAGAAACATCATCGAAGTAATAATCAGCACCAAAGATATATAAAATATACAGCAGCCACAGAAATATGAAACTGCCAGATATGGTGAAGAGTAAAATCATGGACTTCCTTCTTCTCTCCATTTCAGAGTCACTGTGATTATCTTTCTTGCTCTGACCCCTCAGTCTCGGACGAACACGACTGGTCACAAAATGTGTCTTATAGTCAGAGCGTTCAGCAACATAATTAAAATGAATGGCATTAATGGTGTTAAAACTTTTTCAAACAATCTAAATCCAATCCATCGCGGGTGAGTAAAATAACTTGGCTTATTAGAGCAGCCCCGTTGTACACTGTCGATTACCCATTTAAGGTTATATCTAAAGTAGGTGGGAATATTTTTTAGTAAGAGCAGTATGCTAGTTATTGATAGAACCACAGCTGCAGTTTTCCTGGTGCAATATTTTGATTTCAGCTTCTGACAACAAATGGCGACAAATCGATCAAATGTGAAAGCGATGGTGAACCAAACAGAACAGTCGACGACTGCACGGGTCAGGACATCACGAGAGAGAAACACAAAGGTGAGGTCCAGGAAATTTTATGGGAAATAATGGTCATTGATTTTCCGGAGTATGATCTCAGTGATAATGACCAGTAGATCCGCCGTTGTCATGGCCACCAGGTAGCGGGTGGTGCAGCTGAAGAGTCCGCAATTTCCCTTGGACAGGATCAGAATTGACACTAAATTAGCTGTAAAGGAGAGAAGGGAGAAGTGGCTGTAAATTACTGAAAACCATTCTCCGTTTCTCAACCCAGGCAGGAAGGATTTTAGCACCAAATATCGTGTGGGTTGGGATCGGGTGAGATCGGGTCCATGACCTCAACCTACATCCAACCTCAGCACTTCGAGATTTAACAAATCCTGGAAGGGGAGGAACAACACCCCGCTCACCGGACGCTGGCCAACTAGTTAAATGTCGCAATGAGGAGCCAAGAAACGGGTGGATTGGAGAACTGCACCCGGTCTCCAACCACTCGCAGTGTCTGAACTCATCCTGGACTCGAATCTCTCCCTGGGGACGAAGGAATTCCTCCCAAACTCGAACCAGTCCCTCGGATTGGAGGCACTCATCCGTCTTGGACCACTCCCTCTAATGTATAAATGAGTTAAATTGAAAAGGGAATTTACTGAGTCACTGCAAATGTGATCACAGCACAGGCTTTATTTTCTGCAGGAATATCACTAAAAGAATAGTGTTATAATAACGTATTAAAGCAGTGGTTATTGAATATATAAATAATGTGTATTCTTCTGGGCTACACATTATAACAAATATCCAGGGGAACCAGCAGGTTCACATATTCTTCACAATAGTAATACCATAACAGAGAGATTATAATTATCGGGATATGTCGTGGCTCTGTTCTGTTGTTAAGAGAAGGCTGCGTGTTGAATTAATAGAGGCCTTTAAAATTGTACAGTGGTTAGAGAGGGATAACGTGAAACTGCTAGTTCCACCTTTTCTGGTGACCAGTTCTGCAATTCCTCAAAATAAGACTGTTGATCAATAAATGCATGATGGAATTCAAGAGAAATCTAATTACTCGGAGTGCTGAGAACGTGGAATTGAGACCTTTTGGAGTAGTTGAAATGGAAAAACAATATATGCAGAAGCGAGGTTCGTCCATGAGGGAGACAGGATTGGAAGGATATACAGATAGGCTTAGATGAGCTGAAATGAAGAGAGGCTCGTGCAGAGCAGGAAGAAACTTCGAATCTCGTTGTGCCGAATGCCCAGTTTCTGTGCTGTAAAATCGGTAACTTGTCTATTAACAAGTCATAGTCATCAGTTTTGTTTCGTAATATTGAAGAGGATTATTTATTATTGCAGTGCGCTCATGACCAAACGCTTCTCAGGAACGCGCTCGGGAAGGAAATTAATCAGCACCTGATAGTGCTGTCAACAACTCTACTTAGTGTAAGAGTAAATTGGGGACACACATTGAATACAATGACAGATACTGCAGGAAATACATGGTCCCTAATGTTACGTTGTCCACCCCAGTTAGTCAGCCACAATCAGTGCAATTCTGGAGTGTCAGAGACTCCCAGTTATACATGATCGCTGAGGTCAGGTGTTCCACTCCAGTTAGTTCACACACAGTATAATTCTACGTTAACAGATAATTCCAGTAACCCTTCCCCTCTGAGATTTTTCTGCTTTGAGCTGTGATTCTGCAGAACATAACATTCCACAGAATCCAATAACTTTACAATGTAGAATGCCTTGAACTAGAAACATTTGAGACAACAGATTAAAACTGCACATATAATTCAAGAAATTAATGCAATTATATGATTGAATATGTGTCTGTGTAACTGTAATTATTCGATTATATGTAATATTATTATTCCCATGGTAATGAAAAAAGCCAGCTCAAACACAGATTCACAAAACTTCATTGGGTATAGATACTTACCAGGAACGCTAATTATAGCAAGGATCACAGAGAATATGTTCCTCACCCAATGAATTGGTCGGTGTATTTTCTGCTTGGAGTGATCGGTCAGTTCATGCTGCAGGTAATATCTCTGAAATACATTCTGAGGTGACACATTCCCAGTGTATTAACTTTATATCCTCCCGGATCAATATGGGGATACTGAGGTATGCAAAATTGTTCAAACAGTTTTTATCTTAATCTTTGAACAAACAGATTACGACAAACAGATTAATTCCCTGTTGATGGAACATATTTTCCACTAAAATTGAATTGGACCAATCCCCACCCCCAAGACTGGACAAATCTGATCACAATAAGCAACGAATCATAACTGGAAGCTGTGTTAAACAGAAATCAAGGAAGTCCTACAAAAATCACGAGTCGCATCTGTAGATCTCATGTTGTTTTAGTGATGGCCTTCACTCTGCATGACAATTCAGAAATTAAATTGCTAACGTCAGAGAAGCCTTTAAGGGATGTTCGTCTATACCTTGGACGCCTCTTATCTGTGCAATTCCGTTCAACAATTAATATATTCGAACAAAAAGGAACGTATAATGGTTGCAACACATCACTGGGCCATTTAATCCGCCTAGACCGTGTCAGCTCTCTGCACGGGCAGCTCAGCTAATCTCACTCCCACATCTCCTCATCACTGACCTGCATTGTTTTTCTCTTCATTTGTTTACTCAATTCGCTTCTGACTGAACCTGGCTTCACCACATTCTCAAGCAGTTCATTTCATGTCCTAAACACGTGCTGTGTAAAAATACGCTTCCCTCATGTCGGTATTGATTCTTTCGCCAATCCCTTAATCATGTGTCTGTTGGTTTTCGCCGGTCTGCCAATGAGAGCAATTTAAACCGTGCATGGCTTGGAACAACTCTATCAAACTTTCCCTCAATTTCCTCTTTCAGGTGAACAACCCCGATTCTCGAATCTGTCGGCAGAAAACATCTGTCACCCCTAGAATTTTCTCTTGAACATTTTCTACACCCACTCTAATGCCTACACATTGTTCCTCAAAGTATGGTGCCGAGAACTGGATACAATGGCAGGACTGTCAATGCCGTTCTATCCTTCACACAGTCCGAGCTACTCCGTTTCCCTTTTCACCCTCTTTATCCAATACATCGATAATTGTTTTTGTGTCAAACCCTTCTTTCACATCGAGATCGAAAATTTAATCAAATTTGCATTTCAATATCTGTACCTCCCTCGCCTGAAAACGGTCTATCTGTGACTCTTCACTTCTCTTCCACGAATTCCCTCTCTCCATTGAAGTGGACGGACTCTGCATTAATATTTACTGTAATCCGCCAACTTCCACAGTTACCTTGACCACACTTCCTCCAACTCCACGTTGCGTAAAAAGTAACTTCCATTCACTCAGTTTCATCATTGCCTTCTGTTTGTCCCAACGGTGCTATCTTCCAAACCAGAGCTTCCGCAGTCTTTTCGTTTCACATTAACCGTGCATTCCTCACATTATTTCTGCAGAGGCCTCAGCTTTATCTCTCCCATCACCTGAGTGTCTGTCCTCACCTCCTTCCCTGCCTTCCAGGACCATGATATTAATTCACTTATTCTCACTGTCCAGTCCAACTGCTTTCAACACATCATCCTACCCCATCTCCACCATGTCCACCTAAAATCATGAACTAAACATCTTTGTTCACACTTCTGTCATGGCCACGATCTGATTTGCTTGCCCGCAGCTCCTTTCTATGCAGGTGCAAGAGATGCAACAGATTTCCTTTCACCTATGGTAATAAGGTCATTAGAAATAGAAGTTGGATTAGTCCATTCAGCCCATAGATCATGTTCTGCATTCAATATCATAATGGCTGATCTGACCATTGCCGTATTTCCAATTTCCCGCCTGACAACATTCAGTCTTCACTCCCTCGTGAATGAAAAGTCAGTCTAAACCAGCCTTGAATATATTCAATGACCCGGGCTCCAATTATGTCTGGGTAAGTGAATTCTAAATCCGATGGAACTTTCAAGAGAAGACATTCCTCCTCATCACCATTTTAATTGGGATTGGGAGACCGCTTATTCATAAACGGTGGAGAATGTGCTGAGCTCAGGGCCAGGCAGGGCACCAATGTACCACAAATCTGGGCTTAGACTGACGTATCAAGGTGAAGGCTGTTCCTTCCTGTTCCTTGGATGTGGGCATTGCTGGCGAGGCTGGGATTCGCTATCCATTTTTTGTTTCCCTTGGGAACTAGGTGGAGAGCTATCTACTTGAAACGCTGGGTTCCATCTGTTTTAGGTACACCTGCAGTGCAATTAGAAAGGAAGTTCCAGAATTTTGACCCAGCAATAATGAAGAAATGGTGATGTCGTTCCAACTCAGGATGTCGATGGTATGGAGGGAACTTTCAGGTGTTCATGTTTCCATGCGTCTGCCGCCCTTATCCTTTTAGGTGTTACCGGTCTCATGCTTGAAAGGAGCTGTCGAAATATATTTAGTAACTTCCTGCAGTGTGATGTTATATATGGTGCACACGGCAGCTGGGGTGCTGGTGGTGGAAGGAGTTAAGTGTTAGTATGGTGCATCGGATGCACATCAAGCAAGCCCGTTTTCTTGGTTCTTGCTGAGGCGCTTGAGTTTTGTTGTCAGCGGCACAGATTCAGGAAAGTGGAGTGTATTCCATTATTCCTAACTTATGCCTTGGAGATTGCGGATGTAAAAGTAAGTGAGTTATTTGTTGCATAAATCCCAGCGTCTGATCTCTGGAGCAACAATATTTATTTGGCTGGCCCAGTTAAATATCTGATCAAAGGTAACGCCTGTGATATTAATAATGTGGTAATTGGGGACTGACCACAATGATGACTATCAAGGGGAGGTGGTTAGATTCTCTCTTGTTGGACAAGGCCATTTCATGGCAAATGTGTGATGCGATTTTTAGTTGCCTTTTATCAGCCCAAATCTGATGCAAACAATACAATGCGGTGTTTTTTGTGGGAGTGAAATAAGACAGTTTCAGTTTGTCCGCCATTCATCCAGAGTAAATTGCTTCTCAACTTGGCCTCAATCTTTGACCGAATAATTGAAAGATGCAAATCACAGGGTAGTTGCGGGAATTATAAACTGCCGTTGGTCCATTTGTTGAACCAAGCCACGAGCTTCACGATTGGCTGTGATAATTTCGAAAAGATGCATTGTAATGATCAAGAGAACATGGAAAATGCTCAGTATTGTGTCATATATGGACAAGAGGAGGGGTCATTGGATCTGATACAGGCTCTTCAATTCCCCAGTTACATGTTTCAAAGGGGAGGTCACAATATGGATAGTTATGATGTTGTGTATCGAACCTTGGGGTATTCAAGGCTTAATCTTGGGAGATAGATAAACCATCTCTTCCCACTACATGGAGAGACATCGTAGTAACTGGGGGGAATGCAGAATGGGTGTGCAGGGGTTCGGGCTAATGGGAGGGCCAACCTTGTCTTCTTGTTGATGGAACTGTAGCTCGAGTGTCCAGTTGGTAGGCGATGGAAGAAGCTGTTAGCAGCACAGCTCTTATTCAGAGTTCTGGAAGTGATTGACAACAGATTGCAGAGTACGACGGAAAGTAAGCAATGCAATTCCGGCCCCAGTATATCATTGTATCTTCTGGGTTACCTAAACACAGCAGCAAGAAACCTCTAACCCCGAGGACGATGTCAGTTCACTGTCAAGGCAAAGCTGCCACAGATTTCACATTCATAACAGAAACCAAAGACGTGGATTCACTGGTGAATCAGATTCAAACCTTTGTCAGTACAAATACCTTCCTATTTAGATAATTTCGTTTCCTTTCTCGAGAAGGTCTATTTTCCCTCGTAATTTTACATGTTGTTCCCAAATGTTTATGTGATTTTATGTTCGATTTCGCACATTATCATGATGGATCAGTTCTACACTTACAAACTTGATATTCAACAAACCCCACAAAAATCCTCAAGGCAAATCTGCCAACAAAAGCATTGCCCCGTCCTTCTGCCTCTCCCTCAAATGAATTACAATTATTGCACATTTTTACTTTGCGGTGAGTCGATTCCGTATTGGTTTTAATTACCCTGAGGGAGGGACTCATAGCCTAATAGAATATTTAATACACCTGCCCTGCACGGCCTGAAGTCAGGCAAATCCCACGCCCTGACAGAGATCAACAAAGGAACGTGAAACATGCCAATTACAAGATCTGATCCTGGAAAGGCACAAAATGCAGGACCATTATGTTAATTTGGTAAACATGCATCTGTCAAAGGATAAGGCAGGAGACAGTCTTACTTCCACATAGGTTTATTCACAATAATACATACAACATAAGTGCATTCGACATTTACCTTCTCCAGACCAGCTCCCCGATACCCCTCCCCGGGTCGAAACTGGTTATTCCAAATGTACCCTGATCTTTCCACAATTAGTATCAGCTGCTCTTAATCACAATTAGAGCATGAAGCAATACATACTCAATTGGCAAATAATTTGCAACATTGGCTCATAAGCAGCATTTTGTTATCAGTCTATCAATGTGTCCATTGTACATTATTATTTTTATTGTGATTCCTCTTCGAATATACAGGCCAAATGTGAGCATTACAGCTCCTGTTTGAAGACCAGAACTGCTCTTCACGTGTCCTGTATTGCATGAATGCCCAACCTCTGGACTGTTCATTCAAAACTCACCCTGAAATCTGACGCGATGGCACTCACTCACACAGCGACATACAAAACACACTTAAGGAAAATACAGTTGAAAAGAATAGTGTACTTTTACAGCTTATCAAAATAATAGTTCATAATTCACATGGCTCGTTCTCGAAACGCCTTCACTCCTGAAGAGTAGCTTAGCTTAGTTCAACAGCCAGAGTCACGTGCTGAAGTAGCTTTCTGGATTCTCTTGAAGGGATAGAATTTCTGCAGGCCACAAACTTGGTTGCTTGTAGTCCCGTTACCACGAGGTCAGTTTGCAGTACCAGTGGATTCGAAATAGACCAGGCTTGGAGACCTTACCACGCTACAGTCTCCAATTATTTAGGCTTAGATTTTTCTGCCCTTTTTGCTGTTGCTGTTACTTAAAGAATAAAAAGAAGCCAACATGGTTAGCTTATCATGTGCATTATCACATTTCGCTTTCCCAAACATGGTGTTGGAATTAGTGTGATTATTCATTATCTGGCGTATTGCTTGATTATGGTCTTTGTTTCAGAAAGACCCTTTCAGTTCAGGATTGCCTCTTGGATTGTCTCAGGGTACGGGAGTTGCCACTTCTTAGTCTGGAATGTATCATTTTGTCCTTGTGAGATAGTAAGGCTATTTAGAAATTCACTGCTCAGGTCAGATGACTATTGGTGGCCATTATTTGCGGCTCGTATTGTCCACTTTAAAAGAAAAGTCACTGACAAAATGCTACACACTCAGTGAAATTCTATGTTAAAAGATATGAATTTGACATGGCTCTACTGGGCATGGCAATAATATTAAAGTAATTGTGTCAAATGATATTAGTGCTAAATATCTTGAAAAAATATAAGGCACAAATCCCATTGCACAGGTTCTCCAATCTAAGCAGGCTCCAGCAGTTATAGGACAGCTGACCAGTATCACTCGACTTGTGATGGTTCCTCTCCTCCTTTACGGATGCACCTTTCCAACATACCTTCCACTGAAATGAGGAAAGAAGTGGGTGAACCCAGACCGTCAAGGATGGGATGGCAAAAAACCGGTGACATGCAGCGAAATGGTCGCCAACCACAACCATGACAACTTACATTAACAAAGTGCTACACACAACCAAAGAGACATCTCGGAAGATGTAATAGAGCAGGTTAAAACAGTGTGACATCCAGAGTGAGTGGAAAAGTATAGAGAGTGTGAGATTGATGAGCACGTGGTGAAAGATATCGACTTCCATACGGGTTTTGAAGACAAAGAGAGAGTTGAAATAATGGAGTGCTGGAATTTCCGATGTCCTGGGTACAGTTTTTTGGGGGTAAATCCTGCTGACAGTGCAGCAGAAACAGTGGTGCAGAACAAATACTGTTCGAACACAGATAACAAGGGAGGAGTGGAGAAAGTTGACAGCAATTTATAGCTTGGCAGATTGTTGTGATTTACAGGGTGTCATCTACAACAGGATTGATATGTTAGTCCACGATTCTTCAAATTATTTAAGTGCAGCAATGAGGACAAGGGGAACTTGGTGCAACGCTGCTGGACAGGGATTGGGGTCTTATTCCTGGTCAGGATTTGAGCTGTGGCATTCGGGATACCTGTTGTTTCGGCTGTGCTCCTGATTTGGTCGTGGGTAGACAAAAACTGGAGTCGGAGACAGGGATAGTTGGATTGACCAGGAGCACAGACTGGTCATGTGACCATGTCTCAGTGGAAGTTGGGGTAACTTGCGCTGGCTGCTGTTTGATTGGCTCCTGACTTTGTGATCAGATTTCCTCCCTGGTTCCCATTCATGAGCTTCAGTGAACTTGGGCAGCAGATGCTTCTAACAGTGGACACAGTGAGTATGATTCCTCCATATAAATAGAAGAAGAAATAGGAGCGTAGAATGTGGGAGGTCGGCCAGGAGTGTGTTTGAACGTTCAAAACAGGAGCTGATAAATACACGGATGAGCTTTCAGCAGCATTTGAGGTAAAACGGGGGCAGCGGAATGTGTCATTGTGGTTGTAAGCTCTTCTCGAGGTTACTGTGTGACCAAGGTTGCGAAAAAAGGGTTCAGTCATCCACTGTTTCCAGGAAAAGGAATTCTGGCTCGAGAGTAAAGTTTGTAACAAGGAACATAGTGAATCGCTTCAGCCTTTCCAATATTTAATTGAAGGACATTGCTGTTCACCCAGTACCAGATTTCTCACAAGCCATGTGACAATCCAGAGACAACTGAGAAAAGACAGATGTGAGGGTGAGGGAGAGTTTGGTGTCTTCAGCACCAATGGTGAAACTGACATTCTGTTTTTGGGTGATGTCACTGGAATATAGGGAGTTAGGTTGGAAGCTGAAAGGCAGGACGAGCAAAGTCGTATTCTCAGGATTGTTACCGGTGCCACGTGCTAATGAGGCTGGAAACAGGGAGCTAGTACAGCTGAACACGTGGCAACAGAACTGGTGCAGGAGGGAGGGATTCAGATATGTAGATCATTGGGCTACCTTCTGGGAAGGTGGGAGCTCGACAAGAAGGACGGGTTGCATCTGAACTGGAGCGGCACCAATATCCTGGGCGGGAGGTTTGCTGGAGCTCTTCGGGAGGGTTTAAACTAGTTTGGCAGGGGGATGGGAACCGGAGCTACGGATCAGTGGATGGGGTAGCTTTTGAACAGGCAGATACCGAGTGCAGAGAGACGGCGAGGACGGTTAGACAGTTGTCAGGGCAAAGTTGCAGCCAGTATGATGGGTTGAAGTGTGTCTATTTTAACGCAAGAAGCGTCAGGAATAAGGGTGATGAACTTAGATCAGTACTTGGAGCTACAATGTTGTGGCCATTACGGAGACGTGGATATCACAGGGGCAGGAATGGATGTTGGATGTTCCGGGGTTTAGATGTTTCAAAAGGAATACGGAGGGAGGTAAAAGCGGTGGGGGAGTGGCATTGCTAATCAGGGATAGTATCATAGCTGCAGAAAGGGAGGTCGTCGAGGAGGGTTTGTCCACTGAGTCATTATGGGTGGAAGTCAGAAACAGGAAAGGAGCAGTCACTTTGTTGGGAGTTTTCTATCGACCCCCCAATAGCATCAGAGACATGGAGGAACAGATTGGGAGGCAGATTTTGGAATGGTGCAGAAGTAACAGGCTTGTTGTCATGGGTGATTTCAACTTCCCTAATATTGATTGGAACCTTCATAGTGCAAATAGTTTGGATGGAGCAGTTTTTGTCAGGTGTGTCCAGGAAGGTTTCCTGACTCAATATGTTGGACTTGGTGCTTGGCAACGAACCAGGCCAGGTGGCAGATCTCTCGGAGGGAGAGCATTTCGGTGATAGTGATCACAACTCCCTGACCTTTACTGTAGTCATGGAGAGGGACAGGAGCAGACGGGATGGGAAAATATATAATTGGGGGAGGGGGAATTGCAATGCTATTAGCAGGATCTGGGTAGCTTAAATTGGGAACAGATGTTCTCAGAGAAATGCACGAAAGAAATGTGGAGGTTGTTTAGGGAGCACTTGCTGCGACTGCTGGATAGATTTGACCCGATGAGGCAAGGAAGGGATGGCAGGGTAAAGGAACCTTGGATGACAAGAGATGTGGAACAGCCAGTCAAGAGAATGAAGGAAGCTTGCTTAAGGTTGAGGAAGCAAGGATCAGACAGGCCTCGAGAGGGTTACAATGTAGCCAGGAAGGAACTGAAGAATGGACTTAGGAGAGCTAGAAGGGGACATGAAAAAGTCTTGTCGGGCAGGATTATGGAAAATCCAAAGGCGTTCTACACTTATGTGAGGAACAAGAGGATGGCCAGAGTGAGGGTAGGGCTGATCTGGGATAGTGGAGGGAACATGTACCTGGAGTCGGAGGAGGTAGGGGAGGTGCTAAATGAATACTTTGCTTCAGTATTCACTAGTGAGAGGGACCTGGTCGTTTGTGAGGACAGCGTAGAACAGGCTGATATGCTCGAACAGGTTGAGGTTAAGAGGGAGGATGTGCTGGAAATTATGAATGATCTGAGGACAGATAAATCCCCGGGGCCAGACGGGATATACCCAAGGATATTACGGGAAGCGAGCGAAAAGATTGCTGCGCCTTTGGCGATGATGTTTGCGTCTTCCCTGTCCACTGGAGTAGTGCCAGATGATTGGAGGGCGGCAACTGTTGTTCCCTTGTTCAAGAAAGGGAATCGGGATAACCCTGGGAATTACAGACCAGTCAGTCTTACGTCGGTAGTGGGCAAATTATTGGAGAGGATTCTGAGAGACAGGATTTATGATTGTTTGGAAAAGCATGGTTTGATTAGAGACAGTCAGCATGGCTTTGTAAGGGGCAGGTCCTGCCTCACAAGCCTTATTGAATTCTTTGAAGATGTGACAACACACATTGATGAAGGTAGAGCAGTGGATGTGGTGTATATGCATTTTAGCAAAGCGTTTGATAAGGTTCCCCATGGTAGGCTCATTCAGAAAGTAAGGAGGCATGGGATTCAGGGAAAGTTGGCTGTCTGGATACACAATTGGCTGGCCCATAGAAGTCAGAGTGTGGTAGTAGATGGAAAATATTCAGCATGGAGCTCGGTGACCAGTGTACTTCCACAAGGATCTGTTCTGGCACCTCTGCTCTTTGTGATTTTTATAAATGACTTGGATGAAGAAGTGGAGGGCTGGGTTAGCAAGTTTGCCGATGACACGAAGGTTGCTGGAGTTGTGGATAGTGTGGAAGGCTGTTGTCGGTTGCAACGGGACATTGACAGGATGCACAGCTGGGCTGAGAACTGGCAGATGGAGTTCAACCTGGAAAAGTGTGAAGTGATTCATTTTGGGGGGTCGAATTTAAATGTGGACTACAGGTTTAAAGACAGGATTCTTCGTCGTGTGGAGGAACAGAGGGATCTTGGGGTCCATATCCAAAGATCGCTCAAAGTTGCCACCCAAGTTGATAGTGTTGTTAAGAAGGTGTATGGTGTGTTGGTTTTCATTAACAGGGGGATTGAGTTTAAGAGCTGCGAGGTTATGCTGCAGCTATATAAGGTCACGAGTAGGACTCGAAGCCTGGTGGGAATTGCTGGAGCGTTCCAGTTATACCAACTCTGTAAGTGAACAGTTTGCTCACACAATGGAGTTAAATCTCCTTCTGTACTTTTCAAGGCATATGATGCCAAGAGGGCCAAAACTACTGGAGTGCACTACCGGTGTTGCTTCCTTAGCTCAGAAGGCTAGTACAGAACGCCACAGCACTGAGGGAGGTGAGCTGTTCATGCCTCCGGGTGGGAGCTAGTTACCTCCCAAAGAAGCATTTGTGGAGAGAGCAACAGAGTTAACCTTTCAGGTCAGTGAGCTTTGATCAGAAATGGCAAAGGGTAAAAATTTGATGGGTTTTTAGCAAATAAAGCGGAGGTGGGGCAACAGAGAACAAAATGGAAGGTGTTGATAGGCCAGAGGGTCACAGAGAATAACTGATAATGAGGTCATGGGGCAAAGTCAAAGAGACTGTGTTAATGGCGTGGTGAAAGACAACGCGTCAGTCCAGAGAGTATGTTAAATGACTGAATAATAAAATCTCTAGCCGAAAGCAACAAACATGAATAAACACAGTGGGCAGGAATATGGTGAAAAAAATTGAATGATGAAACAAAGTAAAATAATAAAAGTAAACATGAAAGACAAAGTTAAAAATATAAAAAATTGGGGGCCTCATGCTCTGAAATTATTGAACTCAGTCTTCAGCTCGCAAGGCTGTAGAGTGCCTAACTGGTGAATGGGATGCTGATGCTCGATCTTGTGTTGATGTTCACCTGAAGACTGCAGCAATCCAAGGACAGAGATGTGGGCTTAACAGCAGGGGTGTGTGTTGAAATGGCAAGTGACAGATGGATCAGGATCATGTTTTAAGACTGAGCGGAGGTGTTCAGAAAAGAGCTTACCGAATCAACGTTTGGTCTCCCAAATGTAGAGGAGACCACAATGTGAGCAGCGAATGCAGTATACTAATTTGAAAGACGTACAAGTAATGGCTGCTTCATCTGAAATGGGTGTTTCGGGCCTTCGATAGCGAAGACAGAGGAGTGAAAAGGCAGGTATTACACATCCTTGCGATTGCATGGGAAGGTGCCGTGGGAAGGGGACGAGGTGGCGAGGGTAATGCAGGAGTGGACCAGGGTGTTGCAGAGGGAACAATCCCCTCAGAAGGCTGACAGGGAGAGGAGATGTATTTGGTGGTGCATTACGCTGGATGTGGCTGAAAGGGCGTAGGATAATCATATGCATGTGCAGGCTGGTGGGTGGAAAATGTGGAAATGAGGATCCCTGTCGCAGTTCTTGGAGGGAGAGGAAGGGCTGAGGGTACAGGTGCAGTAAATAGGCCGGACACGGTTGAGGGCCCTGTCACCCACAGTGGGGAGTAATCCTTGGTTGTGGAAACAATAAACCATATTAGAGGCGCTGTCATGCACAGTGAATCGTCACAAGGTTGAACACAGCTTCCAGGGAAACCTGTGCAGTGAATAGTCACAAGTTTAAACACATGGTCTGGGCGGAGGATGCACGGTTAATTATCACAAGATTAAACACAGGGACCAGGGACTCCTGCACAGTGATTGGACACATGTTTAAGCACAGGGGCCGTGGAGAACCTGCACAGTGAATAGTCACAAGTTTAAACACAGGGCTCGGGGGATCCTGCACAGTGAATAGTCACAATTTAAACACATGGCCTGGACGGAATATGCACGGTGAATTATAACAAGATTAAGCACAGGGACCAGGGGCTCCTGCACAGTGAATAGTCACAAGTTTAAACACAGAGCCCGGGGGAACCTGCATAGTGAATAGTCACAAGTTTAGACCCAAGGCCCGGGGGTCCTGCACAGTGAATAGTCACAAGTTTAAAAACAGGGCCGAGGGGTCCTGCACAGTGAATGGTCACAAGTGTAAGCACAGAGTTAACGGGGGGTGGGGAGGGGGGGTGGGGGTGGCGGGATCCTGCACAGTCAATAGTCACAAGATTAAACACAGGGTCCGGGGGATCCTGCACAGTGAATAGTCCCAAGTTTAAACACAGGGCCCAGGGGATCCTGCACAGTGAATAGTCACAGGTTTAAACACAGCGCCCAGGGGATCCTGCACAGTGAATAGTCACAAGTTTAAACACAGCGCCCGGGGCTCCTGCATAGTGAATAGTCACAAGTTTAAACACAGGGCCCAGGGGATCCTGCACAGTGAATTGTCACAGGTTTAAACACAGGGTTCAGGGGATCCTGCACAGTGAATAGTCACAAGTCTAAACAGAGGGCCCGGGGGATCCTGCACAGTTAATGGGTACAAGTTTAAACACATGGCCTGGGGGAACCTTGCACAGTGAATTGTCGCAAGATTAAATACACAGTCCAGGAGATCCTGCACAGTGATTCGTGTCAAGTTTAAACACATTGCTCGGGTGGATCCTGCACAGTGATAGGTGTCAAGGTTAAACACAGGGCCCCGGGGGATCCTGCTAAGTGATTCGTAATAAATGGAAACACAGAGCCCGGGGAGAAACCGCAGAGTGAATAGTCACAAGTTTAAACACAGGGTCCGGGGTATCCTGCACAGTGATTCGTGTCAAGGTTAAACACAGGGCCCGGGGGGAAGCCGCACAGTGAATAGTCATAAGATTAAACACAGGGCCCGGGGTAAGCCACACAGTGAATAGTCATAAGATTAAACACAGGGCCCGGGGGGGAAGCCGCAAGGTGAATAGTCACAAGATTAAACACAGGGACCAGGGGGAAACCGCAAGGTGAATGGTCACACGATTAAACACAGGGTTCGGGGGGAAGCCACAATGTGAATAGTCACAAGATTAAGCAAAGAGCCCAGGGTGTACCGGCACAGTGCTCTGACCATTCCCTCTCGTAAATATAATGGTCACGAGTAGGACTCGAAGCCTGGTGGGAATTGCTGGAGCGTTCCAGTTATACCAACTCTGTAAGTGAACAGTTTGCTCACACAATGGAGTTAAATCTCCTTCTGTACTTTTCAAGGCATATGATGCCAAGAGGGCCAAAACTACTGGAGTGCACTACCGGTGTTGCTTCCTTAGCTCAGAAGGCTAGTACAGAACGCCACAGCACTGAGGGAGGTGAGCTGTTCATGCCTCCGGGTGGGAGCTAGTTACCTCCCAAAGAAGCAGGTTGCTGACTTTTAAGAGCAAAGTATGTTGTATTAGCATTCAACACCCAACCACCACTTCTAATACACCGAACGTCTCTCTACCCCCAGCACAAGTACAGTGATCTAGGGGGAGACGTGTATGGAAGCCTTGGGGTAGCTGGGTACTGTTGGTATGCCTGTGATGTTGTAGACATGAACCCAAATGAGTTATCTCATATTGACCCCACATCCTACAGCTTGCAGATTACTCATCTTATACACAGGGTAAACACACCATGTGATGCAAGCGTCGCAGTACAGTAAGTAGTCATGTGTGGGCTTCAGATGCAAAATTAGCAGTCAATACCCACATAGTCGAATAGCCTGCTACCACTCAGTTCGAAGACTCACATTTGAAGAATATCTTCTTGGGCAAGGTCGTGGGGAACTACTAACACCTGTCAAATTGGAAATCAGTGGAATTACAGGCTTCAACAGAAGATAAGTCCAGAACAGCCATTGCACAGTGCACCAGATTGTATTTATTCAGTAGCTTTGAGGTAGCAAAATGTCCCAAGGCACTTCACAGGAGCATTATCCAAGAAACATTAGCACTAAGACAGGGGATATTTAGATCAAATGACCAAAGAAGATAGCAGAACAAATGACCAAAAGGTTGATCAAAGAGGGACGTTTCAAGGAGTGTATTAAAAGTAGGACAGATAGTGAAGCAGTTTAAAGATGGTATATCAGCTCATTGCATCTGTGCTGTTTCTTCACGGAGCTATCCAGTCATTCCTACTCTTCCCACTCAATCCCCATAGTCCTGCAAGTTTATTTCCTTCACGTTTATGTACAATTTCAATTTGAAGTCATTGCTTGTCTCTGCTTTCACCACTCTTGTGGGCAGCAGGATCCAGATCATTACCAGCCGCTGTGTAAAAAAAATACATCCTAATCATATTTCGCCTGTGTCTCTTGCTCAAAGCCTTCAATCTGTGTCCTCTCTTCCTTGTACCACAAATTGCTGGGAAAGGTTTTTCGTTCTCTAACTTATCTAAGCCTGCTATAACCGTGTACACTTCCAATAAATCTCCCCTCAACTTCCTTTGTTCGAAGGAGAGCAGCCCAGCTTTTCCAACCTAACCTTATAACTAAAATCCTCCATCCCTCGAACTATTCTGGCAAATCTCTTCTGCAGCATCTCAAAAACCGTCACATTCTTCCTAAAGTGTAGTGACCATAATTGGACACAATATTCAAGTTGGAGCCTAAAAAAGAGCTTTATACATGTTCAGCATAACTTCCCTACTTTTGTACACAATGCCTCTGTTCAGGAAGCCCAACATCCCATATGCTTTGCTAATCACTCTCTCAATATGTTCTGCCACTTTCAAACATCGATGTACATGCACCCCGCAGTCTTTCTTTTCCCCCACACTCTTTAGAACTGTGTCATTAAGTATATATGGACTCTCCTTATCCCATCTGCCAAAATGCATCAACTAACACTTGTCAGTATTGTATTCCATCTGTCACCTGTCTGCCCATTCTGCTAGCCTATCTATGTCCCGTTGTAGGCGGTTCATCTCATCCTCACTTTTTGCCACCTCTCCAAGTTTGGTGTCATCTGGAGATTTTGCGATTCTACTCTGTATTCTAAGATCCAAAGAATTTATAAAGACCAAAACAGGAAAACATTGCTCCCCCACTGACTCTTGGGGAACACCACTGTCTACCAACCTCCAGTCTGAAAAACAATCATTTACTATGAGTCGATGTTTTCTGTTCTGAAACCAATTTTTGATTCAGTTGAACACTGCCCCTTCTATTCTGTGAACCTCAATTTTGTTCACCAACCTATATGTGGTGCCTTATCAAACGTTTTCTTCAAATCCATGCAAAACAACATCCACCACATTCCCTTCATCAACCTTCTCTATTATTTAATCAAGCTAGTCAAGTAAAATCTGCACATTACAAATTTGTTTCGGCTATCCTTAAGTAATTAGAACGTCTCCAGGTATGTGTAGATTTTCACCCTGATTATTGTTTCTAAAACCTTACGCATCACTGATGCTAAACTAACTGGTCTGTCGTTGCGAGGTCTGTCTTTACACACTGTCTTCAACGCATTTGCCACTTTTCAATCCTCTGGCTCCAACCCTCCCCCACCCCATCTGCAGGGAAGGATTGAAGATTATAGTAAGCCCTTCCATTACCACCATCACTGCTTCCCATTGCAGCCTCGGAATCTAGTCATCTAGATCAGGTGTCTTAACGACCCTTACCTTAGTCAACCTTTTTAGTATCTCTCCCTCTCAAAGTTTATCCGATCCATTGCTTCTACTCTCCCTGCTTCTGCAGACATTTTGTCAGTTTCCACTTCCTGAGTGAACACTGATATTAAGTATTGATTAGGTATACTAAGTATATATTAAGTATATGTATGCTTCATAAAAGAGCACTGAAAACTTAATTCTTGCACTATAAATACACATATGACTGCCTTCAAAATCTTAGCAAAGAATCAGAGCTCCTTGGCTGTAGTTCATGCATCCGTGATCTACTGATGTAACTATAATATCCTTCTGTTCAAGATGGGTTAATGAACTGTTTATCCCGGCTTCTTCAGCAATGCTTGGGTCCAGGCTTACCTTCCAGTCACATCAGTCCTCTGTTGTACCTTCCACTGCTGTCGGTACTGTGCAACTGAGCTGTGAACTTTACCTTGAACAGACTCCTCTGACTCACTATCATTTCCACGCGGGATGATAATCTCTGAGTTCGTGTGTGCTGAAGACTGAGGGGGTGACGGTACATATTGGTGTTGCTGGTCGGACTCGCATTTTCTGAACGGACTAACCAGTCAAAACAGAAAAAAACGATGAATGAATGGAAAACATTGGGCAGGTTTACAGCTTGCTCCAGCTGGGTGTGGTGAGGCATCCAAACTTGAGAAGCTTCCTGAAAGAGATTCGCTGGCAGAACTCTTTTGCGAGGAGCAGCTTTGACAGAACGAGGTGCGGAGCGGACTTTCAGCTGAGCGGTCAATTTCAGTAAGTAACAAGTTAATCCCCTTTTGTTTCGGAGGACCAGGGGACTGCTGGGTAGGGGAAAACTATTTATTTGGGCAGTTTTAAAATCTTTGTCTTTTGCGAGGAGCAGCTTTGACAGAGTGAGGTGCGGAGCGGACTTTCAGCTGAGCGGTCAATTTCAGTAAGTTACAAGTTAATCCCCTTTTGTTTCGGAGGACCAGGGGACTGCTGGGTAGGGGAAAACTATTTATTTGGGCAGTTTTAAAATCTTTGTCTTTTGCGAGGAGCAGCTTTGACAGAACGAGGTGCGGAGCGGACTTTCAGCTGAGCGGTCAATTTCAGTAAGTTACAAGTTAATCCCCTTTTGTTTTGGAGGACCAGGGGACTGCTGGGTAGGGGAAAACTATTTATTTGGGCAGTGGCAGTACCCGAGACACTACACGTGTAGTGTCTCCCACCCACACTCCTCCTATAACAAAAAAAAGGACTCTGGTATGTTGATAAGGTAAGCTTTTTATTTAAAAAGTTCAGTCCGTCGGATTGCTAAGCGAACAAGTTTTGACTTTTTTTTTTCGTTTGGTTTTTCAGTAGATTTATTGGGAATCTAGAATAGTGGGAATGGAGGTAAAGGCAGTTGTATGTTCCTCCTGCAGAATGTGGGAGGTAGGGGTCGCCAAGAGTGTCCCTGCTGACTGCATCTGCGGGAAGTGCACCCAACTCCAGCTCCTTGCAGACCGCGTTAGGGAACTGGAGCTGGAGCTGGATGAACTTCGGATCATTCGGGAGGCGGAGGGGATTATTGACAGGAGTTATAGGGAGGCAGTCACACCTCAGGTAAAAGAAGTAGGTAGATGGGTTACCGTCAGGGGAAGGAAAGGGAACCAGCAGGCAGTGCAGGGATCCCCTGTGGCCGTTTCCCTCAACAACAGGTATACCGTTTTGGATACTGTTGGGGGGGACGACTTACCAGGGGTAAGCAATGGGGTGCAGGTCTCTGGCACAGAGTCTGTCCCTGTTGCTCAGAAGGGAAAAGGGAAGAGGAGCAGAGCATTAGTCATTGGGGACTCCATAGTTAGGGGAACAGATAGGAGGTTCTGTGGGAACGAGAGAGACTCACGGTTGGTGTGTTGCCTCCCAGGTGCCAGGGTACGTGATGTCTCCGATCGTGTTTTTGGGATCCTTAAGGGGGAGGGGGAGCACCCCCAAGTCGTGGTCCACATAGGCACCAACGACATAGGTAGGAAGAGAGATGGGGATTTATGGCAGAAATTCAGGGAGCTAGGGTGGAAGCTTAGAGCGAGAACAACCAGAGTTGTTATCTCTGGGTTGTTGCCTGTGCCACGTGCTAGCGAAGAGAGGAATAGGGAGAGAGAGGAGTTGAACACGTGGCTGCAGGGATGGTGTAGGAGGGAGGGTTTTGGTTTCCTGGATAATTGGGGCTCTTTCTGGGGTAGGTGGGACCTCTACAAACAGGATGGTCTTCACCTGAACCAGAGGGGTACCAATATCCTGGAGGGGAGATTTGTTAGTGCTCTTCGTGGGGGTTTAAACTAAATCAGCAGGGGAATGGGAACCTAAATTGTAGTTCCAGTGTACAGGCTGTTGAGAGTAGTGAGGTAGGGGATAAGGTTACAGGGACGCAAGAGGGCACTGGCAAGCAAGAACTTGGTTTAAAGTGTGTCTACTTCAACGCCAGGAGCATCCGGAATAAGGTGGGTGAGCTTGCAGCATGGGTTGGTACCTGGGATCCTGATGTCGTGGCCATTTCAGAGACATGGGTAGAGCAGGGGCAGGAATGGATGTTGCAGGTTCCGGGATTTAGATGTTTCAGTAAGAACAGAGAAGAGGGTAAAAGAGGGGGGGGGGGAGCGGCATTGTTAATCAAGGAAAGTATTACAGCGGCAGAAAGGACGTTTGAGGACTCGTCTACTGAGGTAGTATGGGCCGAGGTGAGAAACAGGAGAGGAGAGGTCACCCTGTTGGGAGTTTTCTATAGACCTCCGAATAGTTCCAGAGATGTAGAGGAAAGGATAGCGAAGATGATTCTCGACAGGAGCGAGAGTAACAGGGTAGTGGTTATGGGGGATTTTAACTTTCCAAATATTGACTGGAAATACTATAGTTCGAGTACATTAGATGGGTCTGTTTTTGTCCAGTGTGTGCAGGAGGGTTTTCTGACACAGTATGTGGACAGGCAAACCAGGGGCGATGCCACATTGGATTTGGTACTGGGTAATGAACCCGGCCAGGTGTTCGATTTAGATGTAGGTGAGCACTTTGGCGATAGTGATCACAATTCGGTTAGGTTTATCTTAGCGATGGGCAGGGACAGGTATATACCGCAGGGCAAGAATTTTAACTGGGGGAAAGGAAATTATGATGCGATTAGGCAAGATTTAGGATGTGTAGGATGGGGAAGGAAACTGCAGGGGATGGGCACAAACGAAATGTGGAGCTTATTCAAGGAGCAGCTAATGCGTGTCCTTGATAAGAATGTACCTGTCAGGCAGGGAGGAAGTTGTCGAGCGAGGGAGCCGTGGTTGACTCAAGAAGTTGAAGCGCTTGTCAAGAGGAAGAGGGCGGCTTATGTTAGGATGAGACGTGAAGGCTCAGTTAGGGCGCTTGAGAGTTACAAGCTAGCCAGGAAGGATCTAAAGGGAGGGCTAAGAAGAGCAAGGAGAGGACACGAGAAGTCATTGGCGGATAGGATCAAAGAAAACCCTATGTCTTTCGATAGGTATATCAGGAATAAACGAATGATAAGAGTTAGAACAGGGCCAATCAAGGATAGTAGTGGGAAGTTGTGTGCGGAATCAGAGGAGATAGGGGAAGCGTTAAATGAATATTTTTCGTCAGTATTTACAGTAGAAAAAGAAAATGTTGCCGAGGAGATTACTGAGATACAGCCTACTGGGCTAGATGGGATTGAGATTCACAAGGAGGAGGTGTTAGCAATTTTGGAAAAAGTGATAATAGATAAGTCCCCTGGGCCAGATGGGATTTATCCTAGGATTCTCTGGGAAGCCAGGGAGGAGATTGCAGAGCCGTTGTTGTTGATCTTTATGTCGTCATTGTCGACAGGAGTAGTGCCGGAGGACTGGAGGATAGCAAATGTTGTCCCCTTGTTCAAGAAGGGGAGTAGAGACAGCCCTGGTAATTATAGACCTGTGAGCCTTACTTCGGTTGTGGGTAAAATGTTGGAAAAGGTTATAAGAGACAGGATTTATAATCATCTTGAAAAGAATAAGTTCATTTGCGATAGTCAGCACGGTTTTGTGAAAGGTAGGTCGTGCCTCAGAAACCTTATTGAGTTTTTCGAGAAGGTGACCAAACAGGTGGATGAGGGTAAAGCCGTGGATGTGGTGTATATGGATTTCAGTAAGGCGTTTGATAAGGTTCCCCACGGTAGGCTATTGCAGAAAATACGGAAGTATGGGGTTGAAGGTGATTTAGAGCTTTGGATCAGAAATTGGCTAGCTGAAAGAAGACAGAGGGTGGCGGTTGATGGCAAATGTTCATCCTGGAGTTTAGTTACTAGTGGTGTACCGCAAGGTGCTGTTTTGGGGCCACTGCTGTTTGTCATTTTTATAAACGACCTGGATGAGGGTGTAGAAGGGTGGGTTAGTAAATTTTCGGATGACACGAAGGTCAGTGGAGTTGTGGATAGTGTCGAAGGGTGTTGTAGGGTACAGAGGGACATAGATAGGCTGCAGAGCTGGGCTGAGAGATGGCAAATGGAGTTTAATGCAGAGAAGTGTGAGGTGATTCACTTTGGAAGGAGTAACAGGAATGCAGAGTACTGGGCTAATGGGAAGATTCTTGGTAGTGTTGATGAGCAGAGAGATCTTGGTATCCAGGTACATAAATCCCTGAAAGTTGCTACCCAGGTTAATAGGGTTGTTAAGAAGGCATATGGTGTGTTAGCCTTTATTAGTAGGGGGATCGAGTTTCGGAGCCACGAGGTCATGATGCAGCTGTACAAAACTCTGGTGAGACCGCACCTTGAGTATTGCGTGCAGTTCTGGTCACTGCATTATAGGAAGGATGTGGAAGCTTTGGAAAGGGTGCAGAGGAGATTTACTAGGATGTTGCCTGGTATGGAAGGAAGGTCTTACGAGGAAAGGCTGAGGGACTTGGGGTTGTTTTCGTTAGAGAGAAGGAGGAGGAGAGGTGACTTAATAGAGACATACAAGATAATCAGAGGGTTAGATAGGGTGGATAGTGAGAGTCTTTTTCCTCGGATGAGGATGGCAAACACGAGGGGACATAGCTTTAAGTTGAGGGGTGAAAGATATAGGACAGATGTCAGAGGTAGTTTCTTTACGCAGAGTGTAGTAGGGGCGTGGAACGCCCTGCCTGCAACAGTAGTAGACTCGCCAACTTTAAGGGCATTTAAGTGGTCATTGGATAGACATATGGATGTAAATGGAATAGTGTAGGTCAGGTGATCGGCGCAACATCGAGGGCCGAAGGGCCTGTACTGCACTGTAATATTCTAATTCTAAAAAAAAAAAATTAACAAATGGAAGGGAAGCGAGCCAACCGCAATTAAGATCAGTTTGGACCGTTATGTATTACATTGCCGATATTTTATCTTTGGAGAAGTGTTCAATTGATGAGTCACAGGTCATCTCATGTGTTGGTTCGAGTTATGGCGTGGGTCAGTTAGCATGAACTAATTGAGTTTGTACGTAAAGAGGTCAATTTATGAAAACTATAAGTTAATGGTTAGCGGGTCACTAGTTGGTTTATGCTTCGTTCTCTGGCTGTTGTTCGCATTTTCTGTCTTGATCTTGAAGAAGTGAAGAAATACTGGATGGGTGTACGGTTCCAAGTTGGGAAAGCACATATTGCATCAGTTGGAGCCATTGGCACAGTTAATGCAGGAGCATCTACAAGTGCATCTAAGCGTTATGGTGTAAGTATAACCAATTACTGCCCTGTTTTCAAAAGAGGATGAGGATATCACTGTGCAAATGTAGCTGTGCTCTGTGCAGAATTCCACAACAGAGGTAAAAAACAGGACTTATCAATGGAGGGAGATATTAATTAATCAACTTACGCCTTTCAGTCTTCAGCATTCATCATCTCTGTAACTATAAATATTGAATTGTTTATACACAAGTAGAGGGACATATTACTGTTTTTATACAGCCGATGAACTGTGCAATATTGACCAGCAGAGGGAGACATTAGTGTAAAATCTGATCCATACGGAATCCGCAGGCAGATGTGGACATTATTGAATCAATGTAAACATTGCGCTGTGCAGTTTTCACCAGTGTGACAGTTAGCCAACTTATATCTGGTAAGTTACAATTCCTGTCTGCACGATATCTGGTTAAGTCTATTTTCATATCTACATACATAGTGTTCAGATGAAAGTTGTTCGCTGAACTTGATTGTTTAGTTACTGTAATGAATGTCAATTTTCATGGGACCAATTGAATTTCTTTGCTATGAGTCAGCTTCATTGTAATGTTATTCCCCCAAAACGTCAGTGACAACATCAACTCGGGGACAGACATTGTATCAGCTGCTGTATGGGAAGGTAGAGAATGGATCAACGTCTGAGAAGATTCGTTTGGAAGAGTATGATCTGCGAGCTTCAATATGTACAGTCAAATGACCATATACCATCTTTTGAAATTAGAATATATATTGCATTTCTGGGTAGTACGATATCCAACTCGCTGATGCTGGTGTTCCTGGTGAGACTCGATGTCCTGTTATTGATGCCTCTAGATTTTCAAAGAAATATAGACGTTTCTGGGATCGTGTATCGATATTTCCCAGTATTTCTTGGAATGGACAGTATTTGAACAGGATCTCTGGGAGTCTGGATGTATCATCGGGAGGCCAGTGTGAATATCAAGCAATTTGCAGATCAGGCATCTGTCTGCATCTGTCGAACCCATTCCCACATTTCTGCCCTCACCCCAATCCCTTCATTCTAAAACAGCATCAGGGATCTCCTTGCCATCAATTACCACCCTAGCAGTTTCCACATCCAAAATGTCATCTTCCTGCATTTCCACCACAAACAGCGTGATGCATCATCCCCTCCTCTTCACTGTCAGCGTTACGAAGGGACCATTCCGAAGGGTCCAATTTTGGGACCGTAATTACCACAACAGCCCGAGTTGCGGAAAGTATCGGAGGGCGTTCGGTTAATGCTCTGTTCTCATCCCTGTACCCGACTCGAGAACCATGCTGCAGTCCTTCCTGACCCTGTTTCTACTGCATCTTTTGAACTGTGAGTTATGGATTATTGAATCGATTATGTTATTTAGTGATACACTGATTATTATTGCAAGATGTGTATCATTAATCTAATTATCACCTGTACTACCGAACACATTCAGGTGATGTAGAAAGTAAATAATACTTTATACATTTTAATTTTCCTGTGTAGATTTTAATGAAATATCAGAAGTTGTTTATTGCCTTCTACCTGCCGCTCGTACAGAAAGCGCAGGCTGATGTTGAAAATGTTATGAGAGTATTTAAGATGAGTCTGTTAGAAAAAGAGTCACTTCGCTTTTCGAATAGAATCTGTCAGTGTCTGGGATCAATTTACAGAAAATTAATCTATTTTATTTACAGTTGTCATTCATTGAGATGGTATGAAACGGATACTGAAATGGTTTATATAATTTGTAGAAGTTTCATTTGATACATATTTTGGTTTGTTTGTCTCCATTTTAAGTTTTATCAAGTACAATAAGAACAAATCTCCATTTCTATTAAAAAAAAGTCTTGCGTTTAAATAACGCTTTTCTCGACGTCGGAACGTCTCAAAGATCTTTCCTGTCAATTCAGCGCTGCTTTGTAGTGTTGCCTATACTGTAATGTAGGAATCACGGGGGCCAATTTGCACACAGCAAACTTCGACAAACAGCAAAGTTATAATGACTAGAATAACATATATGTGTGTGTGTGCTGTTGGTTGAGGGATCAACATCGGCCAGAACACGAGGGATAGGTCCCCTGCCCTTCTTCCAAATATTGCACCTGAGAGGGCAGAGGGAGCATCTGTTAAACTTCTCTTCTGAATGAAAGCACCTTGGACACTGCAGCACACCCTCAGTACTGCACTGGAGTGGCAGCCCAGACTTTGTGCTCAAGTCTCTGGAATTAGACTTGAACCCACCATTGCCTGACTCAGAAGTGAGAGAGCTACCAACTGAACTATTGCTGACAGCAATACTGCTTTGCTGACAGTAAAGGAGATGGAATATTTTACATTTGATTAAATGTAAAATTTTAAATTCCCAGTTGAATTTGTGTCGAACACAAAGACTGTGACAGTTTGTTTTACTTTTCCCCCTGCGTTTCTTATACTGACACAGCCAGCTGGATTTGAAATTCTAATCTGATTATTTAAAGCCAGCCTAATAGAAGTAGAGTACGGTCTTTGTTTGAATACAGTAAATCGAGTCTGGGTGCAAGTTACCTCATTGAGTGTAGAACAGCAGTCAAAACTACATCTGCTACCGACTGAACCGCCAGACATATTTCTGTCACAGATATTTCTCAATATAAGTACTGTCTGCTCGCCTAGTAATACAGTTCACAAAACTATACAGTTTAAAATAGTTTGTTCACTATTGAAGTGCTATGTTAAATCTATAATAAACTCTCAACTGGAGATGTAACTAACTGTTTTTTTCAATTTGTTTCCATTGCTAGTATATTTATCAAGTGCACTCTGCAAAAAAAACTGATGTTACTGAAATTTCCTAAATCGTTGGGGTGTGTTTACCTGAAGTACTGTCGTCATTTTGGCGATATTTTTCTGCACCCATTTATTGTCCACCCCTAGTTTCCCTAACAAGGTGTGCATCACCTTACTCCTTGCACCAGTGGATTATCTGGAAAAAAAAATCTGGAGTGACATGAGTGGTTACAGGCTGAATGGTAAATGCAGGAAATGTACAATAAATGACTGAGTGGATTGAAGAAGATTCACGGACCCTATAGAAGCACTGAGCCTGGACACTGTAAAAGGGGAATTTGCAGGAGCTGACTATTATCAGGGAAAGTTGGGAGGAATGATGCGGCTCCATGACTGGGAAGAAGTCACATAGTATTTACATTGTGTAACTGGAAGCATAAAGAGACCAGTGAGATTATAGTTGGGAAACTGCAACACATTCAAGATTAAAACGGTAAACACAGCTGAGGGCAGGAATCGGTATCCCCGTGTCTATAGTATATCACCAGAGTATGCAAAGAGACAACGATACATGGGAGAAATATTATCACCAGGGAGATGGGGACCAGGTCACCACATCGTCGATTGTATATTATGTTGTTAATAGAAAAACACCTGGAAATCTATGAGGCACATTATCATCAGGGGATGGGAGCAGTCAACACACTGAATGCATTTTTGAAAATTAGAAACGCTTAGCCAATAAACGGGAGGGCCATTGATCGAAAATCATTTACAGTTAAAAGAATAGGGCAGGCGGTAGAGGACAGGTTACAAGAGAACCAGAACAGCAGGAACTTAATAGGAAACAGTCAGCACGCAGTTGGAAGACTGCCAGACCGTTAATCTTGTATTGTTTTGTTTTGTTTGAGGAAGCTAAATAATTCACTGAACGATCGAATAGCCCAATTACACCTTTATAGAAACTTTGAAAGTTACAGGTGGAAGACTTTGCAGGAAATTAAAAGGCATTGAAATTTACCACAGGATCAGAAAAGCTTTAATTTGTGTTGCCATCCCATCAGGAACTTCAGATCAGAGTGCTGAATTCAATGAGAGTGCCATCACCAGCGGGTTCAAAAGGGGCTCCATCAGCACCGTCCTCTCAGGGCACCGACACACCGGTCATCCATGCTCAGTGCACCATCAGCGCAAATTTACAGGGTGATGGGGAAAGGGAGTGGGACGAATTAGACTGCTCTTGCAAAGAGGCAGCATAAGCACCATGGGCCGATTGGCGTCCCTCTGTGCTGAATCATTGTAAGATTCTGCAAGGGAGAGGACCATCACCACCGCCTTCTCAGGGCACCTCCACACTGGTAATACATGGAGCCCACCCACCGTTACCTCAAGGAGAGAGTGCATCCGGGTGTTAGTGTGTGTACATGTGAAAACAATTCAGGATACATTTTGGCCCAGTACCAACATTAATTTATTGCAGAAATTGCATTTTCGATTTAAGGAATGAAGAACAGATGAGATCACCGATCCTTATATAATTTCTTCCCCAAGGTGAGGGGAATAATGACCCAGCAGTTAGATGTACTTGTGCCATTTCTTTCTCACAGTTTCATTCATTTCTTGCCGCAGTGAACTCGAATTGTTAACTTCTTATTTGAGGCAGACCTGAGGATAGATAGGCTGACCCGTTAGATAATCTAACGGGTTAGATAGATCTGCCATTTCTCTGTTCTAATGCACCCCATTAAATGTTAAGCGTGGGCGACAATCTCAGTACGTTTTTGATCACGGATTAACCCGCTGCCCGATTGCTGGTCAGAAAGGGAGTGTGTCCCTCATATTGTTACCAATGATCTTTAACTCTAGCTGGGAGACAATTGCAACCTTCATGCGGAGGGACATTAACTGAGGGTCTCTGAAAGCAGATTATGAGGATTCAGCTCCAATGACAAAAGGTGCTCACATTTTAGACCTCACAAATCAGCACTGACATCGAGATCACATGGCCATCCAGCCCTGTCTTTATGGGCTGTGGTGGGTGAGGGTGCAATTTTTTTTGATCTTTACTGGTTCTGGGATCTCACTGTGTTCGTCCAATCAGTACTGAGCACGTAAATATGTGATAATTACAGTCATGCCCATCTCCCTACTTCTGCAGGTTAAATCTATTCCGAGCCCATCACCACCGAGATCCCATTGGAGCCGTTGTGTTGTTGGAAATGTCCAGTTGTCTCTCGGTTCCCTGCTGGTTTGCACTGTTTATTATAATTTCCCTCTCCTTTTTCCATGTTTGACATTTACTTCGGGTTGTATTCGTGTTCTGGATATAGTCTGGCACTGATTCCCCTCTTTCCTGGTAAATGGGGAGGGACCGTGTGCTGGGAACCTGTGGGTTTAATCGACTGTAATCGCTTGGTGATATTACTGTTAGTTAACAGAGATGGTGAAGCTGAGACTGGTGAATGGGGGCAGTCGATGCGCTGGGAGGGTGGAGATTCACTACAGGGTACAGTGGAGCACTGTGGAAGACTCTTACTGGGACCTGCAAGACGCCGCTGTTGTGTGTTGGGAGCTGGGCTGCGGGTCCGCGGTCTCTGCACCGGGCCGGGCTCACTTTGGGGAAGGTTCCAGACCCATTGTGACAGACGATGTAACGTGCGGCGGGACCGAGGCCGCGCTGTCGGACTATAAGTCAGTTCAATGGGGTCACTATCCCCTGTCACACGCCAATGATGCCGGCGTCATCTGCTCAGGTAAAAATCTTTCTCAATCTCTTATCTCTCACCGCGGCTGACAGAATCTGGGGAAAAAAGTCGACGTAAAATAATCCGGGGCGTCCATATAAAGATGGATCCATAGATAGATTGAAGGCAAATGTTCATCCTGGAGTTTAGTCACTAGTGGTGGACCGCAAGGATCTGTTTTGGGGCCACTGCTGTTTGTCATTTTTATAACTGACCTGGATGAGGGTGTAGAAGGGTGGGTTAGTAAATGTGCGGATGACAGGAAGGTCGGTAGAGTTGTGGATAGTGCCGAAGGATGTTATAGGTTACAGAGGGACATAGATAGGCTGCAGAGCTGGGCTGAGAAATGGCAAATGGAGTTTAATGCGGAAAAGTGTGAGGTGATTCACTTTGGAAGGAGTAACAGCAATGCAGAGTACTGGGCTAATGGGAAGATTCTTGGTAGTGTAGATGAGCAGAGAGATCTTGGTGTCCAGGTACATAAATCCCTGAAAGTTGCCACCCAGGTTAATAGGGCTGTTAAGAAGGCATATGGTGTGTTAGCTTTTATTTGTAGGGGGATCGAGTTTAGGAGCCACGAGGTCATGCTGCAGCTGTACAAAACTCTGGTGAGACTGCACCTGGAGTATTGCGTGCAGTTCTGGTCACCGCATTTTCGGAAGGATGTGGAAGCTATGGAAAGGGTGAAGAGGAGATTTACTAGGATGTTGCCTGGTATGGAGGGAAGGTCTTACGGGGAAAGGATGAGGGACTTGAGGTTGTTTTCGTTGGAGAGAAGGAGGAGGAGAGGTGACTTAATAGAGACATATAAGATAATCAGAGGGTTAGATAGGGTGGATAGTGAGAATCCTTTTCCTCGGATGGTGATGGCAAACACGAGGGGACATAGCTTTAAGTTGAGGGGTGATAGATATAGGACAGGTGTCAGAGGTAGTTTCTTTACTCAGAGAGTAGTAGGGGCGTGGAACGCCCTGCCTGCAACAGTAGTAGACTCGCCAACTTGAAGGGCGTTTAAGTGGTCATTGGATAGACATATGGATGAAAATGGAATAGTTTAGGTCAGATGGTTTCACAGGGCGGCGCAACATCGAGGGCCGAAGGGCCTGGACTGCGCTGTAATGTTCTATGTTCCATGTTCTATCGAGAGATAGCGAGATAGATGGAGAGATAGATAGACAGATAGATAGATAGATAGATAGATAGATAGATAGATAGATAGATAGATAGATAGATAGATAGATAACAGAGAGTGGGGGGGGGGGAGAGAGAGAGAGATTGAGACGGAGAGACAGAGGGCGACTGAGAGTGAAACAGAGAGAATGAAAGAACAAGGGCCTGACATGGAATGAGACTGGCAGCCAGTGAGAGTGATAGGTTGAGAGAGGCAGGTAATCAAGGAAAATGAGAGAGAAAGAAAGAGAGAGAATGAAAGGGAGAGAAAGAGGGCGAATGAAAGTTTTATAGATAGAGCATAAAAGAGAGAGCGAGGAAGAAGGGACAGGAGGTAAGATAGCGCAGTTAATGGAGGACGAGATCAGTACATTAGTGAGACCGTATCTTAGTTCAAAGGAGCAAGTTGTAGAATCAGTTTGGGTGGAGCTAAGAAACAGCAAGGGGCAACAAACATTGGTGGGTGATGTTTTGTAGACCACCAAACTTCGGTGGTAATGTTGGATACGGTAAACATCAGGAAATTACAGCTGCATGTAACATGGGCAATCCAGTAACAATGGGCATCTTCAATTTACAGATAGATTATCTCATCCTAATTAGCACTAATTCTGTGGAGGATAAATTCCTAGTATGTGTACGAGATGGATGCCTGGAGCAGTATGTTGAAGAACCAACTAGGGATTGAGCTATTGCAAATTTAGTATTTTGTAATGAGAAAGGACTAATTAAAAACCTTGCTGTAAAGGAGCCATTGTGAAATCGTGACCACAATATGAGAGAATTTTACATTTGAAAAAAAGACAGAGTTCAATCTGAAACGAGGCTCTTAAATCTGAACAAAGGAAACTATGAAGATATGAATGGCAAGTTGCCTAGGTGTATTGGGAAAATGTATTGAACGATTTGACAGTAGCCAGGCAATGGCTAGTAGTTACAAATGTTGATTCACGCTTGACAAGAAATGTAAATTGCTGGAAGAAACAAAAACCCAAAAGGAAAGGTGAATCAACCGTGGCTAGCAAAATAAGTTAAAGGTTACATTAGGTCAATCTTGTAAGCCTTGTAAGGTCGCCGGGAAACGTGGCAAGCCCGAGATATGGAGCGATTTGGAAGCCAACAAAGGAGAACCAATAAGCTAATAGGGAAATGGAAAATAAAGCTGGAATGTAAGCTAGCTAGGAACTTAATGCTTATTTATGTAAATATAAAGCAATCAATTAGCAAGGACGGATGTGGATCCATTGCAAGCGGTGAGAGGAGAGTTTGGGATGGAAAATGAGGAAATGGCGGAGAAGCGAAATAATTACTTTGTGTCTGTCTTCACGGAGGAAGATACAGAAAATCCTGAAGAAATTCTCGGGAACTATGGGACTTGTAAAAATGAGGATCTGAAATCAATTAGTATAAATTAAGAGGTTGTACTTGAAAAAATAATTGTATTGTAGATTAATAAATCCCCTGGACTCGATGAGCTACATGCCAGAGTATTGAAGGAGTGGCTATAAAGATAGTAGATGCATCGCTGGTTGTCTTTCAATATTCTATATATTCTGGAACGGGTCTGCACACTGTAAATGAGCAAATATCACCAAAATGTTTGAGAAGAGAGCGAGAGAGAAACAGAGAACTACAAACCTATTAGTTTGATGTCAGTAGTCGTGAAAATGTTCGAATCTATTAAGAAGAATGATATAACACGACACCAGGAATAAATCATATGATCGGCGGAGTCACCCTGGATTTATAAAACGGAACTCATGTTTGACAAAGCTTTGGAGTTTATTTTTTGAGGTTTTTCCTTGTAACATAGAGAAAGGAAAACCAGTGGATGTGCTGTATTTGAATTTTAAGACGGCGTTTGATAAGGTCCCGCACAGGAGGTTAATAAACACATTTAGAGCACATGGGATTGGGAGTAACATTTGCTATGCATGGAGAACTGTTTAACAGAAAGAAAGCAGAGAGTAGGAATAAATGGCCCATTGCCAGGATGGCAGGCTGTTACTAATGGGGTACCGCAAGGATCAGTGCTTCAGCCACAGCTGTTCACAATCTATATAAATGATTTGTATGTGGGGGCCAAATGGTATATTTCCAAATTTGCGAATGACACAAAACTCGCTTTAAGTTGTGAGGAAGATGCAAGGAGGCTTTAAGGGGATTTGGACAGGCACAGTGAATGTGCAGGAACATGACAGATGGAAGAGATGTGAATAAGTGTGGAGTGATCTTTACTTCTTTCTTTCTTTCTCTTTCTTTCTTTCATCTCCATGTCTCGAGAGACAATGGATAAGCGCCTGGAGTTGGTCAGTGGTTTGTGATGCCGCTCCTGGAATGGCTATAAAGTCCAATACCAGAGGGATAAACTCTTCCACAGGTGCTGCGGATCAAATTGCTTGTCGGGGCTGTTACACAGTTGGCTCTCCCCTTGCGCTTCTGTCATCGTTCCTGCCAACTGCTAAGTTTCTTTGACTCGCCACTCTTTTGCCCCGCCTTTGTGGCTGCCCGCCAGCTCTGGCGATCGCTGGCATCTGACTCCCACGACTTGTGATCAATGTCACAGGACTTCATGTCGCGTTTGCAGACGTCTTTAAAGCGGAGACCTGGATGGCCGGTGGGTCTGATACCAGTGGCGAGCTTGCTGTACAATGTGTCCTTGGGGATCCTGCCATCTTCCATGCGGCTCATCTCAAGCGCCGCAAGCTCAGTAGGGTATATATGCTGGGGATGTTGGCTGTATCGAGGACTTCAGTGTTGGAGATACGGTCCTGCCACCTGATACCAAGGATTCTCCGGAGGCAGCGAAGATGGAATGAATTGCGACGTCACTCTTGGCTGACAGACATTGTCCAGGCCTGGCTGCCGTACCGCAAGGTAGTGAGTGCACAGGCTTGATACACTCGGGCACTTGTGTTCCGTGTCAGTTCACCATTTACCCACAATCTCCTGGCCGGTCTGGACATAGCAGCGGGTGCCTTTCTAATGCGCTTGGTGATTTCTGCATCGAAAAACAGGTTACTGGTGATAGTTGAGCCTTGGTCGGTGAACTCTTGAACCAGTTCCAGAGAGTGATCTACTTTGGTGGAAAAACAGAAAGGCAGAGTATTTCTTAAATGGTGAGAGGTTGAGAAGTGTTGATGTCCAAAGAGATCTGGGTGTCCTGGTTCATGAGTCACTAAAAGCCAGTTTGCAGACGCAGTAAGCATTTAGAAAATCTAAAATGGTCTGCTGGCCTTCATTGCAACGGCATTTGAATACGGCTTGTAAAGATATGTTGTGGCAACTGTAAAAAGCCTTGGTGAGACTCACCTGGAGTATTCTATACAGTTGTGGTCTCCTCCTGTTAAAATGTGTATACTTGCCTTAATGGGAGTGCAACGGAGGTTCAGTAGATTAACCCTGGAATGGCGGAATTATGATATTGGGAGAGATTGCAGAAACTGGGCCTGTATTCGCTTGCTAGAGTATGAAGAATGAAAGTTGATCTCATTGAAAGTTACTGCATTCTTACAGGGTGTGACAGGGTAGATGTGGGTAGGATGTTTATCTGGCTGGTGAGTCTGGAACCAAGGGACACAGTCTCAGAATAAGGGGCAGGCCATATAAAACTGAGATGGGGAGGAATTTATTTACTCAGATGGTGGTGAATTTGTGGAATGCTGTACCCCATAGGGCTATGGAAGCTCAATCACTGAGTATGTTCAAGACAGAAATCTATCGATTTCCGGATATTAATGACATTTAGGGATGAGAGATAGTGGGTAAAAATGGCGGAGAGGTAGATGATCAGCCATGATCTGTTTGAACGGCACTGTTAGAATGACAGAGCAGGCTCGCCAGCCAAATTGCATACTCCTGCTCCTATTTCCTGTAATCCTATTAGTCATCAATGAGAAGTGCGAAGATTTATTTTAATTTCAGGACAATCCCTGTTTTTCTGGCAATACAAGGAGTTGCATGGTGAAGTGAAATGCAGCCATTTTAATATGCGATTGAAACACCGTGCCATTTTGAGTGATTTATGACCGCAACTTTGATTTTATGTGATATGCCGATGGTTCTTTTAAATGACAAGCACAGCAGTCATTTAAGTTATATGTATGGCTGAAATTTTATCTGATATGCGTTGCAGCCATTTTAAGTGGCATGCAAGGTACATATATTAAGTGATAAGCAGTGTGGCCATTTTAGGTGATATCACCTGTCGCCATTTCAACTGACAGGCATAGTGGTCATTTTAAGTGAAATATGGTGAGGTCATTTTAAGTGATATTTTCTGTTGCTGGTTTAATTATATTTAGGTCAATGAAATGACAAGATATTTGTTGTGGCAATTTTCAATGATGTACCCTGATTCCATTTTATGTGATATGCCTATTGGTCATTTAAAATCATATTTTGATATTTGCTGTGGCCATTTGAAGAGATATTTGCGGTGGCCAGTTGAAATGATGTTTGCTGCAGTGATCTGTCGTGGCATGAAGGAAAGAAAAGAAGGAAAGGCTTGCACTGGAATTGCGATGTTTAGAACTACGGGACGTCCCGAAGTGCTTTACAACCATGGAAATGTTTCTGATGTTGAGTCACAGTTGGAATGTGGAAAACAGAGCAGATAATTAACACGCAGTAAGATATCACAAACAGCAAGGTGATAATAAACAGATCATCATCGAGGGCAAAATATTGGCCAGGGCACCCCAGATAAGCCCCCGCTCTCCTCCAAATAGTACTTTGTGATCTTTTATCTCCAGAGAAGGGCAGACGGGGCTCGGTTTAACGTCTCATCCGCAGAAATGCTCCTTCGACAGTGCAGCGCTCCCTCAGTACTGAGCATCGGACAGTGCAGCACTCCACTAATATTGCCCCTCTGACAGTGCAGGGCCCCAAGGGTACTGCCCCTCTGACAGTGCAGCATTCCTCCAGTACTGTCTCTGCTGACAGGGCAGAGCTCCCACAGTAATATCCCTCCGACAGTCCGGTACCTCTTCAATACTGACCTTCCCACAGTGGAGTACTGGCTCTGTACGTACCCTACAACTGTGTAGCATGCCCGTAGTAATTCACCTGAAAAAGGGCATCGCTCCCACACTGATGACCCTCCAACAGTGTGGCTTCCCTCTCTATTGCCCCACTGGCTATGCAGAGATTCCTCAATACAGCCCATTCAACAGTGCAGCACTCCGACAGTACTGCTCCCTCTAACAGTGCAGTAGTACGTCTGCACTGCTCCTTCCAACAGAAGGAGTAGGCCATTCGGTCCAGCGAACCTGCTCCTCCATTCAATAAGATCATGCATGATCTAATCGCGACCTTGAGTCCACTTCTCTCATTGCAACGCCCACCCGCATTTTCCCCCACACCATAACCGTTTTCTCTCATGTTATTTGTCGATCTCAGTCTTGAATATATTCAATGACTCAACTCCACTGCTCGCTTGGGTGGAGAATTTCAAATAGTAACAACAGTCTGAGAGAGGAAATTTCACCTCACGATCGACTTAAATGGGGGACATATTAATATGAAGCTGTGCTCCCTAGTTCTAGATTCCCCAAGGAGAAGAAGCTTCCTCTCAACTTCTACCTTGTCAGGTTTCCTCCGAATCCGATACTTTGCAGTAAGATCAACTCTCAATCTTCAAACTCCGTTGAGTATGGACACAACAGGTCTAACATTTCCTCATAAGAGGAACCTCTCACCCCAGGAATCGACCGAGTGAACCTTCCCTGATCTGCTTCCATTGCAACTATATCGCTCCTTAAATAAGGTGACCAAAACTATAGACAATGCTCTAGATGCCTTCTCACAAATGGACCGTACAATTGTAGCAATGCTTCACTACTTTTATACTTCATCCCACTTGCAAAGAATACCAACAATCCATTTACCATCTGAATTACTTGCTGTACTTGCATGCTGACATTTTCTGATTCCTGTACATGTACACCCAGGTTCCTCATCCCGCAGCATTGTGCCGTCTCCCCCCACATAAATAATAGTCCTCTTTTTGGTGATTCCCACCGACGTGGAAAGCTCACATCGTGCTCCACGTTATACTCCATGTGCCACAATTTTTCCCACTCACTTAACTTATCTATTTCCCTTTGCAGACTATGTTTACCCTCATCACAACTTGCTTTCCTACCAATCATTGCCTCCTCAACAAATTTGGCTACAAGACTGTCTGTCATTGCATCCAAGTCATTTATATCGATTGTGAAACTTTGAGGCTCCAGCGCTGATCCCTGTTGTCCTGCAGTAGTTGCAGCTTTCCAACCTGAAAAGAACCCATTCATCCCGACTATCTGCTTCCTGTTATTTAGCCAATTCTCCTTTCATGCTGATATGTCGACGGTAAAGCAGTTTCCAGTGGCGTTCCACAGGGCTCGCTAATAGATCCACTGCTTTTTCTGCTACATATTTAGGATTTGGACGTAAATGAAGGGGCATGATCAAAAAGGTTGCAGGCGATACAAAAAAATGGCAATGTGGTTGATAGATAGCAGAATAGCTGTCGACTGCAGGGAGATGTTAATGGCCTAGCCATGTGGGCAGGAAAGTGGCAAATGTTATTCAACGCAGAGACGTGTTAGGTAATGAACTTGGGGAGGTTGAGCTAGGCAAAGGAATACACAATTAATGGGAAATGTGTGACATTGGAGTGAATGTTCACAGATCCATGAAGATAGCAGGGCAGGTCGCTAAGAGAGTTAAGAAGCCATAGGAAAAACGTTTCCTTTATTATCCTAGCTGCGCAATAGGAGAGCGGTTATACTGTAACTATATAAGTCATTGGTTGGGTTACACCGGGAGTACTGTGTGCAGTTCCGGTCACCACATTACAGAAAGGATGTAATTGCAGTAGAGAGGGTACAGAGCAAATTTAACAGGATGTTGCCAGGTCTGGAAACATGTTGCTTTGAGGAAATATTGGATAGACTGGGGCAGTTGTGCTTGGAACTGAGAAGTCTGAGGTGAGGTTAGATTGAAATGTCGTAAATTTTGAGAGTCCTGGAAAGAGTGTATGTGATGGGCCTACTTACTTTCGCAGAGAGTTAAGTGACAAGGGGACATAGATGTAAAGTAAAATCAAAACAGGAAATGCTGGAGATACGTAGGAGGTTTGGCAGCATCTGCGGAGAGGGAAGCAGAGATAACCTTGCATGATGGTGACTCCTCATCAGAACCTTCATCATTGACCTGAAACATGAGACAGGGAAGGTGGTAGGGGTGGAGGAGGTTATAGAGATCGGGAGGGTTGTAGGGCTGATGACGTTACAGAGAGAGGGAGGGTTGTAGAGCCTGGAGTAGGTGACACAGTTAGGGTAGCTTGTCAGGCCCGGAGGTGGTGACAGAGATAGGACCTGTTATAGGGGCTGGAGGAGGCAGCAGAGATAGGGAGGGTTGTAGGGGGTGGAGGTGGTTACAGAGATAGGGAAGGTTGTGGTGCTGGAGGAGATGACAGAGATTGGGAGTGTTGTCGGGGCTGGAGGAGGTTAGAGAGATTGGGAGAGTTGTAGGGGCTGAGGAGGTTACAGCGATATGGAGAGTTGTAGGGGATGTAAGAGGTTGCAGAGATTTGGAGGGTTGTAGGGGCTGGAGGTAGTTCGAGAGATAGGGAGGGCTGTCGGGGCGGGAGAAGGTGATAGAGCTGGGGAGGGCTGTTGGGCTGGAAGATACGACAGAGTTAGGGTGCGTTGCAGGGGCTGATGAGGGTACAAAGATACGGAGGATTGCCGAGGCTGGAGAAGGTGACAGAGACTGGGAGGGTAGAAGGGGCTGGAGGAGGTGTCAGAGAGATCGACGGTTGTCTGTGCTGGAGGATGTTATAGAGATTGGGGGGGGTTGTAGCGACTGGAGGAGGTTACAGGGATAGGGATGGTCGGAAGGGCTTGAGTATGTGACAGAGTTAGGGAGGTTTGTCGACTCTGGAAGAGATAACAGAGTTAGGCAGGTCAGTAGGGGCTGACGATGTTAAAGAGATAGGGAGGTTTGTCGGGGCTGGAGTAGGTGAAAGAGCTAGGGCGGGTTGCGGGGCTGGAAGTGGTTCCAGAGATAGGGAGGTTGGAGGGCCTGGAGGAGGTCACAGAGATAAGGAGTGTTGTAGGGGCTGGAGCAGGTCATTTAGCAAGGGAGGGTTGTAAGGACTGGAGGGGGTTACAGATGTTGGGATGGTTGTAGGGGCTTGGGAATGTCGCAGATCCAGGGAGGGTATGGTGGATGGCAGATGTTACAGGGATGGGGAATGTTGTCGGGATGGAGGAGGTTACAGAGATAAGGAGGCTTTTAGGGGCTGGAGGAGGTTACAGAGATAGGGAGGTTTGTCACGGGTGGAAGGGTTTACAGAGATATTGAGGATTGTTGGTGCTGGAGGACTTCTGAGATTATAGGAAGGGATGTAGAGGCTGGAGGAGTTTAGAGAGTTAGGGATGGTTTGAGGTGCTGGAGGCTGTTATCGGGTTGGGGATGGTTTTAGGGGCAGGAAGAGGTTACAGTGTTAGGGACGGTTGCAGCTCTGGAGGGGATTACAGCGATAGGGAGCGATGTAGGGGCTGGAGTAGGGGCCAGAGATCGGGAGGGTTGTAAGCCGCTGGAGGAGGTGAAAGAGCTATTGAGTGTTGTGGGGCTGGAGCAGGTTACAGAGATAGTGAGGGTTCTACGGGCTGTAGGAGGTTACGGAGATATGTAGGGTTGTAGGGGCTGGAGGATATGAAGGAGTCAGGGAGGGTTGTAGGGGCTGCAGGATGCGAGATAGATATGGAGGGTTGTAGTGGCTGAGGAAGTCACAGGGATTGGGAGGGCTATAGGGGCTGGAGGAAGTTACAGAGATAGGCATGTGACATAGATAGGGAGGGTTGTAAGCCCTGGAGGTGGTGACAGAGCCTCGGAGGGTTAGAGGGGCTGGAGGAGGTGACGGAGATAGGGAGAGTTGTAGGGTCTGGAGAAATTCACAGAGATAAGCAGTGTTGTTGCACTGAAGGGGCAACTGAGCTCGGGAGGGTTGTAGCGGCTGGAGGAGGTTACTGAAATAGGGAGGGTTTTATGCGGTGAAGTAGTTAACAGAGATAGGGAGTGTGGTGGGGCTGAGGAGATAACAGAGCTAGGGAGGATTGTAGTCGATGTAGGAGGTTACAGAAATATGGAGCGTTGTAGGGGCTGGAGGAGGTGACCAAGATAGCGAGGGTTGGAGGAGGCTGCACAGATAAGGAGAGTTGTAGAGGCTGGAGGAGATTACAGAGCCAGGGCGGGTTGTAAGGGCTGGAGGAAATGGCAGAGATGGGGATAGTTCTAGGAGCTGAGAAGGTTACAGAGACAGGGAGGGTTGCTGGTGTAGGAGGAGGTAAGACAGATAGGAAGGGTCGTAGGGGCTGGAGGATGTGACACGACAGGGATAGTTGTCGGGGCTGGAGGAGTTGATAACGATAGGGAGGGTTATAGGGGAGGGAGGATTTTACAGACTTATGGAAGGTTGCAGCTGCTGAGGAGCTTACAGAGATAAGGATTATTGGGACTGAGGCGGTAACAGAGGTACGGAGGGTTGGAGCGTCCGGAGGCAGTTACAGAGATAAGGGAATGTTGTCTGGGCTGGAGGAGGCTACAGAGATAGCGAGTGTTGAAGTGCTGAGGATATAACTGAGATGGGGAGGCTTGTAGCGACTGGAGGAGGTGACAGAGATAGGGAAGTTTGTAGGAGCTGGAGGAGGTAATAGACAGAGGGAGTGTTATAGGGGCTGAGGAGTTAACAGCGCAATGTAGGGCTGTCCGGGCTGGAGGAAATTGCAGAGGTAGGTAGAATTGGGGTGCCAAGGAGGTAACAGAGCTAGGAGGGTGCAGGGACTGGAGGAGATTACAGAAATAGGGAGGGTTGCAGGGGATGGAGGAGGTTACAGAAATAGGGAGAGTTTTATGGGTTGGAGGAGGTGACAGTGATGGGGAGATTGGGTGCTCACTGGACACAGGTGTGGTGCTGGAGGATTGGAGAACAGCTGACATCATACGTCTGTTTAAAAAGGGAGTGAAGGATTGCAGGCCTGTCAGTATACCCTCAGTAGTGGGCAAATGATTGGAATATATTCTGAGAGACAGGATACACTGTCACTTAGAAAGGCACAGCTAATCAAGGATAGTGAGCGTTGATGCATTCAGGGAAGATCTTTCTTCACCATCTTGAGTGAATTTATTGAAGGAATAACACGAAAGATCAAAGAGGGTTGTGCAGTTGGTATAGTCTACAAGGATTTCAGCAAGGCTTTTGACAAGGTCCTACATGACAGACTGGTTGAAAAAATAAAATCCCATGGCATCCAGGGAAATGCAGGAAGATGGATACAAAGGTGTCTCAATGGCAGGACACAATGTGTAATTGTTGATGGGCATTTTAGCGACTGGAGGGCTGTTTCCAGTGGCCTTCTGCAGGACTTAGTACTGAGTCCCCTGCTTTTTGTGGTATATATTAACGTTTTGGACGGAAATGTACGGGGCATGATCAAGAAGTTTGCAGACAGCACAAAGATTGGCCTTGTACAAGATAGCGAAGTGTGTAATTTTAGGCTGCAGGAAGATATTGATGATCTGGCAAGATGGGCAGTAAAGTGGCAAATGGAGTTCAACTTACAAAATTGTGAAGTGATGCATTTCGTTAGGTCAAACAAGACAACTGAATGCACGATTAATGGGGAAATACTGAGAAGTATAGAGGAAGTGAGGGACCTTGGAATGAATGTCCACAGATCCCTGAAGGAAGCAGGACAGGTCGATCAGATGGTCAAGAAGGCATATCGAACCGTTTCCTTTATCAGCCAAGGTATAGAATACAAGAGCAGGGAGGTTCTGCTGGAACTGCATAAATCATTAGTTGGGCCACAACTTGCGTACTGTGTGCAGTTCTGGTCACCTCATTACAGAAAGGATGTAATTGCATTGGAGAGGGTACAGAGGCAATTTAGAAGGATGTTGCCAGGACTGGAAAAATGCAGCTATGAGAAAAGGTTGTATAGGCTGGGATTGTTCTCCATGGAACAGATCTTATTGAAATGCACAACATTTTGAAGGGGCTTGGATGGCGTGGATGTGAAGGTTCGACACGCCTTTGCAGAGAGGTCAGTGACGAGAGGGAATAGATTTAATGTGATTGTTAAACAAATCAGAGAGGAGATGAGGAAAAACGTTTTCACCGAGATGCTGATGTGGGTTTGGAACCCGCTGCCTGAAAGGGTAGTTGAGGAAGAGACCCTCAACTCATTCAAAACGAGTCTGGAGATGCACCTCAAGTGCTGTAATCTGCAGTGCTATGAACCAAATGCTGGAAGGTGGGATTAGAATAGGTGGATCGTTTTTCGGCTGGCACAATGGGCCAAGTGGCCTCTTTCTGTGCCTTCAACTTTCTATGATTCTATTTCTAAGATTCAACGTTTCAAATAAATTAGCCAAGAAATGACGTTCTCTTGTTAATATTAAGCCATCCAACCAGAGTAATGCATTCGTTACAATAAACGTCACATCGAATTCCAAAGATCATTCCCCGCTGCTTTCTTTGGCTCCGATAACAGACAGTTCCACAATTCAGGAATGAACAACTCAAAACTCCCCCGTCTCCAATGAGCAAACCCAGCTCCTCTCTCTCTCTCTTGTCCAGTAACAGGGCAATTCCACAATGTGGGAATGAACATATCCCCAATCTCCATTTAACTAGGCAACCTGCTCTCTCTGGCCCAGAAAACACGCAGTTCTAAAATGTCAATGATAAAAGTCTACAGTTTGCATTGTGCAATGGGAGATCCTCGTTCTGGCCCTGATAAAAGGCAGATCTACAATGTGGCAATGTATAGATAAAAAAAATTCTGTTCCCAGGCTCCAGTATGATTTGAAGATTCAATTCTTTCCCCGATTTCCATATAAAATATATTAAAAATACGACACAAATGTGTTTAGTACTAGCTTTAAATAACTGAGTAATTCAAAGTACATTCCAATCCAGGAAGAAGTGATGAGAGTGTAAAAAACTACAGAGTGAGAGATAGAGGAAAAGGGAGAGAGAGGGATAAAGGGACAGAGCGTGAAATAGAGTGACAGTGAGTCAGACAGAGCACAAAACCAAGAGATAGATGGATAGATAGATAGTTTAGTTTAGAGATACAGCACTGAAACAGGCCCTTCGGCCCACCGAGTCTGTGCCGGCCATCAACCACCCATTTGGACTAATCCTACACTTATCCCATGTTCCTACCACATCCCCACCATTCTCCTACCACGTACCTACACTAGGGGCAATTTATAATGGCCAATTTACCTACCAACCTGCAAGTCTTTTGGCTGTGGGAGGAAACCGGAGCACCCGGAGAAAACCCACGCAGACACAGGGAGAACTTGCAAACTCCACACAGGCAGTACCCAGAATTGAACCCGGGACACAGGAGCTGTGAGGCTGCGGTGCTAACCACTGTGCCGGATAGATAGATAGATAGATAGATAGATAGATAGATAGATAGATAGATAGATAGATAGATAGATAGATAGATAGATAGATAGATAGATAGATAGATAGATAGATAGATAGATAGATAGATAGATAGATAGATAAATAGATAGACAAAGAAAGAGCAAAACCGTATGAACAAAAGACACGGGGTGACAGATAGTGAGAAATGGGAAGCAGAGATAGATAGAGAAATACAGACAGGGAGTGAGAGAGAGGATTGAAGAGACACAGAGAGAGCGAGCGAGAGAGAGAGATAGAGAGAGAGAGAAGAAATATACAGAGCACCAAACATAGTGAGGTAGAGACGTGGAGAGAGGGAATGAAAAAGAGAGATAGGCAGACAGAATGTGTATGAGAGGCAGACAGGGAATGGGAGAGAATTGAGGAGAAAGAGAACAGAAGTGAGAGTGAGTCAGACAAATCACAAAACCAAGTAATAGATAGATAGATAGATAGATAGATAGATAGATAGATAGATAGATAGATAGGAAGATAGATAGATAGATAGATAGATAGATAGATAGATAGATAGATAGATAGATAGATAGATAGACAGATAGATAGGAAGATAGATATATAGATAGATAGATAGATAGATAGATAGATAGATATATAGATAGATAGATAGATAGATAGATAGATAGATAGATAGATGGATAGATAGATGGATAGATGGATGGAGAGAGGGAGAGAGAATGAGCGAAATCGTATGAACAAAAGAGACGGGATGACAGATAGTGAGAAAAGGGAAGCAGAGATAGATAGAGAAATACAGACAGGGAGTGAGAGAGAGGATTGAAGAGAGAGAGAGAGAGAAGAAATATACAGAGCACCAAACAGAGTGAGGTAGAGATGTGGAGAGACAGTATGAAAAGAGAAATAGGCAGAGGGAGTGTGTACGAGAGACAGACAGGGAATGGGAGAGAGAGATGGAGAAAAAAGAGAACAAACGTGAGAGTGAGTCAGACAGAGCACAAAAGCAAGAGATAGATAGATGGATAGATGGATATATAGATTGATAGAGATAGAGATTGAGACAGAGAGAGAGGGCGAGCGAGAGTGAAACAAAGGGCATGAAAGAGAGAGGCGTTGACATGGAATGAGACAGACCGACAGGGAGAGAGAGTGATAGGTTGAGAGAGGCAGGCAAGCAAGGAAAATGAGAGAGAAAGAGGGAGAGTGAGAATGAGAGGGAGAGAAAGAGAGGGTGAATGAAAGTTGGACAGGTAGAGCATAAAAGAAGCATAGAGAGGCTGACATGGAATGAGAGAGTGAATCAGACACGGAGAGAGACAGACATAGAATGAGTGAGAGAGAGGGGAGTGAGAGTGAGACAGACAGAGCATGGGAGAGAGACAGACAGTCAGTGAGTGAAACTGATAGAGCGAGACAGACAATGAGAGTAAGGGAGAGACAGACAGACACTGAGAGAAAGACAGGCAGATGGATCTGAATTTGTTCAACGTGCGTTTTGAGCTGTGGTTTGAATTGGGATGTGTCACTGCCTCCCGAACATTCTCCAATCTCTGTGTGGGGCCTGGAAGGAGGATCACACATTTTCAAACTGCAGTAATGTTCCCGACAAGGGCTTAGAGTTAAATGTTTTACATCAGCAAAGCAGGTCCCCTGGTCAAACTGGTTCTGTCCTCGATCATGCTGAATTAATGTGTCAGTGGACAGGACCCCGTGGAACATATTGAACAACATCCCGATGTGTAACATATTCACTGGTGAAGCAAACTGCTGAGCTGGGTTGTGTCTGGGTGGAAAGGAATCCCAGTTCAAATCCGAAACCCTCTCTCTCCCTGTCCCTCCAGTGGAAGGGATATTTATCTCAGTCTGGTGTGTGGGGGCTGTGTGCTCGCATTGTGGCCTCAATCGATATCGCTTTTGATCCGTTGCTTTCTAACCAGCATTTGTTTGTATGGGGATGTTACTGAGAGATTGTCAGTACAACGGAGAGAAAACAGTTTTGGGATTTTGCTGCACCTATTCCTGAGAATCTTTTGATTTAATTTATCCAATTTAGTTTATTTTTACTTCACTGCTCCTGGGGACATTTGTTTTACTTTGAAAGCTGTAATGAAACATGTGAAGAGAGTGAGAGTGTTTTGGGATGAGGAATATTATTAGACAGGCTGTCCATCCGCCTTGGACAGTGTCCTTCACCCAGAGGCAGGATTCAATGTGTCCACTTGCATTTCTGTCTGGCATTTGATCCCTCATTTCAACATGCGCCAATTGGATTGTGGTCCTTGAGTTTTTAAATGGACTAAAGGTTTAGTTAATTTCGGCCATGCCCGTCATTACGACACAAACATGTTAATCCTTGAGGCAGTCATTTAGGAAGGATAGGTGGAGGGGAGAAGGAAGTATAATAGCGCTTTTAATGCAGGACGAGACAGTACATTAGTGAGACCGTATCTTAGATCAAAGGAGCAAGATGGAGAATCAGTTTGGGTGGAGCTAAGAAACAGCAAGGGGCAGCAAACATTGGTGGGAGATGTTTTGTCGACCATCAAACTCCAGTGGTAATGTTGGACACGGTAAACATCAGGAAATTACAGCTGCATGTAACATGGGCAATACAGTAACAATGGACATCTTCAATTTACAGATAGATTGTCTCATCCTAATTAGCACTAATTCTGTGGAGGATGAATTCCCAGTATGTGTATGAGATGGATGCCTGGAGCAGTATGTTGAAGAACCAACTAGGGATTGAACTATTTCAGATTTAGTATTTTGTAATGAGAAAGGGCTAATTAATAACCTTGCTGTAAAGGAGCAATTATGAAATCGTGACCGCAGTATGATAGAATTTTACATTTGAACAAAAGATGTAGTTCCTTCTGAAACTAGGCTCTTAAATCTGAACAAAGGAAACTATGAAGGTATGAATGGCAAGTTGCCTATGGTGTATGGGAAAATGCATTAAACGATTTGACAGTAGCCAGGCAATGGCCAGTAGTTGCAGAAGTTAATTCAGGGTTGACAAGAAATGTACATTCCTCGAAGAGCAGAAATCCAACAGAAAAGGTGAATCAGCCGTGGCTAACAAAATAAGTTAAAAATTGCATTAGGTCAAACTTGTAAGCCTTGTAATATCACCAGGAAACGTCAGGCAAGCCCAAGGATTGGGAGCGATTTAGAAACCAACAAAGGAGAACCAATAAACTAATAGGGAAAGGGAGAATATACCTGGAAAGTAAGCTAGCGAGAAACTTAATGCTTATTTATGCATTTGAAAAGGAATCGATTAGCAAGGACGGATGTGGCTCCAATTAAAGCGGTGACAGGAGAGTTTGACATGGAGAATGAGGAAATGGAGGAGAGACTAAACAATTACTTTGTATCTGTCTTCACGGAGGAAGATACAGAAAATCCTCAATAAATTCTGGGGAACCATGGGACTTGTAAAAATGAGGAACTGAAATCAATTAGTATAAATAAAGAGGTAGTACGTGAAAAAATAATTGTATTGTAAATTAATAAATCCCCTGGACTCGATGAGCTACATGCCAGAGTATTGAAGGAGTGGCTATAAAGATAGTAGATGCATCGCTGGTTGTCTTTCAAAATTCTTCAGATTCCGGAAGAGTTCCTGCACACTGTAAATGAGCAAATGTCTCCACAATATTTAAGAAGAGAGCGAGAGAGAAGCAGAACTACAAACCTGTTATTTTGATGTCAGTAATCGTGAAAATGTTAGAATCTGTTCAGAAGAATGAGATAACACGACTTGGAATAAATCATATGATCGGCGGAGTCAACGTGGATTTATCAAATGGAACTCATGTTTGACAAAGCTGTCGGAGTTTACATTTTGAGGATGTTCCTTGTAGCATATAGAAAGGAAAATCAGTGGATGTGTTGTATTTGGATTTTAAGTCGGCTTTTGATAAGGTCCCGCACAGGAGGTTAATAAACACAATTAGAGCAGATGGGATTGGGAGTAACATACAGCTATGCATTGAGAACAGGTTAATCGAAAGAAAGCAGAGAGTAGGAATAAATGGGTCATTGCCAGGATGGCAGGCTGTTACTAATAGGGTAACGCAAGGGTCATTGCTTCAGCCACAGCTGTTCACAATCTATATTTGTAAGTGGGGGCCAAATGGAATATTTCCAAATTTGCTGATGACACAAAACTAGGTGGGAAGTTAAGTTGTGAGGAGGATGCCAGGAGGCTTTAAGGCGATTTGGACAGGTTTAGTGAATGTGCAGGAACATGACAGATGGAAGAGATGTGAATAAGTGTGGAGTGATCTTTACTTCTTTCTTTCTTTCTCTTTTTTTCTTTCTTTGGCCTCCTTATCCCGAGAGACAATGGATAAGCGCCTGGAGTTGGTCAGTGGTTTGTCAAGCAGTGCCTGGAGTGGCTATAAAGTCCAATACCACAGTGACAGACACTTCCACAGGTGCTGTGGATAAAATTGGTTGTCGGGGCTGTTACACAGTTGACTCTCCCCTTGCACTTCTGTCTTCTTTCCTGCCAACTGCTAAGTCTCTTCGACTCGCCACACTTTAGCCCCACCTTTATGGCTGCGCACCAGCTCCGGTGATCACTGACAACTGACTCCCACGACTTATGATCAATGCCACAGGAGTTCATTTCGCGTTTGCAGACGTCTTTAAAGCGGAAACATGGACGGTCGGTGGGTCTGATACCAGTGCCGAGCTCACTGTACAATATGTCCTTGAGGATCCTTCCATCTTCCATGCGGCTCACATGGCCAAGACATCTCAAGTACCTCAGGTTCAGTAGGATGTATATGCTGGGGATGTTGGATGCCTCGAGGACTTCTGCATTGGAGAAACTTTCCGGCCGCCTGATAGCAAGGTTTCTTCGGAGGTGGCGAAGATGGAATGAATTGAAACGTCACTCTTGGCTGACATACGTTGTCCAGGCCTGGCTGCCGTACAGGAAGGTACTGAGGACACAGGCGTGATGCACTCGGGCACTTGTGTTCCGTGTCAGTGCGCCATTTTCCCACATGCTCTTGGCCAGTCTGGACTCAGCAGCGGGCGCCTTTCCAATGCGCTTGTTGATTTCTGCATCGAGAGACAGGTTGCTGGTGATAGTTGAGCCTTGGTCGTTGAACTCTTGAACCAGTTCCAGAGAGTGATCCTCTTCGGTGGAAAAACAGAAAGGCAGCGTATTTCTTAAATGGTGAGAGGTTGTGAAGTGTTGATGTCCAAAGGGATCTGCGTGTCCTGGTTCATGAGTCACTAAAAGTTAGTATGCAGACGCAGTAAGCATTTAGGAAGTCAAATGGTATGCTGGCCTTCATTGCAACGGCATTTTAATACAGGTTATAAAGATATGTTGCTGCAACTGTAAAAAGCATTGGTGAGGCTCACCTGGAGTGTTCTATACAGTGGTGGTCTCCTCCTGTTAAGATGTGCATTAATGGGAGTGCAACAGAGGTTCAGTATATTAACCCTGGAATGGAGATATTATCTTATTGGGAGATATTGCAGAAACTGGGCCTGTATCCGCTGGAGTTTTGAAGTATGAAAGTTGATCTCATTGATAGGTACTGCATTCTTTATAGGGTGTGACAGGGTAGATGTGGATAGGATATTTCTGTGGCTGGTGAGTCTGGAACCAAGTGACAGAGTCTCAGAATAAGGGGAAGGCCATATAAGACTGAGATGGGGAGGAATTTCATTACTCAGATGGTGGTGAATTTGTGGAATTCTGGACCCCATAGGGCTGTGGAAGCTCAATCACTGAGTATGTTAAAGGCAGAAATCTATATATTTCTGGATATTAGTGAGATTTTGGGATATGGAGATTGTGGGTAAACATGGCGGAGAGATAGATGATCAGCCATGATCTGTTTGAACGGCACAGTTAAAATGACAGTGCAGGCTCGCCAGCCAAATTGCATACTCCTGCTCCTATTTCCTGTAATCCTATTAGTCATCAATGAGAAGTGCGAAGATGTCTTAGAATTCCAGGACAATGCCTGTTTTGCGGGCAATGCAATGAGTTCCATGGTGAAGTGAAATGCACATCAGCCATTTTATAATGCGTTTGATCCACCGTGCCATTTTAAGTGATTTATGACCGCAGCTGTGATTTTATGTGATATGCCGATTGGTTCTTTTAAATGACAAGCACAGCAGTCATTTAAGTTATATGTATGGCTGCCATTTTATGTGATATGCGATGCAGCCATTTTCAGTGGCATGCAAGGTGCATATGTTAAGTGATAAGCACTGTGGCCATGTTATGTGATATCACCTGTAGCCATTTCAACTGACAGGCATAGTGGTCATTTTAAGTGAAATATGGTGAGGACATTTTAAGTGATATTTTCTGTGGCTGTTTTAATTGTATTTAGGTCAATGAAATGACAAAATATTTGCTGTGGCAGCTCTCAGTGATCTACCCTGAATCCATTTTATGTGATATGCCTATTGGTCATTTAAAATCATATTTGATATTTGCTGTGGCCATTTTACGAGATATTTCCTGCAGTTATGTTTCGTGGCATGAAAGAAGGACAAGAAGGGAAGGCTTGCATTTACATTTCCTTGTTTAGAACCACGGGACGTCCCGAAGTGCTTTACAGCCATGTAAATCTTTCTAGGGTGGAGTCACTGTTGGAATGTGGAAAACAGAGCATCTAATTAACCCACAGTAAGATATCACAAACAGCAAGGTGATAATAAACAGATCATCATCGAGGGCAAAATATTGGCCAGGGCACCGCAGATAAGCCGCCGTTCTCCTTCCAAATAGTACTTTGTGATCTTTTATCTCCAGAGAGAAGGCAGAGGGGGCTCGTTTTTACGTCTCATCTAAAAAAAATGCACCTTCGACAGTGCAGCACTTCATCAGGGGCGGCACAGTGGCGCAGTGGTTAGCACCACAGCCTCACAGCTCCAGGGATCCGGGTTCGATTCCGGGTACTGCCTGTGTGGAGTTTGCAAGTTCTCCCTGTGTCTGCGTGGGTTTTCTCCGGGTGCTCCGGTTTCCTCCCACAAGCCAAAAGACTTGCAGGTTGATCGGTAAATTGGCCATTATAAATTGTCATAAATAGGTGGTAGGGAAATATGGGGACAGGTGGGGATGTCTGTTGGGAATATGGGATTAGTGTAGGATTAGTATAAAATGGGTGGTTGATGTTCGGCACAGACTCGGTGGGCCGAAGGGCCTGTTTCAGTGCTGTATCTCTAATCTAATCAAATCAGTACTGGCCCTTCGACAGTGCTCCGCTGACAGTGCAGGGTCTCAAAGGTACTGCCCCTCTGACAGTGCAGCATTCATCCAGCACTGTCTCTACTGACAGGGCCGAGGTCCCCTAGCAATATCCCACCGACAGTCCGGTACCTCTTCATTACTGAATCCCACAGTGCAGTACTGTCTCTGTACGTACCCAACAACTCTGCAGCACGCCATTAGTAATTCACTTCAAAAAGGGCATCGCCCCCACATTGCTGCCCCTCCAACGGTGCAGCTTCCCACTCTATTGCCCCACTGGCTATGCAGAGATTCCTGAATACTGTCCATACAACAGTGCAGTAGTCCGTCTTTACTGCTCCCTCCAACGGAAGGAGTAGGCCATTCGGCCCTTCGAACCTGCTCCTCCATTCAAGAAGATCATTCGCGACCTTGAGTCCACTTCCCTATCTGCAACCCCCACCCACACTCTCCCCCACACCAGAACCGTTGTCTCTCATGTTAATCGATATTTATCGATCTCAGCCTTAAATATTTTCAATTACTCAACTCCATTGCTCGCTGAGGTGGAGAATTTCAAATGCTAAAAACAGTCTGAGATAGGAAATTCGTCTTCACGTCAGACTTAAATGGGAGACCCATTAATATGCTCCCTAATTCAAGATTCCCCCACGAGTCAGATCTCCTCAGAATCTTATACTTCGCAGTAAGATCAACTCTCAGTCTTCAAACTCCGTTGAGTCTGGACACAACTGGTCCAACATTTCCTCATAAGAGAAACCTCTCATCCCAGGATTCGACCTAGTTAACCTTCTCTGATCTGCTTCCATTGCAAGTATATCGTTCCCTAAATAAGGTGACCAAAACTGTAGACAATGCTCTCGCTGCCTTCTCACAAATGGCCCGTACAATTGTCGCAATGCTTCACTACCTTTATACTTCATTCCCCTTGCAAAGAATACCAACAATCCATTTACCATCTGAATTACTTGCTGGACTTGCAAGCTGACATTTTCTGATTCCTGAACATGGACACCCAGTTTCCTCATACCGCAGCATTCTGCCGACTCCCACCACATAAATAATCGTCCTCTTTTCTGCGATTCCCACCGACGTGGAAAGCTCACATCATACTCCACGTTGTACTCCATCTGCCACATTTTTCCCCACTCACTTAACATATCTATTTCCTGTTGCAGACTACGTTTCCCCTCATCACAACTTCCTTTCCTAACAATCTTTGCCTCCTCAAAAAAATTGTCTACAAGACAGTATGTCACTACATCCAATTCATTGATATGGATTGTAAAACTTGGAGGCTCCAGCGCTGATCCCTGTTGCCCTCCACTAGTTACAGCTTTTCACCTTGAAAATAACCTATTCATCCCGACTCTCTGCATCCGGCAGTGGCGTTCCACAAGGCTCACTAATAGATCCAATGCTTTTTGTGCTATATATTTAGGATTTGGACGTAAATATAGCAGGCATGATCAAAAAGATTGCACACGATACAAAACAATGGCCGTGTGGTTGATAGACTGCTGAATAGCGATAGACTGCAGAAAGATGTTAATTGTCTGGCCAGGTGAGCAGGAAAGTGGCAAATGGTATTCAACGCAGAGACGTGTAAGGTGATGAATTTGAGCAGGTTGGGCAAGGCAAAAGACTGCTCAATTAATGGGAAAATCCGTCGAGGTATGGAAGAAGTGTGGGACCTTAGAGTGAATGATCACAGATCCATCAAGATAGCAGTGCAGGTCGCTAGGTGTGTTAAGAAGACATAGGGAATACGTTTCCTTTATTAGCCGAGGTGCAGAATAGGAGGGAGGTTATACTGTAACTATATAAGTCATTGGTTGGGCCACAACTTGAATACTGTGTGCAGTTGCGGTCACCACATTGCAGAAAGGATTTATTTGCACTAGACAGTGAACGGAGCAAACTTACGATTACGTTGCCAGGTCATAGAAATGCTGCTGTGCAGAAATATTGGAAAGGCTGGGGTTGTTGTGCGCGGAACAGAGAAGTCTGAGCTGTTGTTTGAAATTCACAAAGTTTTAAGGTGTATATAAGGGGCCTATTTACCTTCACAGAGAGGTTATTGACAAAGGGGCATAGATATAAATTGAAATAAAAACAAGAAATGCTGCAAATACTCAGCAGGTCTGGCAGCATCTGTGGAGAGAGAATCAGACTTAAATTTGCAAGTCGTTATCCGGTCATCAGAACCTTCATCACTGACCTGAAACATGAGACAGGGAACGTTGTCGGGGTGGAGGAGGTTACAGAGATAGGAAGTGTTTTCCCACCTGGAGGAGGTTACAGAGATAGGGAGAGTTGGGGTGCTGAGGAGGTAAATGAGCTTGGACGCTTTTATGGGCTGGAGGAGGTAAGATAAATAGGGAGGGTTGCAGGGGCTGGCGGATATCGCAGTGATAGTGAGTGTTGTGGGACTGAGGAGTTAACAGAGATTGGGAGGGCGGCAGGAGATGGAGGAAATACAGAAATAGGAAGGGTTTTAGGGGCTAGAAGATGTTACCGGGATAGAAACGGTTGCATGGGCTGGAGCAGGTTACAGAGAAAGGGAGGGTTGTAGGGACTGGCGGAGGTGACAGAGATAGGGAGTTTGTGTGCTCACTAGACACAGATGTGGTACTGGAGGATTGGAGAACAGCTGACATTTTACCTCTGTTTAAAAAGGGAGCGAAGGATATACCGAATAATTACAGGCCAGTCGGTATAACCTCAGCAAAGGGTAAATAATTGGAATATTCTCTGAGTGACAGGATAAACTGGCACTTAGAAAGGCATAGCTTAATTAAGGATAGTCAGCATTGACTCATTAAGGGAAGATCTTGTTTGACCAACCTGATTGAATTTTTTGAAGAAATAGCAAGAAAGATAGAAGAGGGTCGTGCAGTTGATTTAGACTACAAGGATTGTAACAAGGATTTTGATAAGGCACCATAGGACAGACTGGTTAAAAAATAAAATTCCATGGGATAGAGGGAAATGCAGCAAGGTGGATACAAAATTGGCTCAGTGGCAGGACACAAAGGGCGATTGCTTACGGGCGTTTTAGCGACTGGAGGGCTGTTTCCAGTGGCCTTCTGCAGGGTTCAGTACTGGAGCCCCTGCTTTTTGTGATATATATTAACGTTTTGGATGGAAATGTAGGGGGAATGATCAAGAATTTGCAGACAACACAAAGATTGGGTTTATAGTTGATAGCGAGGAGTATATTTATTGGCTTCAGGAAGATGGGCACGAAAATGGCAAATGGAGTTCAACTCAGAGAGTTGTGAGGTGATGCAGTTGGGGAGTTCAAACAACACAACTTAATGTATGAGTAATGGGAAAACACTAAGAAGTACAGAGGGACCTTGGAGTGAACGTCCACAGATCCCTGAATGTAGCAGGACAGTTTGATTAGTCGAGGTATAGATTTTTAGAGCAGGGAGGTTATGCTGGAACTTTATTAATCATTAGTAAGGCCACAACTTGAATGCTATGTGCGTTCTGGTCACCTCATTACTGAATGGATGTATTTGCACTGGAGAGAGCATAGAGGGAATTTACGAGGATGTTGCCAGGACAGGAAAAATGCAGCTATGAGGAAAGATTGGATAGACTGGGGTTGTTCTCCTTGGAACAGATCTGATTGAAATGTACAAAATTTTGATGGGCCTGGATAAAATGGAGGTGATGGTTCTATTGTCCTTAGCAGAGACGTCAGTGACTAGGGGAAATAGATGTAAAGTGATTGCCAAAATAATCAGAGGGGATATGATGAAAAACGTTTTCACCTGAGGCTGATGTGGGTCTGGAACTCGCTGCGTGAAAGGGTAGCTGAGTCAGAGACCCTCAACTCATTCAAAAGGAGTCTGGATATGCACCTGAAGTACTGTAATCCACAGGGCTACGAACCAAATGCTGGAAGGTGGGATTGGAATAGGTGGATCGTTTTTCGGCTGGCACTGACAGAATTGACCATGTGGACTCTTTCTGTGGGCAATGGTTGCTTTGTTTCTTACTTTACAACAGTGACTGCAATTTACAAAGATCTTCATTGGGTGGAAAGTGATTTGGGACATCCTAAGGTCGTGAAAGGTGCGAGAGAAGAGCAAGTATTTCTTTGCAGACAGAAAATGGATCATCTCATGAGAAGATTGCTCAAACATCACGAGGGAGTCAAGAGATTGTTTGAAAGTCTCAGAAGAGACAAGCTGATATTTCTGACAGAAAAGAGAAATACTGTGTGCATTTGAAATTTATCTCCAAAAACTTAGTTCATTTCCGAGAGTTCGGGTCTTGACATTTATGTACTCAAGGAGTTGGAAGAACGATGTTCACTGAATACACGACTGTATTTGTTCGCTGTTGTATTATATGTTTTACATGTTACTACTTAAAATCAGGTTTTCTGGGATGTTTTCTCTATTCTAAGACTGAACTGAAATCTTACAGAGGAACAAGACAGTCCAGTATGTAAAAGCAATTCACAAGCAGCGGTTGCTGACTGATTATCTGGCAGTGCTGCAAAAACTTACAAAGATCTCAAAGGATAGGACAGGATTTACTCCCATCTGGAAACAACTGGACTTATTAGCAAGAGACAGCGTGGTTTTGTGAAGGGGAGGTCGTGTCTCACGTTTTTGATGGAGTTTTCTGAGGAAGTGACGATGGTAATTGATGAAGGAAGGGCAGTGGATGCTTTCTATATGAACTTCAGTAAAGCCTTTGACAAGGTCCCGCATGGCAGACTGGTACAAAAGGTGGAGTCACACGGGATCAGAGGGGAGCTGGCAAGCAGGATACAGAACTGGCTCGGTCATAGAAGACAGAGGATAGCAGTGGAACGGTGCTTTTCTGAATTGAGGGATGTGACTAGTGGTGTTCCGCACGGCTCAGTGCTGGGACCTTTGCTGTTTGTAGTATATGTAAATGATTTGGTGGAAAATGTAGCTGGTCTGATTAGTAAGTTTGCATTCGACAGAAAGGTTGGTGGAGTTGCGGACAGTGATGAGGATTGTCAGAGGATATAGCAGGATATAGATCGGTTGGAGGCTTGGGCAGGGAAATGGCAGATGGAGTTTAATCCGGACAAATGTGAGGTAATGCATTTAGGAAGGTCTAATCAGGTGGGAGGTACACAGTAAATGGCAGAACCCTGATGAGTATTGACAGGCAGAGAGATCTGGGCGTACAGGTCCACAAGTCACTGAAGGTGGCAATGCAGGTGGATAACGTAGTCAAGAAGGCATACGGCATGCCTGCCTTCATCGAACGGGGCATAGAGTACAAGAATTGGCAAGTCATGCTGCAGCTGTAGAGAGCTTTAGTTAGGCCATGCTTAGAATATTGCGTGCAATTCTGGTCGCCACACTACCAGAAGGCTTTGGAGAGGGTACAGAAGAGGTTTACCAGGATGTTGCCTGTTCTGGAGGGCATTAGCTATGAAGAGAGGTTGGATAAACTCGGATTGCTTTCACTGGAACGACGGAGGTGGAGGGGCGACGAGATAGAGATTTAGAAAGTTATGAGCGACATGGACAGAGTGGATAGTCAGAAGTTTTTTCCATAGGTGGAGGAGTCAGTTACTAGGGGACATAGGTTTAAGGGGAGAGGGGCAAAGTTTAGAGGGGATGTGCGAGGCAAGTTCTTTACACAGAGGGTGGTGAGTGCCTGGATCTTGTTGCCGGGGTAGGTGGTGGAAGCAGGTATCATGGAGACTTTTAAGAGGCATCTTGACAAATACATGAATAGGATGGGAATAGAGGGATATGGACCCCGGAAGTGCGGAAGGTTTTAGTTCAGGCAGACATCAAGATCGGCACAGGCTTGGATGGCCGATTGGCCTGTTCCTGTGCTGTACTGTTTTTTGTTCTTTGTTCTTGTTCTTTGATAGATGGACAATATGAAAGCTTTGGAGGGTTGAGATTCACCCATGAAGTCAAAAAATCTAGTATAAGAATATTTCTTTTAAAGTGATATGAACCCTTGTGTAAATTTGTATTAACTGCAACGCTAGACATTGTTCAACATGCTTTGGCAACATTAACATGTCTGTTTTGTTTTTTTTGTTTTGTTTTTTGCTCTGTAGGCTCTTCGAGGTGCTGGCAACAATGTGTGTGCTGATCAACCAGAATTCGTCAATCAAACAGTGCAGCAGATCTGCAGTACTGAAGACTGATGATCAGACAGCACCGGGAACCTGCAGTACTGTCCATTAGCAAGCAAACAGCACTGGGAAAGCCCGCAACCTGATCTGTGATTTTTACAATCAATCAATCTTTCCTTTGACTGAAAACTACCTTCCAGGCCAATGTCTCTGAATTGAATTCACTGAGCTTAGGAATAGCAGTAAGAAAATTATCATTTGCCTCTGTGTTGCTCATGTTCAAATCTTCATGGCCTTGCACACCCACCCCCTCAAACCACCACTCAAAATCTCTACAGCCCTACAACCTTGCAAAAGCTGTGTTGACTAAAAAGGGGAGAGGGTAAGGAAATCATTTGGTTTGTATCCCTGATCACTGTCCAATGAAGGATGCCACAAAGTTCTCGTGTGTGAAATTTTGGTGTGGCGATGGGGGCATTGCTTCCTGGTGAAGAGATCAGGCTCAGATTCTCCACAGGTCCATCTGCAGGAAGAGCTTGCTGCCGGAATGGATGAGCCTGATCACAACATTTGGAGAAAGCACTGCGCAAAAACCTCTTTGATATCACTACCTTTATTACCATAGTTGGGTTGGGTTGGGTACAAAAAAAGATGAAATGACTCGGGCCCGGTTCGGGTTCAAGTTGGATGTGATTGGGTCGGGCCTGGGTCCGAGTATGCCTTTTCTCCCAAACCAACAGGGAGGTCACCTCAATTTACTGGGCTAATTCCAGGACCTGTGGGAAGAGGCCCTTAAGTAGGTAATACTAGGCCTCTTAAAGGCCTCCAATGGCCTCTGGGCAGGAACTTCTTTGACGGCTTTTTCCACTCCCAACTTATTTCAGAGCGATGGAAATATGACGGGCTCTGCATCCCCTGCCTGCCATCGCACATCTTTGGGACACACGCCTCTGAACCCATCTCGCCGAGACGGGTGGCATTAAATTCAGGCCTAGGATTCATCACACTCCTCATCTTGGGAAAAAGAATGCCTTACTGCTGTAAGGATTTCATTCAAATTATTCAAAAATACAATAAGTTCTTAATACCAGAAACATTTTAACAAATAACTTATTGCGTACAACAGAGATGACACTTTCCTATGCTGCAATAACACATGCCATATTTTATTAGCAATCTAGCTGACCATGGCTGCTCGCCTCATCAAAGTTCAACTGCTCTCTGGTCCAGGTATCACATTTCGCCTGGATGGAAAACATTTTAACCTCAGTCGTCTCTGTGCCAAAACTATACTATACACCATAGACATACATGATCTACCTTTTCTGGATGACAGCAGTGTCATTGCCCACTCTGCACCGGATTTGCAAGCGACTCTTGATCTCTTGACTTCTCCATGGAGGGGACTGGAATGTTTTTTTCTTAATGTTGACAATACAAAACTGATATATCAACCTACACATGGTCACCCATATATTCCATATTCCAAATATGTTGAAGTAAAGACTCTGGAATACATTGAAAGCATCCCATTCCTTGACAGCTACTTCTCTCAGAAGGCCGCCATTGATGGGCAGATCCAACACAGGATCAGCAGTGCTAGCTCAGCCATCTACAAACTACAGGAGCGAGTGTTTGTCAATAAAGACCTCTGCAAGTCAATAAAAGTCCTAGTGTACAAACAGTTGGCGTCACCACACTCCTGTCATCCAGTGAGACCTGAACTGTTTGCGAAGAATATATAAAAGCGTGACAGTAATTTGCTCAGCACTGCCTTCAATGCATCCTCCAGATTAAAGGGAAGGACCATTGAACAAATGTTAGTTTCCTTCTTGAAGCCAACGCCACTCGCATCCAGGCAAAAGTCCTGCAAAGCCAACTTCGATGGACTGGACACTGTGTCTGGGTGACTAAAACCCATCTCCTCCATCCAGGTCCTGTTTTCCAAATTCTCAAATGGCCAAAGTTACGGGGCGGACACAGAAAATGCTTCAAAGACAGTCTGAGGCTCTCTTTAAAGCGCGGCATCATTGAAATTGATGACTGGCAGGAGCTTACGACTAATCCTTCAAAATGGTGACAACTTGCCTTTCATGCTTTGTGTCCAATTGCCGTAATATTGAGGCAGAGTGACCGCAGAGAAGGAAAGAAAAGGAAGAAAATCCCATACTCAGGATCCCTGTACCTCGTGTGAAGTCCTGTCCCATGTGCCCAAAGATCTGTGGGTTGAGAATCGGCCTGTTCATTCACATGAAGACTCATGGCAGCAACGTGCGACCTTGTATAGACGTCATCGTCAAATCCTCTTCTCACTGCTGCTGTCACATGCGTTCAGGACTTCAGAAAAAGGAATTTTCCCCCACACAAGATCAGATGGCAGGTTGTTCAACATTGCCCGTTTTAGGTCGAAGACCAAAGCATGGAAAGTCCTCATCAGGAAACTCCCGTTTGCTGACAATGTTGCATTAACATCCCATACAGAAGAGTGTATGCAGAGACTCATCGACAGGATTGCGGCTGCCTGCAACAAATTTGGCCGAACCATCAGCCTCAAGAATACGAACATCATGGGACAGGACGTCAGAAATGCTCCATCCATCAAAATTGGCGACCAAGCTCCGGAAGTGGTTGAACAGTTCACCTATCAAGGCTGAACTATCACTAGTCTCTCGATGCAGAAATCAACAAGCGTATGGAAACGGCGTCCGCTGCTATGTCCAGACTGGCCAACAGAGTGTGGAAAAATTGCGAACTGACACAGAACACAAAAGTCTGAGTTTATCAAGCCTGTGTCCTCAGTACCTTGCTCTGCGGCAGCGAGGCCTGGATAACGTTTGTCAGCCAAGCGCGACTTCTCAATTCATTCCATCTTCGTTGCCTCTGGAGAATCCTTGGCATCAGGTGGCAGGACCGTATCTCCAACGCAGATGTCCTCGAGGCGGCCAACATCTCCAGCATATACACCCTACTGAGCCAGCTGCACTTGAGATGGCTTGGCCATGTAAGCCGCATGGAAGATGGGAGGATCCTCAAGGATGCATTGTGCAGCAAACTCGTCAGTGGTATCAGACTCACCGGCCGTCCATGCCTCCGCTTTAAGGACGTCTGCAAACGTGACATGAAGTACTGTGAGGTGACATTGACCACAAGTCTTGGGAGTCAGTTGCCAATGATCGCCAGAGCTGGCGGACAGCCATAGAGACTTAGCAATTGGCAATAAAAAAAGGCAGAAGTGCAAGGAGAGAGCCAACTGTGTAACTGTGTAATTTTATCGGCAGCGCCAATGGAAGAGTCTATCATTCTGGAATGGCCTTTCCAGCTACTCCAGGCGCTGCTCCACAAGCCACCGACCATCTCTCGGAGCCTATCCATTGTCTCCCGAGAATAGGAGCCAAAGAATGGAAGAAAGGGCCGTGAAAACTGACATTTGGTGTCAGACACACCCATCTAATTGGCTAGGGCCCTTTGGGGAAGGAAATATGCTACTCTGGCCTATATGTGATTCTGGACTCACAGAAATCTGATTAACTGTTAACTTCTCTCTGAAATGGCCGAACGGACTACTCAGTTGTCAAGGACAATTACACATGGGCAGTAAATGATGGCTGTGCCAGGGTCGCCACTTCTCGTTACTGTAGCATATCTTATTTTACCAACTTTATGCTCTTCCAGTTGGGAATCGACCCCTGAAGGGACACTAATTCGAATTCCTCCATCGAATTACATGCCTAAGGTTCTCAAAGTCTTTTGAAAACATTATCGATCGATGCCATCGACCAAGCAACTTTTTATTGCCTCCAAAAATTCCATGGAATGATTGGCTTTGTTTCATTTTGCAATTTTTTTTTTTTGGCCTGTGGGCCTCTGGTACCAACTTGGAGACATTTGAGAACAGCAGTCTTTACTCTGTCATGGTCACGTGAATGATCATCTGCAGGAGATCGCCCTTCGAAAACTGTCTCCAGGAGCTTGTTGAAGATGATTTCGGCCACTCTATATGTGGAAGTTTCTGAAATGACACAATGTAAACTTCTACTCCCTCTTCACTAATTTTAGGTACCAGGTAAATATACTTTGTCAAATCAGAGCTACAAGGAATTTCTCCTTGGCCAATCTCATCTTTCACCTCCAAATCACGTCCTCCAGCTTTGCGCCTTCCATTCTCAATTCAAGATTTAATGTAAATTAAACATGAACGAATCGTTAAACCACTTTTGATGTTTATTTATCCAAATGGTTACACGTTAATTACCATATACAATTAGCATATATATTCCGGACGCATCCTCTGAACAGGTTTATCAACAAGATGGTGCCAAACAGTTCCACAGTGCAACAAAATCACGGATTTCCTCAGGTAAGTTACCATGTCTTCTCGTCCAAGATGCTGATATGGAAGTAGTGATTGAGTGGTTCATTGACAGATGGGCTGAGGCAGTTCTAGAGGCTGGCATTGTTATGGAGGCGGAAATGGATTTAATGTATGACCAAGGGGTTATGCGAGGTATGGGTCAGGCCTGGAACAATATAGACAACAGCTTGGATGGCGAATGGTGTCAGTAAAATGAGTATAGAGTTTGTGATAGAGAAAAAGATGATTGCTTTGGCATTTCACATATTCAATTGGAAAAGATTGCAGCTCTTGCTGAACAGACATCTGTGCTATGGTCACACAGAGGCAGTGGATGGTCGAGAGAAATGGTGAAGAGCTGGACTAGGGTTTTGTCAGCACACATGTGAAAGGTAACCCCATGTCTGTAGATGATGGTGAAATTGGGAAACTGGCAGATGTGGAAGAGGAGCAGGAAAAATCGAAAGTTCAGGCATAGGCGAATTAATAGAGCTGGCAGGTGGAAGGGATCCATGACGGGAAAATGTGTGTCTATCATCGTATTGGTAAGAAAGGTAGCAAGAAAGCGCTGTCCCACCAAAATTGCCCACACCAGAGTATGGAGAGATCACGGGCGAGGTTTGATGCAGGTTTGGAGGAATGGGTCGAGATGTTGAATATTTAGACAGGGTGGATGGGTGGAAGTCAGAAACAGAAATTGAGCAGTCAATTATTGGGAGTTTTCTATACACCCCCCAATAGCAACAGAGACACGGAGGAACAGATTGGGAGGCAGATTTTGGAAAGGTGCAGAAGTAACAGGGTTGTTGTCATGGGTGACTTCAACTTCCCGAATATTGATTGGAACCTCCTTCGTGCAAATAGTTTGGATGGAGCAGATTTTGTCAGCTGTGTCCAGGAAAGTTTCCTGACCCAATATGTAGATAGGCCGACTAGAGGGGAGTCTATGTTGGATTTTGTGCTTGGCAACGAACCAGGCCAAGTGGCAGATCTCTCGGTGGGAGAGCTTTTCGGTGATAGTGATCACAACTCCCTGACCTTTACTTTAGTCATGGAGAGGGATAGGAGCAGACGGATGGGAAATATTTAATTGGGGGAGGGGTAATTATAATGCTATTAGGCAGGAACTGGGGAGCTTTAATTGGGAACAGATGTTCTCAGGGAAATGCACGACAGAAATGTTTAGGGAGCACTTGCTGCGACTGCTGGATCGGTTTGTCCCGATGAGGCAAGGAAGGGATGGTAGGGTTAAGGAAGCTTGGATGACAAGAGATGTGGAACAGCTAGTCAAGAGGAAGAAGGAAGCTTACTTAAGGTTGAGGAAGGTTCAAACAGGGCTCTAGAGGGTTACAAGGTAGCCAGGAAGGAACTGAAGAATGGACCTAGGAGAGCTAGAAGGGGACATGAAAAAGTCTTAGCGGGTCGGATTAAGGAAAATCCCAAGGCGTTCTACACTTATGTGAGGAACAAGAGGATGGCCAGAGTGAGGTTAGAACCGATCAGGGATAGTGGAGGGAACTTGTGCCTGTAGTCAGAGGAGGTAGGGGAGGTCCTTAATGAACACTTTGCTTCAGTATTCACCAGTGAGAGGGACCTTGTCCTTTGTGAGGACAGCGTGAAACAGGCTGATATGCTCGAACAGGTTGATGTAACGAAGGAGAATGTGCTGGAAATTTCGAAAGACATGAGGATAGTTAAGTCCCCGGGGCCAGACCGGATATACCCAAGATTTCTACGGGAAGCGAGGGAAGAGATTTCAAAGCCTTTGGCGATGATCTTTGCGTCCACTCTGTCCACTGAAGTAGTACCAGATGATTGGAGGGTGGCAAATGTTATTCACTTGTTCAAGAAAGGCAATAGAGATAACCCTGGGAATTACAGACCAGTCAGTCTTACGTCGGTGGTGGGCACATTATTGGAGAGGATTCTGAAAGACAGAATTGATGATTATTTGGAAAAGCATAGTTTGATTAGAGATAGTCAGAATTGTTCTTTGAGGGGCAGGTCATGCCTCACAAGCCTTATTGAATTCTTTGAGGATGTGACATAACATATTGATCAAGGAAGAGCAGTGGATGTGGTGTATATCGATTTTTGCAAGGCGTTTGTTAAGGTTCCCCATGGTAGGTTCATTCGGAAAGTAAGGAGGCATGGGATACCGGGAAGGTTGGCTGTCTGAATACAGAATTGGCTGGCCCATAGAAGAGAGAGGGTGCTAGTAGATGGAAAGTATTCAGCCTGGAACTCGGTGACCGGTGGTATTCTGCAGGGATCTGTTCCGGGACCTCTGCTCTTTGTGATTTTTATAAATGACTCGGATGAGGAAGTGGAAGGCTGGGTTAGTAAGTTTGCCGATGACACAAAGGTTGCTGGAGTTGTGGATAGTGTGGAGGGTTGTTGGAGGTTGCAACTGAACATTGACAAGATGCAGAGCTGGGCTGAGAAGTGGCAGATGGAGTTCAACCTGGAAAAGTGTGAAGTGATTCATTTTGGAAAGTCGAATTTGAATGCAAAATACATGCTTAAAGACAGGATTCTTGGCAGTGTGGAGGAACAGAGGGATCTTGGGATCCACGTCCATTGATCCCTCAAAGGTTGCACCCAAGTTGATAGGGTTGTTAAGAAGGCATATGGGATGTTGGCTTTCATTATCAGGGGAATTGAGTTTAAGAGCCGCGAGGTTATGCTGCAGCTCTGTTATGCCCTGGTTGGATCACACTTGAAATATTGTGTTCAGTTCTGGTCACTTCATTATAGGAAGGATGTGGAAGCTTTAGAAAGGGTGCAGAGGAGATTTGCCGGGATGCTGCCTGGACTGGAGGGCATGTCTTATGAAGAAAGGATGAGGGAGCTAGGGCTTTTCTCATTGGAACGAAGAAGGACGAAAGGTGACTTGATAGAGGTGCACAAGATGATGAGTGGTTGGCCAGAGACGTTTTCCCAGTGCGGAAAGGGCAATCACCAGTGGACATAATTTTAAGGTGATTGGAGGAATGTTAAGGGGAGATGTCAGAGGTAGGTTCTTTACACAGAGAGTGGTGGGTGCGTGGAATGCACTGCCAGCGGTGGTAGTAGAAGCAGATACATTAGGGACTTTTAAACGACTCATGGATAGACACAAAGATGATTGTAGAATGAAGTGTATTTAGGTAGTTTGATCTAAGAGTAAGTTAAAGGGCCGGCACAACATCGTGGGCCGAAGGGCACGTACTGTGCTGTACTGTTCTATGTTCTATGTTCCATGTAAGAGACTTTAAGCTGAGGACGAGAATTTTAAATTTAAGCCATTGAGCCGTTTGAAATCTAATTGGGTCAGTGAAAACCATCGCGTTGTGCCAGCTGTCGGACGTTTTGGCCGATGGAGATGTTCGGTAGAGTTTTGGATAGAAGGAAGGTGGAGGTTGGCTTGTCGGTGTGTAGTGAACTGGAGGAATAGTGTCAGCAGGTGACCCAGTTCGAATTTTACTGTAGCCTTTCGCCATTTCAGAATGAACTGATAAACAATTGCAATGAAATAACAGAGAGAGGAATGTCAATGGAGCATGCTCAGACTCTGTCGCCTAATATCACCCATAGTAAGATCTCTGCTCTAATCCTGAACATGGATTTAACTGTCCACGTGTCAAAGTTTACATTTTAACTGCTTGCCTCCACTGTGTATACTGTGGAGAAATCCGTAGCATTTATACATGAATTATTAGGAGTGAACATTGCCATTACAATTGCATGAAGTCTGCAAGTGAAGCCGCTCATTATATTGGGATCTTTACTGCATGATTTCATGTTTCAGCCCTCTCCCCAAGAGAGGTCTGATTAAGATACTTTGCTGGACTTTGAGTTATTTAAGTAGTATACACTATTTTATTTACTTTGCAGACAAAGCTACTGATGTGATGTGTTTGTTCAAGTGACTGTCACTAATAGCGAAGATCAGGGGCATAACCATGCCAGTGGAGACTTCTCCTCTGTATAAATCAGGGCCTATTAGTATGTATCAGTTCAGAGTGGCTACCGGAGCTGTGGATTTCAGAACAACACCAGTTGCTGCTTCTCACAGAGATGGGATATCCAGTAATACATCAGATGGAAGATATTTGCTATCCTGTTCTGGCAACCATTGGAGTTCCCGGTAAGCTTCTATCTCCAGCTGTTAATGTTGCAAATCAATATTACATCGACTGTTGTACTTGATAATGTTTTACTTGCTGAATGTTTGACACAATCGTCTGTTCAGATTGGTGCGTTGAATAGGGGCAGAAAAGTACAAACACTTCTTTGATTGGGCAAACCCAGTAATAACAGAGGACATCTGGGTGAGCAGAAAACTGTCAAGCCTTCTGGATTGCAGTCACAGTGTGCCTGTGTGTGTGTGTGCGTGCGATACCATCTGAAAGGAGAGAAATCTCAAGTTTTGCAGAAGAAGGAGATAATTTCAAGGATGAACCGAAGACCACAACCCAGCTCATTTCCCCGCAATTCCAAAAATGACTTTACGAAGTTCAATGTATCAGTCTTTCATGTTTCCTTTATGTCAAGAGGCATCCTAAATTCCTTTTCAACGACGACTGAAGAGAACAAATTCGGGAAGATTTTTAATATTTTGCCTGTGTGTACTCGGAGGTTGGATTTTGTGCCAGTCTGTCGCAGTGTGTCTAATCTCCTTTTTGTATGGGCTGGGCAGGTGATCTGCCCGAATGTGGTGTGTGTGTGTGTGTGTGTGTGTGTGTGTGTGTGTGTGTGTGTGTGTGTGTGTGTGTGTGTGTGTGTGTGTGTGTACAAAATTTCATGTTGGACTTTTAAAAATGTGATCTATGTGATATTGTTTTACTTCCTCATCAGTTAAGACTAGTTCTATAATAAACTGTTAATTTTGCTGCTCAGTAAAGAAACATGGTTAGTCCGTTCTATTCTGGGGATGATAGTTGACTGGGTCAGTAATTCGGAAAATTTAAAGAATATATTGTGGCCTGTAGAGTGGTGGGACTGAATTAACAGTGCACGCCTCTGGCCTCGGTCACAACAATGAGTAAGAAGCAGAACCAGGGGTCAGATAGTGTGCGAAGGGACACTCAGAGACAACAGCCATCATGTGGACTGGAATGGATACATGAGATACAGTTTCTGGATCGGAATAAAGGTGATGGATTCAGTCCTGACATGGTTAGATGAACGACAATTATGGCCCATGCATAGACATTGTGTTGGATAGGTAAATAAAAGCAAAATACTGCAGATGCTGAAAATCTGAAATAAAAACCCAAAGGTGCTGTACATACACAGCAGATCTGTCAGCATATCTGGGGTTGGAAGCAAAAGTTAACCTTTTAGGTCTGTGACGTTTCATCAGAACTTTCTGGGTTGTCCTCATGCTGGATTGTGGAGGGTGGTTTACCTGAGTAATCATGTTGAGTGATCATTTGGAGGCTTAGATAATCTGGAGAAGCGATTGGAGAGAGTACGAGCTGTAGAGAGAGAGTGAGAGAGAGAAGTTGACTGAGAGAGAGCAAGCAAGAAGAAATAGGGAGAAAGAAACAGAGTGAGAGAGTGAGAGAGAGAGAGAGAGAGAGAGAGAGAGAGAGAGAGAGAGAGAGAGAGAAGAGCGAAGGAGAAAGAGAGGGAGAGAAGCCACAGTGTGAATAATTCACGAGGATGAACTGCTGAATTTTCCAGAACGATTACAGTGAAACGATGAATTGAAGGTATGATGAGGATGTTGCCAGATTGGATGAGATTTCCTGCTGGACTCACTCCCTGTGTATTTAACCCCGTCATATCCTGAACCTGTTTTAGTGACTGTTCCTCTTCATTATTTCTGAAGCGTACATAACTTAATAAAACCAGTTATTTATTGATTTCATTCTTTTCTTCACTTTGTTCGCTTTCCAAACCCTTCAGGACCTGCCTTCCCTCCAATTCCCAAATCCCCTTTACTTTGGCTCCCTCCAATCCACTCACTGGCTCAGCCTCCATCGGCCTCTTCCTCCTGATCTGAAGTCTCAAACGCACCGCACCGACTGTCGACCTTTTCACATTTTGAGACAGCTCCTGATGGATCTCTTAACCAGTAAAACAAAAACAGTTCCCCATCCCTTCACTTTCTCGGCTATTGGTCTGGAGGCTAAACTGCATTTAAACCACTGGATTCCTTGTTTTCTACCCCCTTCTCCCTTCCACACTGGCACGGTGCCCTCACTCAGTCCTTCCACTGTATCCAGTGATCATTTTATTTCACCTTTATTTTAAATCGATTTCCCAATCAGTTATTGCTAACTGTGTTCAAAAGCATTCTCTGCCCTAAAGTGCTGGATGCTGCATCAAAACTGTGAATTTCAGACCAGATCCTGTCAAACTGCTGTTTTAGTTTGAGGTCTGATCAGTAATTTCGCTGTTCCCCTTTCTATCTCTTTCAGTTAACATGGTGGCGGTTCTGATCCTGTCCCAAGGAAAGTGTGGTCTCTCCACATGTATCACTCGCTACCTGGTGGGAATGGCAGTGTCTGATCTCCTGGTAGTAATCACTGATTCCATATTGAGGTGGATTCCGAGGAGTTATTTTCCATATTCATTCCTGGTCATTACGCCCATCTTCAGTCCTGTTCAAATCTCGATTTTTGCAACCACAATGGTTTCTGTCTGGCTGACAGTCGCTTTGACCTTTGATCGATTTGTGACCATTTGTTGTGAGAAGCTGAAAGCAAAATTTTGCACTGAGAGAACAGCGGCTGTGGTTATCAGAACAGTGGGTGTGGTGTGCTCTTGAGACAGTGTCCCCTGTTACTTTATATGTGAACCTGTAGGTATAATTGGTAATGTTCCCTGGCACTGTACCATTAAACAGAGCTTCAAAATTTCCCCCACATGGACAGTTTGAGTTGTTCCATCGTTTTTCAACTCCCTGTTTCCCGTCCTTTCTTATTTTCCTGCTCAATGTTTTGACTGTCAGATGTATTTTAGTGGCCAGTCGAGGTCACAGGGGACTCCGGGGCCTCAGCAGTGAAGAAAATCGTAATGATCCAGAGATGGAGAATGGAAAGAAATACATCATTTTACTGTTTAGTATATCTGGCAATTTTATACAGTTATGGGTGACACAGGTTGCATTTTACATCTATCAGCGAATGAAAGAACATATCCTTCCTCCACCAATAACCCTGTTTAGATCACAGAACAGACAGCAGCAATGCTGCAGCTTCTCAGTTCCTGCACAAACACGTGTATTTACGCTGTGACTCAGACTAAATTCAGAGAGGAGCTGAAGAACGTTGTGAAATACCCACTCAATCTCATTGTTCAATTAGTGAAATCATAGAAAAGTGCAGGTTTCCGTGTTCCAGTATCAAAATCCATTCAACTCCACAGCCCAAACTCACGACATGGTGATAGATTTTCTATTCACATCACCGAACCCTGAGATGATTTTAAATTTGATTTTGTAATATTTGATGAAATATGGGACCTAATGAGGCTGGTTATCTTTGCAGAAAACAAATGCAATGTTTCTCAATAATGACGGTGTTGAAGAGTGCAGCGGGACATCAACTGAAGCAGCTCTCAATAAAAGGGTTCCGAAGAAGGGTCACTGACCCGAAACGTTAACTCTGCTTCTCTTTCCACAGATGCTGCCAGACCTGCTGAGTGATTCCAGTATTTCTTGTTTTTGTTTCAGATTTCCAGCATCCGCAGTATTTTGCTTTTATCTCAATAAAAGGGGGTTCTGTTAGCTTGATCACAGAGTAACAGGGTGCTGCACTGGTAATGTCAATGAGTTAATAATCCAGAGGTCCATGCTAATGCCTTGGGAACATGGGTTCAGATCACCCCATAGCTGCTGGTGGAATTCAAATACAAGTAATTCAAAAAAAAATCTGGAATTGTAAGCTGGTCTCAGTGATCGTGCAAAGAAAGTTCCACCTGTTGTCGTAACTAAACCATTTGGTTGTCTATTGCCTTTCAGGTCAGGAAAGTTGTCGTCCTTACCCGATACAGATTACATGTGAATCCTGACCGACAGCATCTGGTTGACTTAAATGTACTCTGAAATGGCCCAGCAAGACACTTGGTTATCAAGGACAATTAGGGATTGGCAACAAACGTCCCATGAAAGAAGAAATAATAGACGATGGAGGGTGAGTGAGACACCCAGGAAAGTAAAGGCATGAATGAGGAAACCGAGTGAAAATCAGACATGAAGATAGGAAACAAGTCAGAATGCCTCGAAGAGACAAGGGAAGGAAAAATGAAAAGGGAGAGAACGGAGCAGGGAAATGTGAGAATAACAAGTCAAACAAAGAGAAGTGGAGTTCAGCAAAGCAGGAGCATGAAGGGGAGAAATATTAACATCTCAAAGCCAAGGAGGCGGGAATTGCTTGCTACACAATGCAATTATTTATTTCTTTAGAACAACGAACAAAGAACATTACAGCACAGGAACAGGCCATTCGGCCCTCCAAGCCTTCGCCGATCGAGATCCTATATCTAAACCTGACGCCTACTTTCTAAGGGTCTGTATCTCTTTGCTTCCTGCCCATTCATGTATCTGTCTAGATATATCTTAAAAGATGCTATCGTGCCCGCGTCTACCACCTCCACTGGCAACGCGTTCCAGGCACCCACCACCCTCTGCATAAAGAACTTTCCACGCATATCCCCCTAAACTCTTCCCCTCTCACTTTGAACTCGTGACCCCTAGTAATTGAATCCCCCACTCTGGGGAAAAGCTTCTTGCCATCCACCCTGTCTATACCGCTCATGATTTTGTACACTTCAATCAGGTCCCCCCTCAACCTCCGTCTTTCTATTGAAAATAATCCTATTCTACTCAACATCTCTTCATAGCTGGCGCCCTCCATACCAGGCAACATCCTGGTGAACCTCCTCTGCACGCTTTCCAAAGCATCTACATCCTTTTGGTAATGTGGCGACCAGAACTGCACGCAGTATTCCAAATGTGGCCGAAACAAAGTCTTAGACAACTGTAACATTACCTGCCAACTCTTGTACTCAATACCCCGTCCGATGAAGGAAAGCATGCCGGATGCCTTCTTGACCACTCTATTGACCTGCGTTGCGACCTTCAGGGAACAATGGACCGGAACACCCAAATCGCTCTGTACATCAATTTTCCCCAGGACTTTTCCATTTACTGTATAGTTCACTCTTGAATTGGATCTTCCAAAATGCATCACCTCGCATTTGCCCTGATTGAACTCCATCTGCCATTTCTCTGCCCAACTCTCCAATCTATCGATATTCTGCTGTATTTTCTGACAGTCCCCTTCACTATCTGTTACTCCACCAATCTTAGTGTCGTCTGCAAACTTGCTAATCAGACCACCTATACTTTCCTCCAAATAATTTATGTATATCACAAACAACAGTGGTCCCAGCACGGATCCCTGTGGAAAACCACTGGACACACGTCTCCATTTAGAGAAATTCCCTTCCACTGCTACTCTCTGTCTCCTGTTGCCCAGCCAGTTCTTTATCCATCCAGCTAGTACACCCTGGACCCCATGCGACTTCACTTTCTCCATCAGCCTACCATGGGGAACTTTATCAAACGCCTTACTGAAGTCCATGTATATGACATTTACAGCCCTTCCCTCAGCAATCAACTTTGTCACTTCCACAAAGAATTCTATTAAGTTGGTAAGACATGACCTTCCCTGCACAAAACCATGTTACCTATCACTGATAAGCCCATTTTCTTCCAAATCGGAATAGATCTTATCCCTCAGTATCTTCTCCAGCAGCTTCCCTTCCACTGACGTCAGGCTCACCGGTCTATAATTACCTGGATTATCCCTGCTACCCTTCTCAAACAAGGGGACAACATTAGCAATTCTCCAGTCCTCCGGGACCTCACCCGTGTTTAAGGATGTTGCAAAGATATCAGTTAAGGCCCCAACTATTTCCTCTCTCGCTTCCCTCAGTAACCTGGGATAGATCCCATCCGGACCTGGGGACTTGTCCACCTTAATACCTTTTAGAATACCCAACACTTCCTCCCTCCTTATGCCGACTTGACCTAGAGTAATCAAACATCTGTCCCTAACCTCAACATCCGTCATGTCCCTCTCCTCGGTGAATACCGATGCAAAGTACTCATTTAGAATCTCACCCATTTTCTCTGACTCCACGCATAACTTTCCTCCTTTGTCCTTGAGTGGGCCAATCCTTTCTCCTGTTACCCTCTTGCTCTTAATATATGAAGAAAAGGCTTTGGGATTTTCCTGAGCCCTGTTTGCTGAAGATATTTCATGACCCCTTTTAGCCCTCTTAATTCCTCGTTTCAGATTGGTCCTACATTCCCAATATTCTACCAAAGCTTCGTCTTTCTTCAGCCGCCTAGACCTTATGTACGCTTCCTTTTTCCTCTTAGCTAGTCTCACAATTTCACCTGTCATCCATGGTTCCCTAATCTTGCCATTTCCATCCCTCATTTTCACAGCAAGATGTCTCTACTGCACGCTAATCAACCTCTCTTTAAAGGCCTCCCACATATCAAATGTGGATATACCTTCAAACAGCTGCTCCCAATCTACATTCCCCAGCTCCTGCCGAATTTTGGTATAGTTGGCCTTCCCCAATTTAGCACTCTTCCTTTAGGACCGCTCTCATCTTTGTCCATGAGTATTCTAAAACTTACGGAATTGTGATCACTATTCCCAAAGTAGTCCCTGACTGAATCTTCAACCACCTGGCCGGGCTCATTCCCCAACACCAGGTCCAGTATGGCCCCTTTCCAAGTTGGACTATTTACATACTGCTCCAGAATACCCTCCTGGATGCTCCTTACAAATTCTGCTCCATCTAGACCTCTAACACAATGTGAATCCCAGTCAATGTTGGGAAAATTAAAATCTGCTATCACCAACACCCTGTTACCCCTACATCTTTCCATAATCTGCATTTCATATTTGTACCTCCATCTCACGCTCGCAGTTGGGAGGGCTGCCGTGCAGCCCCAACATTGTTACCGCACCCTTCCTATTTCTGAGGTGTGCCCATATTGCCTCACTGCTCGAGTCCTCCATAGTTCCCTCCTTCAGCACAGCTGTGATATCCTCGTTGACCAGTAATGCTACTCCTCCACCCCTTTTACCTACCTCTCTATACCGCCTGAAGCATCGGTATCCTGGGATATTTACTTGCCAATCATGCCCTTCCTTCAACCAAGTCTCAGTAATAGCGATAACATCATACTCCCAGGTACTAATCCAAGCCCTATGTTCATCTGCCTTACCTACTACACTTCTTGCATTAAAACAAATGCACCTCAGACCACCAGTCCCTTTGCGTTCATCATCTGCTCCCTGCCTATTCTTCCCCTTAGTCACGCTGACTTCATTATCTAGTTCCTTACAGGCTTTAGTTACTACCTCCTTACTGTCCACTGACCTCCTCATTTGGTTCCCATCCCCCTGCCTCATTCGTTTAAACCTTCCCCAACAGCGTTAGCAAAAGCACCCCCAAGGACATTGGTTCCAGTCCAGCCCAGGTGTAGACCGTCCAATTTGTAATAGTCCCACCTCCCCCAGAACCGGTCCCAATGTCCCAAAAATCTGAACCCCTCCCTCCTGCGCCATCTCTCAAGCCACGCATTCATCCTGACTATTCTTTCATTTGTACTCTGACTAGCACGTGGCACTGGTAGCAATCCTGAGATTACTACCTCTGAGGTCCTACTTTTTAACTTGGCTCCTAACTCCCTAAATTCTGCTAATAGGAACTCATCCCTTTTTTTACCGATATCATTGGTGCCTATGTGCACAACGACAACTGACTGTTCACCTTCCCCCTTCAGAATGTTCTGCAGCCGATATGAGACATCCCTGACCCGTGCACCTGGGAAGCAACATAACATTCGGGAGTCTCGTTTTCGACCACAGAACCGTCTATCTACTCCCCTTACAATCGAATCCCCTTCCACTCTTTTTCTCACCCTTCTTAACAGCAGAGCCAGCCACGTTGCCATGAACCTGGCTGCTGCTGCCTTCCCCTGATGAGCCATCTCCCCCAACAGTATCAAAAACGGTATACCTGTTTTGGAGGGTGATTACCGCAGGGATACCTGTGCTTCCTTCCTGCTCTTTCTCTGCCTTTTGGTCGCCCATTCCCTTTCTCCCTCAGCAATCCTAATCCGCGGTGTGACCAATTCACTAAACTTGCTATCCACGACCTCCTCAGCATCGCGGATGCTCCAAAGTGAGTCCAGCCACAGCTCCAGAGCCGTCATGCGGTCTAACAAGAGCTGCAGCTGGGCACACTTCCTGCACGTGAAGGAGTCAGGGACATCAGCCGTGTCCCTGAGCTCTCACATTGAGCAAGAGGAGCATAACACGGGTCTGAGATCTCCTGCCATTTTTAATCTTAAACTTAACTTAGTCTTAACTTAGATAAATGAAAAAGGAACGAAAGGTTTTTAGCAATCACACGATAAAAAAAAGAGAAATAGAAAAAGTCTTACCTTATCTACACACCACCGAGTCCTTTTTTTTTAGGTTAGAGGAGGAGGGCGGGTGGGAGACACTGCAGGTGTAGTGTCTCGAGTTCAGCTGCTGCCCAAATATATAGGTTTTTACTTACCCAGCAGCCCCCAGGTCCGCCGAAGCAAAAGGTAATTAACTTTAAGTTGAAACTGACTTTCCCAGCTGCTCACTCTCTTGCAATCTCTGCTTCCGAATAAGCAGCTGCAATGAAAGGTAAGTTATTTGAAACTGCCCAAATATATAGGTTTTTACTTAGCCAGCAGCCCCCTGTTCCTCCGAAACTAAAGGTAATTAACTTTAAGTTGAAACTGACCTTCCCAGCTGATCACTCGCTCGCACTCTCTGCTTCCGAATAAGCTGCTGCAATGAAAGGTAAGTTATTTGAAACTGCCCAAATATATAGGCTTTTACTTACCCAGCAGCCCCCTGTTCCTCCGAAACTAAAGGTAATTAACTTTAAGTTGAAACTGACCTTCCCAGCTGATCACTCGCTCGCACTCTCTGCTTCCGAATAAGCTGCTGCAATGAAAGGTAAGTTATTTGAAACTGCCCAAATATATAGGTTTTTACTTACCCAGTAGCCCCCTGGTCCGCCGAAACAAAAGGTAATTAACTTTAAGTTGAAACTGACCTTCCCAGCTGATCACTCGCTCGCACTCTCTGCTTCTGAATAAGCTGCTGCAATGAAATACGTTGCATGTATACAGCCTCTTGTTACATGCACATATCTCTGAATATATTATACAAAGAATGGCATGTGAAGGGCTGGAATTTGTTGGCACCATTGCCAATCGGAAGAGACAGCTGGAACACCGAGTTGGCCTTTCTTAACCTCTCCACCCCCGATCTCCACCATCCCCCACCGTTACCTTCCCCCTCCTGACCACCCCACTCCCACCTCAATCTTGCACTGTTGAAGCAGTTCAGTGTCCGGCGGCGGAATCTCCATCCCTTTGAAGACGGGTTTCTCGTTTCAAAGATCTGGCAGCTGATCATAGGGCCAGCATTATTGATAGACCACTCGAAGCAGTGGTAAATGCTGGTACTGCAGAGATCTTCGAGAAGGCCCAGACTTGGAGAGCCGAACCTCTGGTCAGTGAAGTGGCGTTTCTGGGGCAAATCCATCTGCCCTAATATGGGGGATGAGCTGGGCTGCAGGGAGAGGTGGGGTGGAAATGAAGTTCAACGGAGGTGATTACAGGAATACTGGGTTTTTTACCGGTGGATTTCCTCCACTGGTCACCGATATCCCACAGATGAGGGTCCCCTAAGCCTGCAAGGATCCTTCGGTGATGTTACGGCTGATGGAGGCCATGCTAATAGGCAACATAAGGTTCCTAATTGGCCTCCGCTTGGGAAGGTGATTGTCGGCCTATCCCACCCGAAGCTAAATGGCTTGTCGAGGTGCCATCTGCTCCCTGAGTCCGACCCCATCTCCTGAGTTGGGGGGTGGGGTGGCGGGTGGTGGAGGGGGCTCAATAATATCCGGCCAGAATTGTGTTGGCCGTTATGGACTTTGGCATGGTTAACCACGGCATCCTCCTCCAACGCCTCTCCACTGTCATCCAGCTGGCTTGGGCTTCTGCCGCCCGTTTCCATTCTTATCCAGCTAATCATAGCCATAATAGCCAGTGTATCACTTTCAAAGACTTCGCGTCGTGTTCCCGCAACGTTACCCCTGGTATCCAACAATATTCTATCCATGGACTCTTCTATATCTCATTTGCATAATGCCCCTGGTGATGGACAGAAAAACGTGCAGAAAAAAGACCGAGCAGGCAATGTATACTCAGAGAGACAGAGGCAATGAGAGACAGGCAGAGATAACAAGGGAAGATAAATGCAGTACCAGGAAGTGAGTTTAAGCCACAGAGTGCAATGACTATAAATCCTTTTTAGACCACACCTTGTAATGAGCCTGTAAAAAGTACGTGCTGGCTGTCCAAGAATCAACAGATGGAACAAGCAGTCAGGTTAATGTTTGTCCTGGGTAATACACTTCTGGGTTTTATGTCAAATCAACAGGTAATTCGTCTTGGATCTGTCTTGTCTAACTGACCCTGCTCGCATTTAGTGCCAGAGTTTAACCTGCTGCTGTATACAATGTGTAACTTTACTAATGAGCTTCAGTCTTGTGTTTTCAATCAAAATGTATTCTTAACCATTCTGTTTCTGAACTAGGTCCGACTGCACTGCACTTTTCTCTGTTTTCACATCATATTTTATTTTTGATTCGCATTGCATATTAAAGATGGTGGTTGACGGGATGTCAACTAAACACTGGATTAGAAGCACTCTCTGTCTCAGCCTAGTTTTACGTCTAACCTTTGAAATAACAGCTCGAATTACATATTCGACACAAAGTGCCCTCATCCTGTGCGTTGTATCAGAATAAACTTCAGTCCATTTACTTTAAACAGATGTCATTATTTCATTCAATGCACTGCATTCTCTGTGTTACAGACTTTAGTATTGCAAAATCAACACAACATTATCTCTACAGAAGCTCACATTGTAAGGATGCATTCATTCAATCCACTACATGCCTTGTGTTTATTCCCAACGTGTGATTTTTTAACACATTTTGCAGGTCTGATTGTATTAAACCCCTTCATTTATTGCAAACATTGAATTAAAATGAGGCACCAATTAAGTTTTTAGATTTCTATCACCTGGCCCCTCGGGCAAATATGAACGTTTCAAGGATGCTTAACAGCCCGTTCCACCTCGCACATTATATCGTACAATGAACTGGAACAAACAGTGACACGCCCATATGAGAATTTGATAACCAAATGTCCATGTCTGCCAGTCCTTGGAAGCATTCTGGAGAAATAATTTGGGAACGAAAAATGAATTGGTGATGCAGAAATCTACTACAATGTGAGAAATGGGATTCTAGAAATCCAGAATAGGTGGAGAAATCCATTGGTGCATCACTGGTGTGATTGTGACGGCCAATGTAAATATATTTCATGCAGTATTATGCAGTTCCCTTCCAATAATTTCTTACCTGGACAGCTGGATAATTAAAATGAATGAGCTAGTGTGTCCGAGAAAGAGTTCCACCAGAATTTCAAACACTGTATTGAAGAGTTATCTGTCTGTTTGACCAAGCCTTTCATTGTCCTACTATTTCTTTATGTGGCTCGGTGCCATACTTTGCATTATAATTCTCCAGTGAAGCACCTTGAGACGTTTTATTACGTTAAAGGCGTTATGTGAATATGCGTTGTTGTTGCTTAGATGACCCCTCACTGCCCGAAGTATGTCTCACATAATCTATCAGGAAGGATTGACAATGCATTCATTGCCAAAGGTTAACGTTCTGCTTCTGCACCAAGTTCTCTCATTACTCTTTCATTGTAGGTGAATCCATGAAGTGTAAAGCGGCATGGAGAAACAAATCTGGATTTCATTTGGGATCTCTGTTTGATATTTATCCCAGTGTAACTTGGGTGAAGAATATCATTTGGGAGTGTTAATTTTAAAATGCCCTCGGCACTTTGGGAAACTTATATTCTTTTTCTTTGTACTTATTTATTTAGAGATACAGCACTGAAACAGGCCCTTCGGCCCACCGAGTTTGTGCCTACCAACAACCACCCATTTCTACTAATCCTACATTAACCCCATATTCGCCAGCACTCAGCTACACTAGGGGCAATTTGCAATGGCCAATTTATTTATCAAAGGTATTTCAAAAATGTATTCAAACACAGATATTAATAAATGTATGTTACATAAATAAACAAACAGAAGGGGATTCAAATCAATGCATTGCAGAGCACGATAGATTAGCAGTCCATTGGTTTCACCACTCGGCCACCTCGGCTTGAACACTGAAGCCGTCACACGTCCTTTTTGAATCTCTGCAATGTTGGACAAGGAAGTTAACATTTGCACATGACCCGATTGTACAGCCACAAGCTCAATTTGCACAGACTCAGAGAATTGTTAGAGCATGGAATGAGTCATTTCACCTGTCGTGTCTGTGCTGCATCTGTAGAGGAACAATTCGCGTCGATCCACAACCCCCGCCTTCTCTCCATAGTCGTGCACATTCTTCCATTTCAGATATTCCTGATATATATTAATGACCCAGAGCTTAGTTTACAGGGCACAGTTTCAAAATTTGCTGATAAAATGGAATTTGGAAACATTGTGAACTGTGAGGAACAGAGTGTTGAGCTTCAAAAGGACATAGACAGGTTGGTAGAATGGGGAAGAGGTGGCAGATGATGTTCAAGGCGGAGAAATGTGAAGTGATACATTTTCGTAGGAAGAACATAGAAAAAGAATACAAAGTAAAGGATACAATTCTCAAGAGGTTCAGGAGCAGAGGGCCCAAGGTGCATATGGACATAAGTCAGTGAAGTTGGTGGGACCGATTTAGAGCGTGGTTGTTAAAGCATACAGTATCCTGGGCTTTATTAATAGGTACATAGAGTACCTATGTCAGCCAAGAGCGACGTCTCAATTCATTCCACCTTTGCTGCCTCTGGAGAATCCTTGGCATCAGCTGGCAGGACTGCACCTCCAACACAGAAGTCCTCTAGGCGGTCAACATCCCCAGCATATACAGCCTACTGAGCCAGCGGCGCTTGAGATGTCTTGGCAATGTGAGCTGCATGGAAGACGGCAGGATCCCTAAGGACACATTGTACAGCGAGCTCGTCACTGGTATCAGACCCACCGGCCGGCCGTATCTCCGCTTTAAAGATGTCTGCAAACGCGACATGAAGTCCTGTGACATTGATCAAAAGTCGTGGAGTCAGTTGCCAGAGATCGACAGAGCTGCCGGGCAGCCATAAAGGCGGGGCTAAAGAGAGGCAAGTTGAAGAGACTTAGCAGTTGGCAGGAAAAAAGACAGAAGTACAAGGGGAGAGCCAACTGTGTAACAGCCCCAACAACCAATCTTATCTGTAGGAACTGTGGAAGAGTCTGTCACTGTCGAATTGGCCTTTATAACCACTCCAGGCGCTGCGTCACACACCACTGACCACCTCCGGGCGCTGACATCTCCGGAGACAAGCAGGCCAAAGAAGTCGATGATCTTGTACAAGAGGAAGGACGTTAGGTTGAACTTGCATAAGATGCTAGATCGGCCTCAGCTGGAGTATTGCATCCAGTTCCGGGCACCGCACATTAGGAAGAATATGAAGGTATTCCGGAGGGAAAATACCAGCGGGTAATTTGCAAGGGGGAGAATTAGCGGGGGAGGGTGATTTTGCAGTGGCGAAATTTGAGAGGGATGGAAATTTGAACGGGTGGGAGAATTTTCGGAGGCCAGAAATTTGCGTGGGATGGAATTTGTGAGGGGGGGGCGGGATTTGGGTGGAGGGGGATTGTCGCGGTGGTCGAGCGACATTTGTCATAGGCAGAAATTTTCAGTTGGCAGAATTTTCTGGGGGGAACGATTTGCGGGTGGGGTGGTATATGTGGGAGTGAAACTTGTGGGATGACAGGTTTTTAGAGGAACTTGTGGGTGCGGGTTAATTTGCGGGGGGCGCGATTTTGTGGAGGGAATTTTGTGTGTGGGAATTGTGGTGAGGGGAGATTTGCCAGGGGTGGGAGGAGATTTGCAGAGCGGGTGGGGAGATTTGCAATGGGGGGAAGTTTGGAGGGGCAGGGGCAGAATTTGTGGGGGCGGGGTGAAGTCCAGAAAGAGAGAAAATGCCACAGAGAATGAGAGAGAAGCAGCAGAGAGAGAAAGCCAGGAAGAGCAAAAGAAAGAGATACAAACGTCAGAGAAATAGTGGAAAGACAGAAAAAGTCAGAGAAATAGAGAAAAGGCAGAAAATGTGAGAGAAATGGAGAAGCAGCAGAAAAAGTCAGAAAGATAGAGAAAAGATAGAAAAAGGCAGAGAAATGGAAAAAAGGCAGAAAACGTCAAAGAAATAGAGAAAAGGCAGATGGTCCTGAAAAGTAGGTCATGAAATGCTTTATACCCAGCATGCTGCAAGGCAGCTAAAGATGGGCACAGAACTTGCTGAAGTTAGCAAACAGACAGGTCAAAGCTTGTGGTTAGGGATATGTGACCGTTAGGCTAGACTATTGAACAAGAATAGATTTTAAACTGGAACTCCAATTAAGGCAGTGCTTTAAACTTCAAATTGAATTTTTGCCAGGCATCTTCAGACCTTCAAGGCTGAAGCTTATCTCTTAGAAAATTGTTCATTGTCTTGTCACGGTTGCAAAACCAAGTTTTATAATAGAAGTAAAAGCTTTATTTTAAAATATAATTCAATTTTATCCCCACTGCTGCGGGCACAATCTTAAATTGAAATGAACAAATTCAACGATCACTTTTCACACTCATTCAATTCCAAACAACTTAGAAAATTGATTCCGTAATGATAAATTCAAAGTATCAAAATCTGCATCAAATTCCCTGTCCCGATTGAAATGAACACACACAAGTTAAACGAGTTCACAACAAAAACATGTCTCAAGGTTCCCAAAAAATATACACGTGTAAAAAGAGAACAAGTAACAGACTCATGTATTTATCAGTAAGGCCAGGCAACAACTTGTTAACGACTCTCCATTCCACAAAACAGAAGCTGCACATTCCAAGAACATTCAATTCATTCACGGAAGATTCCAGCATTCACACACCCGACTCAAAAGACACAGTAACTTGTTTGTACTCAGTTGAAATTTCACAGAGACATAGCCTTTTTATGTCACTCTGCCATAAACTTAGTCATTGAGCCTTATGGCCCGTGAGGATTCCCTGAATTCTTGACGAACAGTCTTTATCTCAAATTCGCATAATTCTCTCATGCAACTCTCTATTGCAGTGGCCACTTAAAGTTTAGATGCACGTTTGCCTGGCTTAGCCAGGCTTCTTCCCGATGTTTCTGTGCAACGGGTTCCAGACCTTCTAACGCCTTCTTGGTATATTCGACCCATTCAGGCCACTTATGGTTTAAGTACTCTCTGAGCGCTGTTTCCCATTCCGGCCGGTTATTTTTCATTTCCTACTCTCACAATTTAGAACATAGAACATACAACATTACAGCGCAGTACAGGCCCTTCGGCCCTCGATGTTGCACCGACCTGTGAAACCATCTGACCTACACTATTCCATTTTCATCCATATGTCTATCCAATGACCACTTAAATGCCCGAACAGTTGGCGAGTCTACTACTGTTGCAGGCAGGGCGTTCCACGCCCCTGCTACTCTCTGAGTAAAGAAACTACCTCTGACATCTGTCCTATATCTATCACCCCTCAACTTAAAGCGATGTCCCCTCATGTTTGCCATCACCATCCGAGGAAAAAGACTCTCACTATCCACCCTATCTAACCCTCTGATTTTCTTATATTTCTCGATTAAGTCACCTCTCCTCCTCCTTCTCTCAAACGAAAACAACCTCAAGTCCTTCAGCCATTCCTCGTAAGGCCTTCCCTCCATACCAGACAACATCCTAGTAAATCTCCTCTGCACCTTTTCCAAAGCTTCCACATCCTTCCCATAAGGCGGTGACCAGAACTGCATGCAATACTCCAGGTGCGGCCGCACCAGAGTTTTGTACAGCTGCAGCATGACCTCGTGGCTCCGAAACTCGATCCCCGGACTAATAAAAGCTAACACACCATATGCCTTCTTAACAGCCCTATTAACCTGGGTGGCAACTTTCAGGGATTTATGTACCTAGACACCAAGATCTCTCTGCTCATCGACACTACCAAGAATCTTCCCATTAGGCCAATACTCAGCATTCCTGTTACTCCTTCCAAAGTGAATCACCTCACATTTTTCCGCATTAAACTCCATTTGCCATCTCTCAGCCCAGCTCTGCAGCCTATCTATGTCCCTCTGTAACCTACAACATCCTTCGGCACTATCCACAACTCCACCGACCTTCGTGTCATCCGCAAATTTACTAACCCACCCTTCGACACCCTCATCCAGGTCATTTATAAAAATGACAAACAGCAGTGGCCCCAAAACAGATCCTTGCGGTACACCACTAGTAACTAAACTCCAGGATGAAGATATGCCATCAACCACCTCCCTCTGTCTTCTTTCAGCGAGCCAATTTCTGATCCAAAGCACTAAATCACCTTCAATCCCATACTTCCGTATTTTCTGCAATAGCCTACCGTGGGGAACCTTATCAAACGCCTTGCTGAAATCCATATACACCACATCCACGGCTTTACCCTCATCCACCTGTTTGGTCACCTTCTCAAAAAACTCGATAAGGTTTGTGAGGCACGACCTACCCTTCACAAAACCGTGCTGACTATCGCTAATGAACTTATTCTTTTCAAGATGATTATAAATCCTATCTCTTATAACCTTTTCCAACATTTTACCCACAACCAAAGTCAGGCTCACAGGTCTATAATTACCAGGGCTGTCTCTACTCCCCTTCTTGAACAAGGGGACAACATTTGCTATCCTCCAGTCTTCCGGCACTACTCCTGTCGATAATGACGACATAAAGATCAAGGACAAAGGCTCTGCAATCTCCTCCCTGTCTTCCCAGAGAATCCTAGGATAAATCCCATCTGGCCCAAGGGACTTATCTATTTTCACACTTTCCAAAATTGCTAACACCTCCTCCTTGTGAACCTCAATCCCATCTAGCCTAGTAGTCTGTATCTCAGTATTCTCCTCGACAACACTTTCTTTCTCTACTGTAAATACTGACGAAAAATATTCATTTAACGCTTCCCCTATCTCCTCTGATTCCACACACAACTTCCCACTGCTCTCCTTGATTGGTTCTCATCTAACAAAAGGCATGGGAGCTGACCGTGGTCGGGGTCTGGTTCCAGTGCCCCACGGAAGGAAGGTGCATTGACTGCCTCTTCAGTCTTCAGTGGTGGTCTGTTGTTCATTAAATTCCCGTCCATTCCCTCTGTGTCAATGCTCAGGAGGTATGCAGAACACCCCTCAAGGCTAATATTTAGAGTTTACCTTGACCTATCAACTGCTTAACTTTAACTGCCTACCGTTATGATTTTTGTCTGTAACGTCTGTGATCTCGACACGCTGTGATTTAAAGCAATAACTTAACCGTGCCCACCCAGGGATGCCAAAATGCTGACATATTCCTTTGTAGGCTATCAACTGACGTGACAGACAAAGATACAGTCAAACCAAAGTCTCGGTTAACTTCATTTTATACAAATGCTTAGAACAATTTTATTTAGATCAAACAAGTACAAATCTCAATTCGTGTACAAGATACCACCCGTCAACACAGAGGTGGTCCGTCTCTTGTTACGGTTGATCACTGAGCCTCCAGACTCATGGTCCTGTCTTGGAGAGATGTTCCCGTGTACTCGCCGAGAATTCCCTCCAGTGTTAACCCCTTGTATATTCTTTGAAGGTTCCTTGCTCAACCCATGACTCACATGCTCTTGTTTTGCACATATCTGAAAGCATTATTTCATCTTTGGCAAGCATCAGCCATTTAGCCACCTGGACAGAAGTCCAAACTTGTTTACAGTAACTGCCATTCGTTTCCCTACATCTGTTCCTTTTTTATCTGTTCAGGTTCAACAGTCTAGTCTAATGGTCACAGAACCCTAACCACACGCTTTGACATGTCTGTTAGCTTACTTCAGCAAGATCTGCGCTTATTATGCCTGACAGCATGTTGGGGATAAAGCGTTCCTTCACCAACCTTTCAGGGCCTACAAGGGGTATGGGGAGAGAGTGGGGTAGTGGGATTAGTTTGGGGATTTATAAAGGGCTATGGGGAAATTGGCAAAGAGCGGGGCAGTGGAATTGGTTTGGGGATTGATACAGGGCTATGTGGAGAGAGCGAGGCATTGGAATTAGTCTGGGGATTGATGCAGGACTATGGGGAGAGATCCGGGCAGTGGGATTAGTTTGTGATTGATACAAGGCTGTAGGAGGAGAGCGGGGCAGTGGGATTAATTTGGCAATTGATAAAGGGCTATGGGGAGATGGGGAAAGAGTGGGGCAGTAGGATTGGTTTGGGGATTGATACAGAGCTATGGGGTGAGAGCGAGGCAGTGGAATTTGTCTGGGGATTGATACAGGGCTATAGGGAGAGAGCGAGGCAGTGGACTTAGTCTGGGGATTGATACAGGGCTATAGGGAGAGAGCGAGGCATGGAATTGGTCTGGGAACTGATACAGGCCTGTGGGGAAGAGCGGAGCAGTGGGATTCCTTTGTGATTGTTACAGGGCTGGAGGGAGAGAGACGGGCAGAGGGATTAGTTGGGGAGCTGTCTGGATGAAGGGCTGAATGTCTTCATTATGCACTGAAGCCCTCTGATTCTGTTGCACATTTAGCTCTACAAAGTTGTGTGCAGCAACTGACATTGTGCTCGGGAGCATTGAATCAAATGTAATGTAAATTGGGAAAAATTGCAAAGCATTTGCACTGGACTGGGATTCTGCTGATTGACGGCGTACCAATCTCAAAATAAACTGGTGCTAACTGGACAGGAGCTGAAAGCACTTAAGTGAATACCCTGAAGTGTTTCATTTAAAGGAAAGGGGTTCGAGGCCCTGGGGAAGGTGCAAAATAGATTTACCAGGACAATACCAGAACTGAGAGGTTTTACCTATTAGGAGAGACTGAACGGTCTGGGGCTCTTTACACAAGAATAGAGGAGGCTGAGGGATGACCCGATAGAGGCCTTTAAGATGATGAAAGGCATTTGATAGAGTCAACGTAGAGAATATGTTTCCACTTGCGGCCGAGACAGGAACAAGGAGGTCATCAATAGAAGATAATCACTAATAATTAGAATGGGGGAATTTAGGAGAAACGTCTTTCCCCAGAGAGTGGGGAGAGTGTGGAAGTCGCTACCACAGGGTGTGCGTTCAGGAGAATCACAGAGATAAATTTAATCAGGTGAATCTGGATAAACACACGAGGGCGAAAGGAACAGAAGGGCATGTTGATGGGAGGGAGGAGTGAAATGAATAGGGGGCAGGGAGGAGGCTCGCGTGGAGCAGAAACCCAGACATGGCTGTACTTTCCCCAATTCCCTGGTCCCCTGGGCTCTGCACCTCCAACCGCACCTGTATAACGATGATAAGGTTAAAGAATGTACGTTTTCCCACCCGCATCCTTTCTGTGTGATCATCTGAGAGTGTTCTATTTAATTTAACTTTGTCTGAGTTGTTATGATCCCCAAATCAAAATAAATTAATTTGCTGAACAACCCCAATAGAAAAATAGACAAGATTTCACTTTTATAAATTTTACCCGAACAATCAAACCAAAACCAGCATAACTTAAACATGAATTAACCGACAAATGACAGTCAATATATATTTTATGAATTACACAGTAACTATCAGATGCTACCTATTTCGGTCTCATGGATTTAATAGGCAGTCCACATTGTATATAAGGCACCGTCACCAAGCTCTTCAAAGCATTGAACTTCTTCAGGTAGATCTCTAGTTTCATTCTTCCAAGATGAAGCTATCGATTATCACCAGAGCCTCCTCAGCTTTGCTTATGGCACTCTTTATCCCAGCCCTTCAGTGACAACACTAGGCACAGTATGGCCTGGTCTGAATACTAATTACTTTAAGTCACCGAAACCTGGATCCCATCTTCACTTTCTTTCATTTGCGGGCACTTCACTCCAGTGCAATCTGAGCTCAGATGGCTCTATCTCCTTTTTATCTGGTTCCAACCAATTTCAGTTTCCCCAGAAACCGCTAACTGCACATTCCATCACAATGTATAGGCATTCTTGGTCTCATTCTCTCTCTCTCCCATTTAGATACCTCTTTCTTTCATTTCCCTCCTAGTGCATGGTAGCAGACCAGCAATCATTTGCTTATCCAAAACTCTGGTGCTCTGCATCCTAAGTCACGATTGCCAATCACCCCCGCTGTGCTTACCGATCTACACATAGATAGACTGGCAGAATAGGCATACAGGGGACAGATGCAGGTCAATATAGAGAAGTGGGAGGTGATGCATTTTGGTAGAAGGGATAGGGAGATGCAATAAAGACTTAATGGCACAGTTCTAAAGAGTGTGCAGGGACGGGTTTCATGTGCATTGATCTCGGACGGTGGCACGACGCATTGAGATTGTGCTAGGCAAAGCATATGGGATCTTGGGCTTCATAAATAGAGTGTCATGCAAGCTCCCACCTGCCACGAATGAGGCACATTATTTTCACCACATGAACGTTGATTTTTTAAACTGTTACTGGAGCAAAGAAAGAACTTTGTTCAAAAATAAGAACACCAGACCCTTGACTGGAACGACATGTGCATAGCAACGGACGGTACTTGGACAGGACAAAGGAACCACTCCCTGCTTCAATCTAATCCGCAATGGACTTTTGACTAACAGACGTTGAAGGTGGAGAGGCCAGCATTCCAGGTTAACTGCGAAGATGGCCGAATACACAAACCGACGTGGTCAGACTAGTTTACTCGCATGACTAATTGGCTGTTGGAGTTTTTTTCAAATTTGAAATTGCCACAGTTATAAAAAGTTAGAAAACTGTTTGCTCCTGGACTGAAAAGACCTCTCTCCTGTCTGCTCCAATCTCTTTCTCATGGAACTGAAAACCGTAAAAGACACATGAACCCCAAGAGAGAAACGTCTCCTGCAGTGAACAAGGTTTAAGAAGCTTACTGGGCCCCAACGATAAGCAAGACCATATCTTCATTCAAGGACTGCAGTGAGCTCGAAGCACAGTAACAGAAAACCCTCCTCAGAGATTGCCTCAAACCTCTCTATTTTTCATCTGCTCTTTTCTGTCTCTCTTTGCATGGGCGTGTCGTGTATACATGCAAGCATGGGGTGTGGCGTGTATCAATATGCGTTAGCCAAATAGGGTTTAAGAACAAGAACAGAAGGACCAAGAACAGTACAGCACAGGAAAAGGCTATTCGGCCCTCCAAGCCTGCGCCGATCTTGATGCCTGCCTAAACTAAAACCTTCTGCACTTGGGGGACCGTATCCCTCTATTCCCATCCTATTCATGTATTTGTCAAGATGCCTCTTAAACGTAGCTATCATACATGCTTCCACCACCTCCCCCGGCAGCAAGTTCCATGCACTCAACACCCTCTGTGAAAAGAACTTACCTCGCACATCCCCTCCAAACTTTGCCCCTCTCACCTTAAACCTATGTATCCCAGTAACTGACTCTTCCACCTATGGAAACAAAACTTCTGACTATCCACTCTTTCCATGATGCTCATAACTTTGTAAACCTCTATCGCGTCGCTCCTCCACCTCCGTCGTTCCAGTGAAAACAATCCGAGTTTATCAAACCTCTCCTCATAGCTAATGCCCTCCAGACCAGGCAACATCCTGGTAAACCTCATCTGTACCCTCTCCAAAGCCTCCACGTCCTTCTGGTAGTGTGGCAACCAGAATTGCACGCAATATTTTAAGTGTGGCCTAACTGAAGTTCTCTACACCTGCAGCATGACTTGCCAATTCTTATACTCTATGCCCTGACCGATGAAGGCAAGCATGCCGTATGCCTTCTTGACTACCTTATCCACCTGCGTTGCCACTGTCAGTGACCTGTGGACCTGTACACCCAGGTCTCTCTGCCTGTCAATGCTCCTCAGGGTTCTGCCATTTACTGTATACTTCCCACCTCCATTAGACCTTCAAAAATGCATGACCTTAGGTTTGTCCAGATTAAACTCCATCTGCCATTTCTCCCCCCAGGTCTCCAACCGATCTATATCCTGCTGTATCCTCTGACAATCCTCATCACTATTCGCAACTCCACCAACCTTACTAACTGCAAACTTACGAAAAAGACCAGCTACATTTTCCTCCAAGCCATTTATATATTCTACAAAGAGCAAAGGTCCCAGCACTTATCCCTGCAGAACACCACTAGTCACATCCCTCCATTCAGACAAGCACCCTTCCACTGCTACCCTCTGTCTTCCTTGACTGAGCCAGTTCTGTAGCCATCTTGCCAGCTCACCTCTGATCCCGGGTGACTTCACCTTCTGTACCAGTCTGCCATGCGGGACCTTGTCAAAGGCTTTACTGAAGTCCATATGGATAACATCCACTGCCCTTCCTTCATCAATCATCTTCGTCACTTCCTCCAAAAACTCAATCAAATTACTGAGACACGACCTCCCCTTCACAAAACCATGCTGCCTCTCTCTAATAAATTCATTTGATTCCAAATGGGATTTACTCCTGCCCCGAAGAATCCTCTCTAATAATTTTCCTACCACTGACGTAAGGCGCACCGGCTTATAATTTCCTGGATTATCCTTGCTACCCTTCTTAAACAAAGGAACAACATTGGCTAATCTCCAGTCCTCTTGCACCTCGCCTGTAGCCAATGAGGATGAATAGATTTCTGTCAAGGCCCCGGCAATTTCGTCCCTTGCCTCCCTCAGTATTCTGGGTTAGATCCCATCAGGCCCTGGGGACTTATCTACCTTAATGCCTTGCAAGACACTCAACACCCCCTCCTTTTCGATAATGAGATGACTGAGACTATCTACACTCCCTTCCCTAGGCTCATCATCCACCAAGTCCTTCTCTTTGGTGAATACTGATGCAAAGTACTCATTTAGTAGCTCGCCCATTTCCTCTGGCTCCAGACATAGATTCCCTTCTCTGTCCTTGAGTGGGCCAACCCTTTCCCTGGTTACCCTCTTGCTCTTCTCTGCATATAAAAAGCCTTGGGATATCCTTAATCCTGTTTTCCATTGACTTTTCATGAACCCTTTTAGCCCTCCTGACTCCTTGCTTAAGTTCCTTCCTACTGTCTTTATATTCATCAAGGGATTCGTCTGTTCCTAGCCTTCCAGCCCTTATGAATGCTTCCTTTTTATTTTTGACGCGGCTCACAATATCCCGCGTTTTCCAAGGTTCCCGAAACTTGCCAAACGTATTTTTCTTCCTCACAGGAATATGCTGGTCCTGGATTCTAATCAACTGACATTTGAAAGACTCCCACATGTCAGATGTTGATTTACCCTCAAACAGCCGCCCAAATGTAAATTTCTCAGTTCCCGCTTAATATTGTTATAATTAGCCTTCCCCCAATTTAGCACCTTCACCCAAGCACTACTCTTATCCTTATCCACAAGTACCTTAAAACTTATGGAATTATGGTCACTGTTCCCGAAATGCTCCCCGACTGAAACTTCGACCCCCATGCCGGGCTCCATCACCAATACCAGGTCCAGTATGGCCCCATCCCTAGTTTAAGTTTAAGGTTCAATAAATTTCACTTTGCTTCTTCAACATAAGGCAGCCTGTTTTTGCTCATTTGTTTGCCTTATAATTGGAAAGCGATGAACAATGATTCACCATGGGGGAGCTCAAAGCACGTTGTGTTTCAAGTTAAACCCTGTTACACAAAGACCGCTGAAAGAGACCCCGAAACACCTTTCTCACCTTGTCGTAGCAAGAAGCATTGAGTACTAAAGCAAGGAAGTTATGCTGAACCTTTCTAATGCTTTGGTTCAGCCCCAGCTGGAGTATTGCACCCAGTTCTGGCCACTACACATTAGAAAGGATGTGAGGATCCCTGACAGGGTGCAGAGAAGATTTACCAGAATGTTTCCAGGGTTGGGGGATTTTAGTTACAAGGTTTGGTTGGATAAGCTGGGGTAGTTCCCCTTGGAGCAAAGGAGACTGAGGGGAGATTTGATCGAGGTACAAGATTATGACAGATTTAGATAAGGTAGACAAAAAAAAATTGTTCCCATTAGCTAATGGTACAAGTGGCGAGGGGACACAGATTTTAGGTTTTGGCTAAGAGAAAGAATGGAGGGGCGGGGGTGGGGAGAATGGGAAGAGGAACTTTTTTTATGCATCGAGTGGGGAATGGGACGGACTGGAATGATCTATGGGGAGTCAGCATGGACTCAAATGGACAGGTGGCCTCTTTCTGTGCCGTAGGCATGCAGTATTATGAATGGTCCCATTTGATTTTATCAATATTGTATGTTTTAAAACTAAAATAGATGCTTGACTCTTTCTATTTTTTACAAGAGGTCATCAGAAGGTCTTCTGGCCTTGGCTTGTAAAAAAACAGTTACTGGAAGGCAACTGTTTTCAGATAAATGCCCAGAAGGGGGCCTTTTTTCTGATTTAGGGAAGATGTTTGCAGAGAAGTGATGGGCCAAGATTTATAGAGATCAGGAGGGTTGGCTCCTGAGAGTGTTTTTTTGGTTTTACTTTGGACTGGCTGTTGGGGTATGGACAGTGTTCGGAAACTGAGTTAAAATTCAACCTGCCAAGGACAAACCCTCAACTCTGCCTTTTCCTACTTTTTGAAAAGCTCTGAGAAGCGAGAGTAAGAAATCGAGAAATTAATGCTACATTTATCCTGCAAGGCCTACCTGAAGCCCCTGTTGCTGCATTTATCCTGCAAAGCCTACCCAGACTTATCTTCAGCGTCGCCTTAAAAGAATGGTTTCTGGAAGATTCCAGATCCCAGTCTATGCACATTTGGGACACCAAAGCAAAACAAAGGACATCCGACATCCTGCCATATCTTTTTTTGTTCTTCAGGATTAGCAAGTATTTGGGCAAAGTATTTTTTTCTGTTTTTTTTTCAAACAGTGATCGAAAGAGAAAATCTCAATTTTTTTGGTTATCTGGCATATGTGTGTGTGTGTGTGAGGGGCTAAGGTAAAAAGGGAAATTTCGTATTTCAATCTGTGTGTAAACGTTTTGCTTCGTAACTGGTTAAGTCTTGCTTGATGATAATCTGTTAATTTTGTTGTTCATTCAAGAAACCTGGTTGGTGTATTTTATTCTGGGATAAAAAAAATAGAGTTTACAATTGGCCATATCGGGTAACTGGGTAAAAATGTAAATATGTGTTGTGATCTGTGGATAACTAGAATTAGAAAATAGTGCACTCCTCCCGCATCGGCAGTAACAACAGTGCACTAAATGCACTTACCCATTTTCCCATCTCAGTGCAGATGTGCTTTTATTCAAATTTTAGTACAATCGCTCTCTTCGGCTTGTGGCAGAATGCTCGAGAGCTTTATAGACCTCTAGTCATGCACACAATTATAGACAATTCATTAGATCCTGCTAACCGTTATTGTGAACAAGACCCAAAGATATCTGATACTTCATTGGAACGGTCATATGCCAACCTGTCCCCACATTCTGGCCCATTATTGCCCTTATGATGAGCATATTCATCCCATCTCCTTTCGCAATGTATAGGTAAAAATAGTCAAATTGAATCAGACACTAAACAGCAGAGTCAACTAAATTGTACCCTGACACATTAATTCTAAAGTGTCCTTGAAATGAGCTACTTTTAATCATTTCAGTGATTCCAGCAATAGTACATATCTCAATCTATCTTTTTGTCAGTTGATCGATCTACATTTCTGTCTTTCTGTCTACCTTTCTGTCTCTCTCTCGCTATCCACATTTTTATCGGCCTCTCTGTCTCACCATCTGTCTCTCCCTGGCCAGCTGTCAGTCTGTCTATTTATCTATCTACAGTGAGAGGTTGGAAAATGCTGACTTCCAAAGGGAACTGCGTGTCCTTGTTCAATGATACACGTAAAGCTAGCATGTAGGTGTAGGAATCAATTAGGAAGGCAACTGGTATGTTGTCCTCCATCGCAAGGGGATTTGAGTCCAGGAGTAAGGATGTCTTGCTGCAATTCTTCAGAGACTCGGTGAGACCGCACCTCGAGTATTGTGTAAATTTTTGTTCTCCTCATCGAAGGAAGGATGGTGGGAGTTCAACAGGGATTCACCAGCTTAATCCCTGGGATGGCGGGATTGTCTTATGAGGAGAGGTTGAGCAAAGTGGGCCTGTATTCTCTAGAGTTTTGAAGAATGATAGGTGATCTGGTTGAAACTTACAAAATTCTTACAGGGCGTGACAGGGTAGATGTAGATGGGATGTTTCCCCTGGCTGATGAGCCGAGAAGCAGGGGACACAGTCTCATACTAAGGGGCAGGCCGTTTAGGACTGAGATGAGGAGGAATTTCAACACTCAGAGGGTGGTGAATCTTTGGAATTCTCTACCCCAGAGGGCTGTGGAGGCTCAATCATTGAGCATGTTCAGGACAGAAATCGATGGATATCTTGATGCTAATTGCATCAAGTGATATGGGGACAGCGTGGGAAAGTGTCGTGGAGGTAGATAATCAGCCATGCTCTAACTAAATGACGGAGAAGGCTCGATAGGTTGAATAGCCTACTCCTGTTCCCATGCTCCTATGCTCCCATGTTCCTACTCAAGACCACATGTCATGTAATTCACCGCACAGGTTCTGCTGACTCAAATCTGATATACAATAAAGACGAATTGCAATTGGAAACAGATAGTAATAAAACCAAACTGGATTACAGGAAGTATCGACCAAAAATGAGAAACAAATAAAACCATAACCCGGATACACTGCAACAGTTCAACTGCATTTCTGCAATTCCAAATCTGAATGCAATCCAACTTCACATATCAGTTTGGATGTGGGTCACGATATATCCATGGTGACTCACTCTCTCACACACACATATACACAGAGGACTATTGATACAAAGAGGTATAGATAGTGTATCTTAAATATAGTATTTTCACACTTCAGCCTCTTCATTGTCCATTTCAACAGAATATATTCCTTCGATAACATCGCCTGTCAAACGAGAAAGAAAATGGTTATCAATGAGGTTGATCAAGGAATTCACTGATATCCTCATGGCACGAGTGGACTATATACTCTTACAAAAGTGCCTCTGTGATTTTTTAAATATATTTTTTGAGGATTCATTTCTGAAAGAGTAAAGAAATATTAAACTTTGGGGTTTCCAAAGGGGGTCATGTAAAGGCCACATGACTTTGGAGAAACAGACCCTGGAAATGTGTTTTAAAAGGGGCCCTGAGAGGTCCTGTGAGGAAACAAGCCTTTCTGGGAAACCACCTGACTTCCAGGAACAACAACAAGCATTTTCGGAAAACCACCTGACTACTAGCTCAATACACGACAGTGCGTTTGGGACACCTGGAGCAATTGTTTACAAAGAAGTGACAGGCCATGATCGAGGCAGGTCTACTATTGTCGGTTTCGCTTTTGAATTGTTTTGAGCTGGAGTTGAACTGTCTAAAGAGGGAATAGAACATCCGAGGAGAGAACATAATTCCCAGTGATGGAGTGAAGGCCACAACCAGCTAAGGTTACCAGCACCTCTCTAAGCGACCCTGAGAAGTCCACTGTGTCAACTCATCTCGTCTCCTGTCTTTGAAGAAAAGCCTGCTAAGTTAATTCTCAATGCTGCCTGGAAAGAACTGTTCAAGAAGATCCCTGTGACCTATCTACGTTTACTCGAAGGGCAAACTGTATGCCAGTTTTGGGAACACAACATGTGTCATCTGCTGTTCCTTCAATAATTAACTAATATTGAGCCCAAGTGCTTTGCTGCCAGTAATAGAGCTCTAAAAACAAAAATACCTTTATTTGTCCAGTTAAACGGTGCATCTGTGTATGAGTGTGAGGGGCTATGTTTAAAAATAGAACTTTAGCACTTCAATCTGTGTGTTTATACTTTACTTCATAACTGGTTATGTCTTGCTTTATAATAAACCGATAGTATTGCTTTTATTGAATAAATCTGGTTGGTGTGTTTTATTCTGGGAGCAGAGTGGAGCTATTCCAGCACGCCAGGAGTTATGAAAAAAGCCAACAGTGTCGTCAGAGGAGAGCTGTCAGGTGAATGGTTGGTGAGTCACTGCTGTGAGCGCACTTAAATATCCCAAAACAATAAGAACAAAGAACAAAGAACAAAGATAATTACAGCACAGGAACAGGCCCTTCGGCCCTCCAAGCCTGCGCCGATCCAGATCCTCTCTCTAAACATGTCGCCTATTTTCTAAGGTTCTGTATCTCTTTTCTTCCTGCCCATTCATGTATCTGTCTAGATACATCTTAAAAGACTCCATCGTGCCCGCATCTACCACCTCCGCTGGCAATGCGTTCCAGGTGCCCACCACCCTCTGCGTAAAGAACTTTCCACGCATATCCCCCCTAAACTTTTCCCCTTTCACTTTGAACTCGTGTCCTCTAGTAATTGAAACCCCCACTCTGGGAAAAAGCCACTTGCTATCCACCCTGTCTATACCTCTCATGATTTTGTACACCTCAATCAGGTCCCCCCTCAACCTCCGTCTTTCTAATGAAAATAATCCTAATCTACTCAACCTCTCTTCATAGCTAGCGCCCTCCATACCAGGCAACATCCTGGTGAACCTCCTCTGCACCCTCTCCAAAGCATCCACATCCTTTTGATAATGTGGCGACCAGAACTGTACGCAGTATTCCAAATATGGCCGAACCAAAGTCCTATACAACTGTAACATGACCTGCCAACTCTTGTACTCAATGCCCCGTCCGATGAAGGAAAGCATGCCGTATGCCTTCTTGACCACTCTATTTACCTGCGTTGCCACCTTCAGGGAACAGTGGACCTGAACACCCAAATCTCTCTGGACATCAATTTTCCCCAGGACTTTTCCATTTACTGTATAGTTCACTCTTGAATTGGATCTTCCAAAATGCATCACCTCGCATTTGCCCTGATTGAACTCCATCTGCCATTTCTCTGCCCAACTCTTCAATCTATCTATATTCTGCTGTATTCTCTGACAGTCCCCTTCACTATCTGCTACTCCACCAATCTTAGTGTCGTCTGCAAACTTGCTAATCAGTCCACCTATACTTTCCTCCAAATCATTAATGTATATCACAAACAACAGTGGTCCCAGCACGGATCCATGTGGAACACCACTGGTCACACGTCTCCATTTTGAGAAACTCCCTTCTACTGCTACTCTCTGTCTCCTGTGGCCCAGCCAGTTCTTTATCCATCTAGCCAGTACACCTTGGACCCCAAGCGCCTTCACTTTCTCCATCAGCCTGCCATGGGGAACCTTATCAAACGCCTTACTGAAGTCCATGTATATGACATCGACAGCCCTTCCCTCATCAATCAACTTTGTCACTTCCTCAAAGAATTCTATTAAGTTGGTAAGACATGACCTTCCCTGCACAAAACCATGTTGCCTATCACTGATGAGCCCATTTTCTTCCAAATGGGAATAGATCCTATCCCTCAGTATCTTCTCCAGCAGCTTTCCACGCATATTCCCCCTAAGGGGAAAGATTTTTGTTGAAACAAAACTCTCTCGTGATAAGGTGAGTACTGCTAACGTGTTTTTTTCAATTCAGAGTATCTTAATAAGGATATTAGATTGGAATGGATAGAACAAGTGTAATTAGGTTTTTTAAATTAAGGGGGTAACTAATTATTCTAATGGAAAGTCATGACAGTAGAATCCAGCCCTGTGATATGCTCTTTCTGCGCTATTTGGGAAATCAGGGATGCTTCCAGTGTCATGGGGGCCATATGTGCAGGAAGTGTATCCATCTGCAGCTACTGGCTACCCGCATTACATAGCTGGAGCTGCTGGTGGATTCACTGTGGAGCATCCACAATGCTGAGGACATCGTGGATAACACGTTTAATGAGGTGGTGACACCACAGATAATGGATGCACAGGCAGAGACGGAATAGTAGGCGCTGGCAGGTAGTGCAGGAGTCCCTGTGGCCATCCCCCTCTCAAACAGATATACCACTTTGGATACTGTTGGCGGGTAGGGGGATGACCTCCCAGGGGAAAGCAGCAACAGACAAGTTCGTGGAACGACAGAGGGCTCTGCTGCACAGCGGAGGAGGAAAAGGGGTGGAAGAACTGTAGTGATAGAGGTGCAAATATGCGTTTCTGTGGCCGCAAACGAGACTCCAGATGGTATGTTGCCTCCCTGGTGCTAGGGTCAAAGATGTCTCGGATCAGCTGCAGGACCTTCTGAAAGAGGATTGTCAGCAGCCAGGTCGTGGTCCTTATTGGTATTAAGGACAAATGAAGGAAGAAAGATGAGGTCCTGAAAACTGAATATTGGGAGATAGGCAGAAGGTTAAAAAGCAAGACCTCTCTCAGTAATCTCAGGATTACTCCCAGTGCCACGTGCTAGTGATGATAGAAATAGGAGTATAAGACAAATGAATGCGTGGCTGAAGGTGTAGGCGGGAGGGCTTCAGCTACTTAGATCATTGGGATCTCTTCTGGAGCAGAGGTGAGCTGTACAAGAGGGACGGGATGCATCTGAACTGGAATGGGAGCAATATCCTGGCGGGGAGGCTTACTAGTGCTATTCGGGAGAGTTTAAACTAGTCTTGCAGGGGGGGGGGGGGGGTGGGGGGGGGGGCCAGAGTAGCAGTCTCTCCGATGAGATAGTTGAGGCAAATGCAGAGTTTAAAGAAAGCAGGTCCAGTAGGCAGGCCAGGAATGGTCATAACAGGGAGTGTAAAAGCTCTGGTAGGCTAAACTGCATTTATTTTAATTCAAGAAGCCTTACAGGTAAGGCAGATGAACTCAGAGCATGGATTGGTACATGGGATGGTGATATTATAGCGATTACGGAAACGTGGTTGAGGGATGGGCAGGACTGGCAGCTCAATGTTTCAGGGTACGGATGTTTCTGGCCTGACAGAGGTGGAGGTAAGGGAGGAGGTGGTGTTGCACAATTGAGTAGCGAGGACATCACGGCAGTACTTAGAGAGGATATCCCGGTGGAACGTCCAGCGACGCCATTTGGGTAGAATTTATAAATAAGAAAGGGGTGATCAATTTGATCAGATTATGCTATATGCCCCCAAATAGTCAGAGAGAAGTGGAGGAGCATATATGCATGGAAATCACAGATAGGTGTAGGAATTACAGGGTTGTAGGCGTAGGTGACTTTAACTTCCCTAATATCGACTGGGACTGCCTTAGTGCTAAGGGATCAGATGGGGAAGAATTTGTTAAGTGCGTCCAGGATAGTTTTCTGAAGCAGTATGTGGATGGACCAACTACCTCCAAAGGGAGAGTGACAGAATGGTTCTTACATAATGTTCTCTCCACTGGGAGAGCCAATGAGTGGGTCTGTTATTACCGTATCTCCACAAGGAAAGTGACTGAGTGGGTCTGTTATTATCGAATATCCTCAGGGAGAGTCAATGTGTGGGTCTGTAACTACAGTATCTCCTGAGGGAGAGTGACTGTGTGTGTCTGTTATTATAGTTTCTCCACTGGAAGAGAAACTGAGTGGGTCTGTTATTATCGTATCACCAAAGGAAGAGTGACTGCGAGAGGTTGTTATTCTCGAATCTACACAGGGAGTGTCGCTGAGTGCGTCTGTTATCATAGTATCACTACAGGGAGAGTTACTGAATGGGTCAGTTATTATAGTATCTGCACAAGGAGAGTCACTGAGTGGGCCTGTTATTATTTTATCTCCACAGGGAGAGTTACTAGGTGGGTCTGTTGTTATAGTATCTCCACAGGGAAAGTCACTGAGTGGGTCAGTTATTATAGTATCTCCACAGGGAGACTAAGTGAGTTGGTCTGTTATTATAGTATCTCCACAGGGAGAGTCACTGAGTGGGTCTGTTGTTATAGTATCTCCATAGGGAGAGCCACTGAGTGGGTCTGTTATTATAGTAGCTCCACAGGGAGAGACACTGCGTGGGCCCGCTATTATAGTATCTCCACAGGCAGAGTCACCGAGTGTTTCTGTTATTTTAGTATCGCCACCGGAAGAGTAACTGAGTGGGTCTGTTATACTAGTATCTACAAATGGAGAATCACTGAGTGGATCTGTTATTATGGTGTCGCCACAGGGAGAGAGGTTGAGAGGAGCTGTTATATATTTTTCTCCACAGGGAGAGTCACTGAGTGGGTCAGTTATTACAGAATCCCTTCATTCAGTGTCAGACAAAGGGTCTGTTATTATTGTACTACCACAGGAAGAGTCAATAAGTGGGTCTGTTATTATAGTATCTCCAAAGAGAGAGTGACTGTGAGGCTCTGTGTTTTTAGTATCCCCACTGGGAGAGTCACTGAGTGGGTCTGTTATTACAGCATCTCTGCAGGGAGAATGACTGATTGGGTCTATTATTATAGCATGTCAAAACAGAGAGTGACTGAGAGGCTCTGTTGTTTGAGTATGCCGTCTGGTAGAGTCAATGAGTGGTCTGTTATTATAGAATATCCACAGGGAGGGTCACTCAGTGGTTCTGTTATTATAGTATCTCCAGAGGGAGGGTCACTGATTGGCTCTGTTATTCTAGTATGTCCAGCGGGAGATTCACTGAGTGGGTCTGTTATGATCGAATGTCCACAGGGAGAGATACTGAATGGAGATACTAAATGCCCCTAATGTATCTGCTTCTACTACCGCCGCTGGCAGCGCATTCCACGCACCCACCACTCTCTGTGTAATCATCCTACCTCTGACATCTCCCCTAAACCTTCCTCCGATCACATTAAAATTTGCCCCCAGGTGATAACCCTTTCCACCCTGGGAAAATGTCTCTGGCGATCCACTCTGTCTATGCCGCTCATCATTTTGTACCCCTCCATCAAGTCACCTTTCATCCTTCTTCGCTCCAATGAGAAAAGCCCTACCTCCCTCAATCTTTCTTCGTAGGACATCCCCTCCAGTCCAGGCAGCATCTTGGTAAATCTCCTCTGCACCCTCTCTAAAGCTTCGACATCCTTCCGATAATTAGGCGACCAGAACTGAACACAATATTCCAAGTGTGGTCCAACCAGGGCCTTATATAGCTGCAGCAAAACCTCGCGGCTCTTAAACTCAATCCCCCATTAATGAAAGCCAACACACCATACGCCTTCTTAACAACCCTATCAACTTGAGTGGCAGCTTTGAGCGATCTATGGACATGGACCCCAAGATTCCTCTGATCCTCCACACTACCAAGAATCCTGTTCGACCTTCCAAAATGAATCACTTCACACTTTTCCAGGTTGAACTCCATCTGCCACTTCTCAGCCCAACTCTGCATCCTGTCAATGTCCCGTTGCAACCGACAACAGCCTTCCACACGATCCACAACTCCAGCAACCTTCGTGTCATCGGCAAACTTGCTAACCCAGCCTTCCACTTCCTCATCCAAGTCATTTATAAAAATCACAAAGAGCAGAGGTCCCAGAACAGATCCTTGTGGAACACCACTGGTCACCGAGCTCCATGCTGAATACTTTCCATCTACTACCACCCTCTGACTTCTATGGGCCAGCCAATTTTGTATCCAGACAGGCAACTTTCCCTGAATCCCATGCCTCCATACTTTCTGAATGAGCCGACCATGGAGAACCTTATCAAACGCCTTGCTACTATCCATACACACCACATCTACTGCTCTTCCTTCATCAACGTGTTTTGTCACATCTTCAAAGAATTCAATAAAGCTTTTGAGGCATGACCTGCCCCTTTCAAAGCCATGCTGACTGTCTCTAATCAAACCATGCTTTTCCAAATAATCATAAATCATGTCTCTCAGAATCCTCTCCAATAATTTGCCCACTACCGACGTAAGACTGCCTGGTCTATAATTCCCAGGGTTATCCCTATTCCCTTTCTTGAACAAGGGAACAACATTTGCCACCCTCCAATCATCCGGTACTAGTCCAGTGGACAGTGAGGATGCAAAGATCATTGCCAAAGATGCAGCAATCTCTTCCATCACTTCCCGTAATATCCTTGGGTATATCCCTTCTGGCCCCGGGGACTTATCTGTCCTCATATCATTCAAAATTTCCAGCATATCCTCCCTCTTAACCTCAACCTGTTGGAGCATATCAGCCTGTTCCACGCTGTCCTTAAAACGTCCAGGTCCCTCTCACTAGTGAATACTGAAGCAAAGTATTCATTTAGGACCTCCTCTACCTCCTCCGACTCCAGGCACAAGTTCCCTCCACTATCCCTGATCGGCCCTACCCTCACTCTGGCCATCCTCTTGTTCTTCAAATAAATGTAGAACGCCTTGGGATTTTCCTTAATCCAACCCACCAAGACTTTTTCATGTCCCCTTCTAGCTCTCCTAAGTCCATTCTTCAGTTCCTTCCTGGCTACCTTGTAAACCTCCAGAGTCCTATCTGATCCTTGCTTCCTCAACCTTAAGTAAGCTTCCTTCTTCCTCATCTACCCCATCCACTGATCCGTAGCTCCGGTTCCCATCCCTCTGCCAAACGAGTTTAAACCCTCCCGAAGAGCTCCAGCAAACCTCGCGCCCAGGATATTGGTGCCCCTCCAGTTCAGATGCAACCCGTCCTTCTTGTGCAGGTCCCACCTTCCCCAGAAGGTACCCCAAAGATCGACATATCTGAATCCCTCCCTCCTGCACCAGTTCTGTAGCCACGTGTTCAGCTGCACTCGCTCCCTGTTTCTAGCCTCACTGGCACGTGGCACCGGTAACAATCTTGAGAACACTACTCTGCTCGTGCTGCCTTTCAGCTTCCAACCTAACACCCTATATTCGCTTTTCATGTCCTCATCCCTTTTCTTAGCTATGTCATTGGTGCCGATATGTCCCAGGACCTCTGGCTGCTCCCCCTCCCCCTTAAGGGGTCAGTGTCTAAATGCTAATATCACTCACAGTGGTTTTTAAGCTTAAACTCTGACACGGCCCGAATCAGATCCTCAAAGTTCACATTTTAACTGGGAAAAGGCAGTAATAGGGTGATGCGGGATTGCTTTGTTCCTGGTTTCAGTGTCCACTGCAGACAGATCAGTTACATTTAAAATAGAACATTCAGGAGTGAACAAGGTCAATAAAATAATATAGAATATGTAAATGACGCCTCTCACAATTGTCACATCCATCCCCGTAAAAGTGCAGATTTCAGGTTTATTTCCGAGAGAGGTCTTACTCAGAAAATGTCATTGACATTGAAATGATTTTCTTTTATCCACCACATTATTTACATCAGAGTCAAAGCTGCTGATGCAATGTGTTTGTTCAGGAGAGTGTAGCTAATAGCAATGATCAGGGGTATAACTGTGTCAGTGGAGACTTATTGCCTGTATAAATCACGACCCATTAGAATTAATCAGCTCAAATGCCTGCTGGAGCTGTGGATTCCTGGCTAACAGAAGTCTCCGCTTCTCACAGAAATGGGATCTCCAGTATTCATTCAGTTCATATTAATTTACTATCCTGTACTTGCAGCAATTGGAGTTCCCGGTAAGCCAGTATCTCAGCTGTTAATGGTGTACATCAACGTTAATTGTGCTGCTGTCCTCGGTATTATTTCTCACTGTGTGTGTTACACAGCCACCTGTTCTTTTCCAGCAATTTTCTGATAGAATCTCCTCATTGTCTGCTCTTTCAGTCCTGCAGGAGTTGTATTATGTCTTTGATGGTATTGGTTTTGGTAACCGTTGCATAGTTACTGGATTATTCTGTGTATTGACTGCATTAAAATCAAACATCTCCGTTAGCATCAATAATCAGACCATCAGGACCTTTAAACGGTTTCATGATGTGGATCTAACCGGTCCTGGAATATTTTTATGCATATTTTTTTCATTGATTGATAATGCGATATCTCACGGTGTCAATGTTACAAGGGGACGGCACAACTTCCTTCCTCCCTAATAATATGGCTCAGTCTAACTGGGATTTCAATGTATTTATTGGTTATCACTGTTATCAAATATTGTTTCATTCTGTGTATGTCGGACACTTCTTCAGAGGTATGGCTACTGAATTGAGTTTGCTGCTGACACTTTCACATCTCCTTCGCTGCTTCACTGTGGAACCTTCACTGTCACTGGACTGCATTGTAAAACAGAAAGTATTGATGTGATGTTTTATTAGTTTACATTCTATTAGTTGGAATCAAGAGTGTTTCCATTTATCTGTAGATTATCAACTGCAGTGCTGATGTTGTTTTTTTTATCAATTAAACAATCCCACATTCTAACAGATTACTTTATAATTTCAGGAGAAGGAATTTCAATGATGGTGAAGTTTGACTGGAAGTAGCTTTCGATCCTGTTTATCCCATGCATTGTAGATGAAGTGAAGAGTGGAGGTGAACAGGTGGAAAGTGGGGTGTTCTGTAGACACATTAAATTATTCACAGAGGTTTCACCATTGAACAAACTGCCTCTGAGAGTAGAATCATTGAACCTGGTGCTGGTGAACAGAACACAGGTGCAGAATGTTAGGAATAAATCATATGTGATATGTAGAATTAAGTAACAGTTTGCAGAGTGTGAGTACTCCAGAGAGATAGGGAAGGTGAAAAGGAGCAGGGAGAACAAAACCGACGGAAGGAGATAAGCAAAAGTAGAGAAAGAGAAAGAAGCAGCAGTATGAATAATTCACTATCATAAAGTTCTGGAATGTCCAGAACAATTAGTGAGAGAAACTGTGAGTTGAAGTTGTCTGTTGTCAGATTGTGTTCATTTTCCTGTTGGACTTGAACCTCTGTGTTGATTTCTGTCAGGTCCTCATTTTGTTTTGTAGAAAGTTCCTATTCCTTACTTAGTGACTGAATGAACTGAATAGGATCAGTTCATCACTGATGGTAATTCATTATTTAAATACTGCACTTGAAAGTCTCTGTGACTGCTGAATTCAATAAAGAGCGAGTTTGATATCAGAAATATATTTAAATTTATATTTAATTGCCTGTACAAACTAAATATATTGACTATATTGTATAAACAATGAGCTGTTCTCCAACACCAATAACCACAGGGATTATTGTTTGAATGTATGAATTGAGTTGTATTACCGGGATCTATAGATTAGATTTCCTCTAACACTCTGCTGCAGTCTCTCCCTGTGAATCTCAGCCTCTCCTCTCACTGTGTTGAATCCTTAGTCTCCTCATCCATTGCTTCAGTTTATCCACTTTCCAAAACATCTGCTCCAGTCTCCCCTCCTGCTCCAACGTGTCCGTTTCATTCTCTCCCTCCCAATCTCGCTCACAGGCTTCACCTCTAGCTGCCTTTTCCAACCTGATAGGAATACAGGAACATAGGAGCAGAAGGTGGCCAGTCAGCCTTCTGAGCCTGCTCCACCATTCGAGATCATGGATGATACTTTAAGTCAGCGCTGCAGTCTTCAGCCTTTTTCCATTTGGGAACAGTCCCTGTCGGTACCCGAAGCCAGAGCAACAAACCAGCTACACATCCCGCTCTCCCCAACCCTTCGCAACCAACAGTCTGGACACAAATTCCCAATTAACCCATTGGATTCCATCTCTGTGAAGCCCCTTCGCATTTCCCCTCTTTCACTGCTTCCTCACTCTGTATTTCCACTAGATCCAGTGCTGACTTTATTCACTTTCCGTATCAATGTCCCAATTCATTATTAATAATTGTATTTTCAAACATTTCACTGTGGCAAAGCACTGCCCAGGTCAATGAATCAGTTTTCACTGCTCGATACAGCAACAAAGCTGGAAATTTCAGCCCAGATCCTGTCAAACTGCTTCTTTGTCTCCAGCTCTGATCAGTAATTTCACGGCTTCCTTTTCTGTCTCTTCCAGTTAACTTGGTGGCGATTGTGATCCTGTCCCGAGGAAAGTGCGGTCTCTTCAAATGTATCACTGTCTACCTGGTGGGAATGGCTGTGTCTGATCTCCTGGTCGTTATCACTGGTCCAATATTGTACTGGATTGTTTTAATTTATTTCCCGTATTCATTCCTGAGAATGACAGCAGTGTGTTCTCTCATTCAAGTTCTGCTTTCTGTAGCCATAATTGTTTCTGTCTGGCTCACAGTCACTTTCACCTTTGATCGATTTGTGGCCATTTGTTGTGAGAAGCTGAAAACAAAATATTGCAGCGAGAAAACGGCGGCTGTGGTTATAGGAACAGTGAGTGTGCTGGGCTGTTTAGAGTCTGTCCCCTGGTACTTTACACTGGAACAACGTTACATTATTGATAGTGTTCCCATGGGTTGTGTTCATAAACTGAGCTTCCATACTTCCCCCATATGGGGAGCATTTGAATTGTTTGACCTCATTTAAACCCCTTGTGTCCCGGTCTTTCTGATTTTGCTGCTCAATTTTCTGACTGTCAGAGAGATTTTAGTCTCCAGTAAAGTCCGCAGGGGATTCCGGCGTCACAGCAATGGAGAGAATCACAAGGACTCAGAGATCGAGAATCGCAGGAAATCAATTATTTTACTCTTCAGTATATCCGGCACTTTTATACTGTTATGGATGACACTGGTTGTGTTTAACATTTATGTGCGAATTGCAGATATTCAGGATTAGTCCTCCAACAATGACCCTCACTTCATCACAGATCACACATCAAAGATGCTGCAAATTATCAGTTCCTGCACCAACACATGTATTTACACTGTGACCCAGACTAAATTCAGACAGAAGCTGAAGAAGGCGGTGAAATACCCTCTCAATCTCATTGTTAACTTAGTGAAATCATAGAAAGAGACGAAGGTATTTTAAATAATATGGTGAGAGGGGACTGTAAGAACAAAGAACAAAGAACAAAGAAAATTGCAGCACAGGAACAGGCCCTTCGACCCTCCAAGCCTGCGCCGATCCAGATCCTCTATCTAAACATGCTGCCTATTTTCTAAGGGTCTATCTCTTTGCTTGCTGCCCATTCATGTATCTGTCTAGATACATCTTAAAAGACGCTATCGTGTTCGCATCTACCACCTCCACTGGCAACGCGTTCCAGGCACCCACCACCCTCTGCGTAAAGAAATTTCTACGCATATCCCCCCTAAACTTTTCCCCTCTCACTTTGAACTCCTGACCCCCAGTATTTGAAACCCCCACTCTGGGAAAAAGCTTCTTGCTATCCACCCTGTCTATACCTCTCATGATTTTGTACACCTCAATCAGGTCCCCCCTCAACCTCCGCCTTTCTAATGAAAATAATCCTAATCATAGTTTTAGTTTAGAGATACAGCACTGAAACTCAACACTCTTCATAGCTAGCGCCCTCCATACCAGACAACATCTTGGTGAACCTCCTCTGCACCCTTTCCAAAGCATCCACATCCTTTTGGTAATGTGGCGACCAGAACTGCACGCAGTGTTCCAAATGTGGCCGAACCAAAGTCCTATACAACTGTAACATGACCTGCCAACCCTTTTACTCAATACCCCGTCCAATGAAGGAAAGCATGCCGTATGCCTTCTTGACCACTCTATTGACCTGCGTTGCCACCTTCCGGGAACAATGGACCTGAACACCCAAATCTCTCTGTACATTAATTTTCCCCATGACTTTTCCATTTACTGTATAGTTCACTCTTGAATTGGATCTTCCAAAATGCATCACCTCGCATTTGCCCTGATTGAACTCCATCTGCCATTTCTTTGCCCAACTCTCCAATCTCTCTATATTCTGCTGTATCCTCTGACAGTCCCATTCACTAACTGCTACTCCACCAATCTTAGTGTCATCTGCAAACGTGCTAATCAGACCACCTATACTTTCCTCCAAATCATTTATGTATATCACAAACAACAGTGGTCCCAGCACGGATCCCTGTGGAACACCACTGGTCACACGTCTCTATTTTGAGAAATTCCCTTCCACTGCTACACTCTGTCTCCTGTTACCCAGCCAGTTCTTTATCCATCTAGCTAGTACACCCTGGATCTCATGCGAGTTCACTTTCTCCATCAGCCTACTATGGGAAACCTTATCAAACGAATTACTGAAGTCCATGTGTATGACATCTACAGCCCTTCCCTCATCAATCAACTTTGTCGCTTCCTCAAAGAATTCTATAAAGTTGCTAAGACATGACCTTCCCTGCACAAAACCATGTTGCCTATCACTGATAAGCCCATTTTCTTCCAAATGGGAATTGATCCTATCCCTCAGTATCTTCTCCAGCAGCTTCCCTACCACTGACGTCAGGCTCACCGGTCTATAATTACCTGGATTATCCCTGCTACCCTTCTTAAACAAGGGGATACCATTAGCAATTCTCCAGTCCTCCGCGACCTCACCCGTGTTTCAGGATGCTGCAAAGATCACTGTTCAGGCCCCAGCTATTTCCTCTCTCGCTTCCCTCAGTAACGTGTAACTGCAGTGAGACATGGACACCAGCAGACGGAAACGTTGAGATGGGCAGTAACTGCAGTGGGGCAGGAACACCAGCAGATGGCGATGGTGAGAGGGGCTCAGTAACTGCAGTGTGAGAGGGACACCAGCAGATAGAGATGGTGAGAGGGGCAATAACTGCAGTGAGACAGGGACACCGGCGGATGGAGATGGTGAGAGGAGGACAGTAACTGCAGTGAGAAAGGAAAACCAGCAGATGGTGATGATGAGAGGGGGAAAGTAACTGCAGTGAGACAGGGACACCAGCAGATGGAGATGGTGAGGGGAACAGTAACTGCAGCGAGACAGGGACACCAGCAGATGCAGATGGTGAGTTATTGCTGATGAGGGATTTGGTGTTCCTGAGAGTTTGAAAGTTTCCCCAAATTTCAGGACATTCCTTTTTGGCAATTTGAGATGCTGAATGAAATACTTTCAATATAGTTTGTGTTAAGTGGCTACTATGTCAGCGCTTATAGCATTAAAATGGTTCCTATTTGAAAATTATTTTGAGTGAATAAACCGAATGTTTAAATAAGACAGAAGTGCGATGGGGGAGTGGGGTGAGGGGGAAGGGGTGCGAGGTGGGGACGGGGTGGGTAGAGGAGGAAGGGGGAGCGGGAAGGTGGAGGAGGGAGGAGGAAGCGGGTGAAATGGGAAGGGGGTGCGCGGGGTGCGAGAGGATGCGGCATGGTGAGGGGGAAGGGGGGAGCGGGAGGGTGAATGGGTGAGCTGGGAAGGGGGTGAGAGGGGGACGAGGGAGGGGGAAGGTGGTGAGCTGGGAAGGGGTGCGAGTGGGAGGGGAGGGGTAAAGGGAGGGGGAAGGGGAGAGGGGGTAGGGTGAAGTGGTGAGATGGGAAGGGGGTGAGAAAGTGAGGGGGACGGGGGAAGTGTGGTGAGCTGGGAAGGGTCTGCCAGGGGCGGAGGGGGATCTTTCCGGCGGGAGTCGCAATCCTAGTGAGCGGGCCAGCCCACAGCCTTCACTGCCTCCCCGGTGTCAGAGTCCTCCAGGCTGACGCTGCGCTCGGGGTCGCCATCCAGCTCCCGATGGAGCTTCTCTCCCGCCTCCCAGCAGTGACGGCGGAAGGGTGACCGAGGACGGATCGAGGCTTTGATCCTCTACGAACGCCTCATCGGCACTCCGGCCACCTGCTCCTCCCCGTCCAGCTTCCAGTAGAAATCTCCGCGATCACAGGGAGTCCTGGGAGGGTTTTGAGGGAAGCCCTGTCATCGCGCATCACTGTGATTACAGCATGTCTGTCGATTTGCAGACTCTCTTGACCTTACCCCATATTCACTATGAATCAGGATTCACTGCACAGTCATCAACAGAGCAGAAACCCTGGTTGAGTTTAACCACCTTCATCTGGGACTCCTTAATTGTGGAGACCCGAGTGCTGTTTTAACTGAAGCCAAATAACTCAAACAGGCTCGGTTTTGAAAGTAATCTGTTAGCTCCCCCCTTGCACACCCTCCCCCTCGCACCCCCTCCCTCCTCGCACCCCTCCCCCTTCGCAAACCCTTCCCTCTCCCTCCATTGTTAAGGCCCCTGCTGAGGGATAGCAGCTAACAACCCCACTGCCTTGTGGGCGTCTCGGGAGAGGCCAAGGCTAAGGGAGTAAACCCTAGCATAAAATCCATAGCGGAACACCGAAAACGGTTGTGTATCACGTTTGGCATGTTTCCGGCAGCTCCTGCAGCCAAACTGATGCCAAACGTCGTGCTCTGCATTCCTTTGGACCCCACTAGGAAGGCTGAGAAGGGGGTTTTGACGTTTGGGCAACTCACAACCTCCATACATCCGCCCAGGCACGCGTCATGGAGAGGTCACTCCATCGCCGCCACACAGCTACCAAAACAAAATGGAAGGCAGCAGTTCCGGGTTGCATATCCAGCTCAATTGGTGTAGAGATTCGGCGCCACGGGTTGTGCTTGTCGGTGGGAGAGGTCATCGCATCTCACTGTGCAGCTTCCGTCCGCCTCAAACCGGGCACCACCCAGTCAGTAAGATTCTGTTCCACCACAGTCCACCTGCTTCAATGAGTGCTTGGAGCTCAGGGTCATTGCCCGCACCAAACCGCACGACAAAAAAGGAAAGAAGGTACCAGCCGTTCGTTTTGCAAGCTGGAACGTCAGAACAATGTGTCCTAGCCTGTCGGAAGGCATTAACAAATCAACGACACTTGGAAGACCGCCATCATTAACAACGAGCTCAGTAGACTCAATATGAACATTGCAGCACTTCAAGAGACACGCCCCCCCTGCGAGCGGATCTCTAAGAGAGCAAGACTACACCTTCTACTGGCAGGGTAGGGATCCTGAAGAACCAGGACAGCCTGGAGTGGTCTTCGCCATCAGATACTCTTTGCTCAGCATGATAGAGCCACCCTCAAATGGCTCGTAACACATATTGTCCATCCGACTGCTCTCCGCCTCTGGTCCAGTACACCTACTCTGCATCTACGCTCCAATACTCTGCTCCCCACCTGAAGTTAAAGATCAGTTCTCCGAGGAACTCCATAATATCATTAGTAGCATCCCCAATACCAAACATTTGTTCTTGCTGGGGGACTTTAATGCCAGTGTGAGTGCCGACCATGACTCTTGGCCCTCCTGCCTTGGGTATATAGCATTGGATGGATGCATGAGAATGGATAGAGACAGCTAGAGCTGTGTACCTATCACAACCTCTGCATCACCAATTCATTCTTTCATACTAAACCCTATCACCAGGTTTCTTGGAGGCACCCAAGATCACGTCATTGGCATCAACTGGACCTCATCATCACAAAGCAGGACTCAATAAACAGCGTCCAAGTCACACACAGCTTCCATCGTGCAGACTGTGACAACGCCCACTTCCTGGTATGCAGCAAAGTTAGACTCAAACCAAATAAGCTACATCACTCCAAGCAGAAGGGCCGCCCGCGCACCAACACTAACAATTTCTTATCCACAGCTGTGACATAAGTTTCTAAATTCACTTGAAAAAACCCTTAAAAACACTCCTCTAGGGAATGCAGAGACGCCATATATTACTCAGCAATGACCACCTTTGTCAAACGTGATAAGCAGAATGTAGACTGGTTTCAATCTCACTTTGAAGAGCTGGAACCTGTCCCAGCCGCTAATGCATTGCACTGTTGAAGTACAAGACATTCCCAGCGAGTTAACATCCGTAGCACTTAAAGTAGCCAGAAGGGCTGCACAAAGAACAGCCATACGTTGATCAAATGACCACTGGCAACACCTATGCAGTCGTATTCAGCTGGCGTCAGACACTGGAAACATCAGAGGAATGTAACATGGCATTAAGAGAGCTTTTGGGCCAACCATCAAGATCGCCCCCCTCAAGTCTAAATCAGGGGAAATGATCACTGACCAAAGCAAGCAAATCGACCGTTGGGTTGAGCGTTATCTGGAACTGTGCTCCCGGGAATATGTTGTCACTGATGCCGCCCTCAATGCAGCCCTGTCTCTGACAGTCATGGATGAGCTGGATGAACAACCAACAAAATTGGAACTCAGTGATGCCATTGATTCTCTAGCCAGCGGAAAAGCCCCTGGGAAGGACGGCATTACCCCTGAAATAATCAAGAATGCCAAGCCTGCTACACTCTCAGCACTCCATGAACAGCTTTACCTGTGCAGGGATGAGGGAGCAGTACCACAAGAGATGCGAAATGTCAATATCATCACCCTCTATAAGAACAAGGGTAACCGCAGTGACTGCAACAACTACCGTGGAATCTCCCTACTCAGCATAGTGGGGAAAGTATTCGCTCGAGTCTTTTTAACAAACTCCAGAAACTGGCTGAGCGTGTTTACTTTGAGGCACAGTGTGACTTTCCAGCAGAGACATCCACCATTGATATGCTGTTCTCCCTTCGCCAGCTACAGGAGAAATGCGACGAACAACAGATGCCACTCTACGTTGCTTTCATTGATCTCACCAAAACCTTTGACCTCGTCAGCAGTCGTGGTCTCTTCAGATTACTAGAAAAGATCGGATGTCCACCAATGCTACCAAGTATCATCACCTCATTCCATGACAATATGAAAGGTACAATTCAGCATAGTGGTGCCTCATCAGACCCCTTTCTTATCCTGAGTGGTGAGCAACAGGGCTGTGTTCTTGCAACGACACTGTTTGGGATCTTTCGTGCACTGCTGCTCTCACATGCGCTCTAGTCTGCAGAAGAAGGAATTTTCCTCCGCACAAGATCAGATGGCAGGTTGTTCAACCTTGCCCGTCTAAGAGTGAAGACCAAAGTACGGAATGTCCTCATCAGGGAACTCCCTTTTTCTGACGATGCTGCATTATCGTCCCACACAGAAGAGTGTCTGCAGAGACTCAGTGACAGAATTGCGGCTGCCTGCAATGAATTTGGCCGAACCATCAGCCTCAAGAAAACGAACATCATGGAACAGGACATCAGAAGTGCTCCATCCATCCATCAACATCGGCGACCACAAGTTCACGTGTCTAGACTCAACTAGCACGAGTAACCTGTCTCTCGATGCAGAAGTCAACAAGTGCATGGGAAAGGCGTACACTGCTATGTCCACTCTGGCCAGGAGGGTGTGGGAAAATGGCGCACAGACATGGAAAACAAAGGTCTGTGTATTCCAAGCGAGTGTCTTCAGTACCTTGCTCTACGTCAGCGAGGCCTGGACAACGTCAGTCAGCCAAGAGCGATGTCTCAATTAATTCCATCTTCGCTGCCTCCGGAGAACCCTTGGAATCAGGTGGCAGGACGGCATCTCCAAATCAGAAGTCCTCGAGGCGGCCAACGTCCCCAGCATATACACCCTACTGAACAAGCGGCGCATGAGATAGCTTGGCCATGTGAGCCAGAGGCCAGAGAAGCACATTTACATCCCCAAAGGGCCTTAGTCAATTAGGTGGGTATTTGTGACACCACATGTAAGTTTTCATGGCGCCTTTCTTTGTTTGGCCTCCTTGTCTCAAGAGACAATGGGGAAGCAACTAGTGGTGGTCAGTGGTTTGTGGAGAAGTGTCTGGACTGGCTGGAAAGGCCAATTCTAGCTGACAGACACTTCCACGGGTGCTGCAGATAAAATTGGTTGTTGGGGCTCTCTCCTTGCACAACTGTCTTTTTTCCTGCCAACTGCTAAGTCTCTTCTACTCGCCACACTTTAGCCCCGTCTTTCTGGCTGCCCGCCAGTTCTGGCGATCGCTGGCAACTGACTCCCACGACTTGTGATCAATGTCACAGGAGTTCAGATCGCGATTGCAGACGACTTTAAAGCGGAGACATGGTCGGCCCGTGGGTCTGATAGCAGTGGCGAGTTCGCTGTACAATGTGTCTTTGGGAATCCTGCCAACTTCCATGCGGCTCACATGGCCAAGCCATGTCAAGCGCCGCTGACTCAGTAGGGTGTATAAGCTGGAGATGTTGGCCGCACCGAGGACTTCTGTGTTGGAGATGCGGTCCCGCCACCTGATGCCAAGGATTCGCCGTCGGCAGCGAAGATGGAATGAATTGAGACGTCGCTCTTGGCTGACATACTTTGTCCAGACCTCGCTGCCTTGGAGCAAGATACTGAGCAGAGGCTTGATACACTCGGACTTTTGTGTTCCGTGTCAGTGCGCCATTTTCCCACACTGTCTTGGCCAGTCTGGACATAGAAGTGGAAGCCTTTCCCATGCGCTTGTTGATTTCTGCATCGAGAGACAGGTTACCGGTGATAGTTGAGCCTAGGTAGGTGAACTCTTGAACCACTTGCAGAGCGTGCACGCCGATATTGATGGAAGGAGCATTTCTGACGGCCTGTCCCATGATGTTCGTTTTCTTGAGGCTGATGGTTAGGCCAAATTCGTTGCAGGCAGCCGCAAACCTGTTGATGAGACTCTGCAGACACTCTTCTGTGTGAGATGTAAATGCAGCATCGTCAGCAAAGAGAAAATTCCATGATTTGGACTTTCTGTACTTTGGTCTTCGCTCTTACACGGGCAAGGTTGAACAGCCTGCCACGTGATCTTGCCTGGAGGGAAATTCCTTCTTCTGAAGACTTGGACGCATGTGAGAGCAGCAGGGAGAAGAAAATCCCAAACAGTATAGGTGCGAGAACACAGCCGTCTTTCATATCACTCAGGATAGGAAAGGTGTGTGAGGAGGCACCGCTCTGCTTAATTGTACCTTTCATATTGTCGTGGAATGAGCTGATGATACTCAGTAGCTTTGGTGGACATCGATCTTTTCCAGTAGTCTGAAGAGACCACGTCTGCTGACGAGGTCAAAGGCTTTGGTGAGATCAATGAAAACAACGTAGAGGGGCATCTGTTGTTCACGGCATTTCTCCTGTAGCTGATGAAGGGAGAACAGCATGTCAATGGTCGATCTCTCGGCTCAAATGCCACACTGTGCCTCAGGGTGGACACGCTCGGCCAGCTTCTGGAGCCTGTTTAAAGCGACTCGAGCGAAGACTTTCCCCATTATGCTGAGCAGGGAGATTCCACGGTCGCTGTTGCAGTCACCGCAGTCACCTTTGTTTTTATAGAGGGTGATGATATTGGCATCGCACATGTCCTGTGAAACTGCTCCCTCATCCCAGCATAGGCAAAGCAGTTCGTAGAGTGCTGAGAGTATAGCAGGCTTAACACACTTAATTATTTCAGGGGTAATGCCGTCCTTCCCAGGGGATTTTCCGCTGGCTAGGGAATCAATGGCATTACTGAGTTCTGATTTTGTTGGCTGTGCGTCCAGCTCATCCATGACTGGCAGTGACTGGGCTGCATTGAAGGCGGTCTCAGTGACAACATTTTCCCTGGAGTACAGTTCGAGGTAGTGCTCAACCCAGCGGTCCATTTGAGGGGGGCGATATTCTAGATGGTTGGCCCAAAAGCTCTCTCAATGCCATCATACATTCCTCTGATGTTTCTGGTGTCTGAGGCCAGCTGAATATGACTGCATAGGTGTTGCCAGTAGTCATTTGCGCAGAGCCTGGCAGTTCTTTGTGCAGCACTTCTGGCTGTTTTAAGTTCTACGTATGTTAACTCACTGGGGGCTTTCTGGTAATTCAGCAGTGCAATGCGCTTAGCGGCTATGACAGGTTCCAGCTCTTCTAAGTGATATTGAAACCAGTCTTCATTCCACTTCACGCGTTTGCCACAGCTGGTCATAGCTGACTCATAGATGGCGTCTCTGATGTGGGTCCACTTGGTCTCTGCATCCCCTGTGGGAGTGTTTTGAAGGGCTTTTTCAAGTGAATTTGGAAATTTTTGTGACAGCTGTGGATAAGAAAGTATCTACTTCTCTACCGGACATAATTGCAAAGTACAGCTGGTAAAACTCTGATCTTCTATCCCGTTGTCTTCATCGTCCAGAGCATCCGCAGGAACGGCGTGCAGTCAGTCCAATGCAGACAGGCAAAGAGGAAGGAGCAGCGGAATTCTAGGGTCAAAAGACCTTGTGCAGAGGGCAAGCATTGAGAAAAAGTTGCCACCGAACCCGTAAAAAGCCACGGCCAGGCGCCAGTTGGCTCCATTGTGGAATGGCTCCTTGGCCACAACTTCAAAGTGCACGTGGGAATTGTGCGGCTCGTAGCGCATCTGCAGTGCAATGTCGGCGAATTTCTGCCTATAATGGCCCCCGAGGCTGTCGCCCACCTCCCAGACGACGCGGATGAGCTGTGACTCCTAGCTGCAAAGCTTTTCTGAAGATATGAAACAGGTTGCGAAACAGACCCCTGTGGGACTCCACTGATAACATTCTCCCAGTCTGATGACAAATGCGGCAGTGGTTTTGTGCTGGGTTATGAACCATTCCCCTTTGCCATTTCCATTAGTAATCCTTATGAGGAATCCTGTTAAACACAGCAGCAACCAACGAAGCCTTCTGGGATGGTGGGAACTGATTAAATGTTTTATTACCCGCACCCACTTCACACACCCCTCCGCTGCCCCCTCCCAGCTCACCCCCGCACCATCTTCCCCCGGCACTCCCTTCCCCTGCATCCCCTACCCCCCTGCAGCCTCATTCCCAGCTCCCCCTCGCACCCCCTTCCCTCCACCACTCCCCCTCGCACCTCCTCCTCCCACCGGTATACACCTATGCCTGAGCAGCGGCCCTAACATCCCCAATGCCTTGTGGGCGTCTCGGGAGAGTCCAAGGCTGAGGGAGTAAATCCTAACAGAAAATCCGGAGTGGAACCAGGTAGTCGGTCATGTGTCACCTTTGCCATGTTTCCGGCAGTTCCTGCAGTCAAACCAGTACCAAAGGTCATGCTCTACACTCCTTTGCACCACACCAGGAAGGCCGAGAGGGGGGTTTTGACGCTTGGACAACTCACAGCCTCCATACATTCGCCCAGGCATGCGCCATGGAGAGGTCACTCCATTGTCGCCTCACAGCGACCAAAACAACACGGAAGGCAGCGCTTACGGGTTATAGGTCCTGCTCAATTGGCGTAAGGATTGGTCGCCACGGGTTGCCTTTGTCGGTGGGAGAGTTCATCGCATCTCACGGGACAGCTGCCGCCCGCCTCAAACCGGGCAGCCCCCGGTCAAGATAGCTTTGGCCCGCCACAGTCAACCTGCTTCCACGGGTGCTTGGAGCTCAGGGTCATTGCCCAAAAGGGGGACTGCAACACCACAAACAAACAGCACGAAAAAAGGAAAGAAGGTACCAGCCCTTCGTTTTGCAAGCAGGAAAGTCAGAACTATGTGTCCTGGCCTGTCGGAAGACTATGCACAAATCAACGATTCTCGGAAGACCGCCATCATCAACAACGAGGTCAGTAGACTCAATGTGGACATTGTAGCACTTCAGGAGACATGCATCCCTGCGAGCGGATCTCTAACAGAGCAAGACTACACCTTCTACTGGCAGAGCAGGGATCCTGAAGAACCAAGACAGCATGAAGTGGGCTTCGCCATCAGAACCTCTTTGCTCAGCATGATAGAGCCACCCACAAATGGCTCAGAACGCATACTGTCCATCAGACTGCTCACCACCTCTGGTCCAGTAAACCTAATCAGCATCTATGCTCCAACACTCTGCTCCCCACCTGAAGTTAAAGACCAGTTCTTCGAGGAACTCCATAATATCATTAGTAGCATCCCCAATACTGAACATCTGTTCCTGCTGGGGGACTTTAATGCTCGGGTTGGGGCCGACCATGACTCATGGCCCACCTGCCTTGGGCGCTATGGCATTGGAAGAATGAATGAGATTCGACAGAGACTGCTTGAGTTGTGTACCTAACATGACCTCTGCATAACCAACTCGTTCCTTCACACTAAACTCTGTCACAAGGTTTCTTGGAGGCACCCAAGATCATGTCGTTGGCACCAGTTGGACCTCATCATCAAAAGGCGAGCCTCCATAAACTGTGTTCAAAACACACGCCGCTTCCACAGTGTGGACTGCGAAACCGACCACTCCCTGGTGTGCAGCAAGTTTAGACTCGAAAGAAGCTGCAACACTCCAAGCAGAAGGGCCACCCGCGCATCAACACGAGCAGAATGTCTTATCCACAGCTGTTACAAAAATGTCTAAATTCACCTGAAAAAGCCCTTCAAAACACTCGCACAGGGGATGCAGAGACCAAGTGGGCCCACATCAGATACGCCATCTATGAGTCAGCCATGTCGTCAGCCATGACCACCTATGTCAAACGTGTGAAGCAGAATGCAGACTGGTTTCAGTCTCATTTTGAAGAGCTGGAAGCTGTTATAGCCGCTAAGCGTATTGCACTGCTGAACTACAAAAAAGCCCCCAGCGAGTGAACAACTTTCGCACTCAGAACAGACCGACGTGCTGCGCAGATAACAGCTAGGCGCTGCGCAAATGACTACTGGCAACACCTATGCAGTCATATTCAGCTGGCCTCAGACACCGGAAACATCAAAGGAATGTATGATGGCATCAGAGTTTTTGGGCCAACCATCAAGAAGATGGCCCCCCTCAAATCTAAATCAGGGGACACAATCACTGACCAACGCAAGATAATGGGCCGCTAGGTTGAGCAATACCTAGAACTGTACTCCAGGGAGAATGTTGTCACTGAGACCGCCCTCAATGCAGCCCAGTCTCTGCCAGTCATGGATGAGCTGGACGTACAGCCAACAAAATCGGAACACAGTGATGCCATTGATTCTCTTGCCAGCGGAACATCCACTGGGAAGGACGGCATTACCTCTGAAATAATCAAGAGTGCTAAGCCTGCCATACTCTCAGCATTCTACGAATTGCTTTGCCTGTGCTGGGACGAGGGAGCAGTACCACAGGACATGCGTGATGCCAATATCATCACCCTCTATAAAAACAAAGCTAACTTCGGTGACTGCAACAGCTACCGTGGAATCTCCCTGCTCAGCATAATGGGGAAAGTCTTCTTTCGAGTCGCTTTAAACAGTCTCCAGAAGCTGGCCGAGCGTGTCTACCCTGAGGCACAATGTGGCTTTCGAGCAGAGAGATCCACCAATGACATGCTGTTCTCCCTTCGTCGGCTACAGGAGAAATGCTGTGAACAACAGATGCCCCTCTACGTTGCTTTCATTGATCTCTCCAAAGCCTTTGACCTCGTTAGCAGACGTGGTCTCTTCAGACTACTAGAAAAGATCGGATGTCAACCAAAGCTACTGAGTATCATCACCTCATTCCATGACAATATGAAAGGCACAATTCAGCATAGCGGCACCTCATCAGAATCCTTTACTATCTTGAGTGGCGTGAAACAGGGCTGTGTTCTCGCACCGACACTGTTTGGGATTTACTTCTCGCTGCTGATCTCTCACGAGTTCAAGTCTTCAGAAGAAGGAATTTTCCTCCACACAAGATCAGGTGGCAGGTTGTTCAACCTTGCCCGACTAAGAGAGAAAACCAAAGTACGGAAAGTCCTAATCAGGGAACTCCTCTTTGCTAACGATGCTGCATTAACATTTCACACGGAGGAGTACCAGCAGAGTCTCATCGACAGTTTTGCGGCTGCCTGCAACGAATTTGGCCTAACCATCAGCCTCAAGAAAACGAACATCATGGGTTAGGACGTCAGAAATGCCCCATCCATCAATATCGGCGACCACGCTCTGGAAGTGGTTCAAGAGTTCACCTATCTCGGCTCAACTATCGCCAGTAACCTATCTCTCGATACAGAAATCAGCAAGCGCATGGGAAATGCTTCCACTGCATGGGAAATGTCCAGACTGGCCAAGAGATTGTTGGAAAATGGCGCACTGATACGGAATACAAAAGTCCGAGCTTATCAAGCCTGTATCCTTAATACCTTGTTCTATGGCAGCGAGGCCTGGACAATGTATGTCAGCCAAGAGCGACGTCTCAATTCATTCCATCTTCAATGCCTCTGGGGAATCCTTAGCATCAGGTGGCAGGACTGCATCTCCAACACAGTGGTCTTCGAGGCGGCCAACATCCCCAGCTTATACACATACTGAGTCAGCGGTGCTTGAGATGGCTTGGCCATGTGAGCCGCATGGAAGATGGCAGGATCCCCGAGGACACATTGTACAGCGAGCTCGCCACTGGTATCAGACCTACCGACCGTCCATGTCTCCACTTTAAAGACGTCTGCAAACGCGACATGAAGTCCTGTGACATTGATCACAAGTCGTGGGAGTCAGTTGCCAGCGATCACCAGAGCTGGCGGGCAGCCATAAAGGGGGGGCTAAAGTGTGGCTTGTCGAAGAGACTTAGCAGTTGGCAGGAAAAAAGACAGAAGCGCAAGGGGAGAGCTAACTGTGTTACAGTCCTGACAACCAATTTTTTCTGCAGCGCCTGTGGAAGAGTCTGTCTCTCCAGTATTGCCCTTGAAAGTCACTCCAGGCGCTGCACCACAAACCACTGACCACGTCCTGGCGCTTACCCTTTGTCTCCCGGGAAAAGGAGGCCAAAGAAGAAGAAGAAGAATCATTTCTCAAACGTTACACCCCCTTTTTACCCTTTATAATGCGCTATGACGATTTGTAACTCATTTTATTCCTTTGTAGCCCTATATAATCCCTTACAACTTGTACAATCCTCCATAAGCTTTTTAACTGTTCATTATTTTTATTAATTCTTTATGAAGCTTCATAATCCTTTATGGTTGTATAAAACCGTTTACAATCGTTTGTAACTGTTTATAATCCGTTATAATCCTTGATAAGCCTGTATTATCCTTTATGAACCCTTATACTCATTTAGAACCCGCTGCATCTCATTCATTCACTGCTGTGCACAGAAAACCCTGAAAATGAACGCCGTGGACTGCTCTCGTTTTACAATGGTCACAGTGCATGACACTTCAATAGACTTGAGCATATCACTTAAAATGGTCTTAATGCATTTCATTTAAAATGGCGGAAGCGTATGTCATTGCACATGCTGGCTGAATATATCACATTAAATGGCGCCCGTGCATGTCATTTAAAAGGGCCAGAGGCTACAGCACGTCAATTGGTCTCACTGCATTCCACTTAAAATGGCCACAGTGCATGCCACTTAAAATGGCTGCACTGTTTGTCACATAAAATTTCTGCACTGATAGTCACTTAAAATGGCCGTAATACATGCCAGTTCAAACAGTCACACTGCATGTCACATTAACGGTCGCAGTTCGCATCACTCAAAGTGGTGGTAGTGCATATCACGTAAAATGGCGGCTGTAAATGCCATTTAAAATGGTCTATCTGCATCTCACTTAAAATGGTTGCATTGCATATCAGCAAAAATCGCCATATGGCATGACACTTAAAATTGTCGAGGGGCATATCCTTTAAAATGGCCGCTGTTCATATCCCTTCAAATGGTCGCACTTCAATTCACTTGAAATGGCTGCAGTGCGTGTCACTTAAAATTGCTGCACTGCATATCACCAAAAATGGTCGCAATTCATATCACTTAAGATGGTTGCAGGGCAAGTCATTTAAAATTGCCGCACTGCATCTCACTTAGACTGGTCGCACTAGAATGGTTGTATGCATCCCACTTAAAAGGGCCACAGCGCACATCATTTCTGATGGCAATAACAAATATCAATTAAAATGGCTGCACGACATATCACCTACAGTAATCGCACTGCAGATCATTTAAAGTGGTCGCATTGTAAATGACATACAATGTTCGCACTGCATATCAATCAAACCTGTCACACTGAATATAATTTAAAATGGCCACACTGCATCTCACTTAAATGGTTGCACTGCATATCACTGTAAATGGTCGCATTACATATCACTTAAAATCGACGCTGTGCATGTCACTTAGAATGGACGTATGCACACCACTTAAATATGCCATCGTGCACATCATTTAAAATGGCAATATCAAATGTCACTTAAAATGACCGCAATGTGTGTTAGTTAAATTGGCTGCATGACATGTCTTCATTTTATTTATTCTTGCGATGTAGTCATCGCTGGATCGACCAGCATTTATTGCCCATCCCTAATTTCCCTTGAAAATGTGGTGGTGAGCTGCCTACTTGAACTGCTACATACCGTGTGGGATGCAGGTGCACCCAGAGTGCTGTTCGGAAGGCAGCTCCACGATGTTGTCACAGCGACAGTGAAGGAACGGTGCTATAATTGCAAGTCAGGATGGTGTGTGACTTGGAGGGGAACTTTCAGGTGCTGGTGTTCCCCTGTATCTGTTGCCCTCGTTCTTCACGGTGGCTGGGTTCGCCGGTTTGGAAGGTGCTGTCTAAGGAGCCCTGGTGAGTTTCTGCAGTGCTTCTTGTAGATGGTACGCTCTGCTGCCACTGTGCGTCGGTGGTGTTGGGAGTGAATGTTTGTAGATGGGGTGACAATCATGTGGGCTGCTTTGTCCTGGATGGTGTCGAGCTTCTTGAGTGTTGTTGCAGCTGCACCCATCCAGACAAGTGAAGAGCATTCCATCACACTCCTGACTTTTGCCTTCAAGCTGTCGGACAGACATTGGGGAGAATGGATGTTGGTTTGTCACCACAAAAGTCCCAGCCTCTGACCTGAAATGTCACTTAAAATGGTCCCACTGCATGACACATAAAATGTTTGTACGCATTCATATTAAGAATGCCACACTGCCTATCACTTAAATGGTCACACTGTATATCACTTGAAATGGCTGCACTGCTTGTCAAATAGCATCCCTGCCACTGAAGTTAACACTTCAAATGACCACCATTATTTTAAAATGGCTGCCATGGATTTCACTGAAACACTGACTAAATTCCACTGCCCGGAAACAGAAGCATTATTATGAACTTATAAGAAACCTTCGCACATGGTCTGCTTGATGGCTTCAATATCCTGTCTGTCGGGGTGGAAACACCCTATTCTGCATATAGAATTAACCTGTTTGTGTCACATTGAAAGGCCAGGTCGAAATTAGCCAAAGCTTGAAACCACTTTCAAAACTCAAGGACCGAAATCCAACAGGAACACGTTTCACCGAGGTATCAAAACTCTGCTCCTGGAGAAGAAATTCACTCTCAGTGTAATAAGCAGACACAAACGCGCAGAGACCCATTTGATGATGCTTCAGGGTGAAGGTGTCTCTCGAAGGAAGAGGAAAATACTGTCTATTAAAATTCCTCATCCCAAAACTCTCTCTCTCTTTACAGCTTGTCATGACATTTTTCAAAGTAAGAACACATTTTCCCAGGCAGAGAGGGAAAACAGAAATTGGATAAATCAAAACAAGTGATTCATAAGAAAAGGTACAGAAAGATCCCAGAGTTTCCTGTCTCAGTTACACTGACATCCTCTCAGAAACATCCCATTGCAAACAAATACCGCTTAGAAAACAGAGGATTGAAAGTGATCAAGATTGAGACTGAGAGACACTGAGAACACACAACCCACAGACGTCAGACTGAGAGAGATGTCCATTCCCTGGCAGAGAGGGAGGGAGGAGGATTTGGGATTGGGACTGGCTCGCTTCCCACCTAGAAAACCTCCAGATCAGCAGTTTGCGTCCAGGCACTGAGTGTAACATGTTAAGATGACTCTCAATCTGTTCCTTTTGTGCCCTTTCCATTGACACATTGATCCAGGTTTGACCAGGAGATCTGTTTTACTGATTTAATATATTTAACTCCAAGCCCTTGACGGGAACAGTACTGTAGCTTGCAAATATCTGATTCCACTCACAGACCCCACACAGGACTAGGAAATGAACCAGTGACACTGGTCAACTCCACATACAGCTCATACTTAATGTTAAACCTAGTATGTTCCATCTGTCGTTCCCTTTCTCCATGTCTGCAGCTCTGCACTGGATCTTCTTGCGGTTTCAGAAACCTGATGTCAGGACCACATGGGAGGCCTGAGCCTCTTCCCAACAGCGAGATTGGTGGAACAAACTTCCCGGGACATAGCTTCCTAAATTTATGCTCTGTGCTCACTGTCCAATGAAGGGCACAGAGCATGTTCCCGCTGCTATTAGATCAGAAGGCCAGCAGCTCTGGAGCCTCAACAGCCCCACCGGGAGAAGTGGACGCTGCTGAGGCAAGCAGGGGAACGTGACGGCTGAGAATATTAAGCTATCACTCTCAGTCTCTATCTCTCTCTCCCTGTCCCGTTATTTCTCTCTTACTCACTCTTCCACTCTGTCTGTCTCTGTCACTATGTTTCTCTCACCCACACACAATCTGTCTGTTTGTCTCTCCCAATCCATGTCACTCTCTCTCTCTGACCCTATCTCTCAATATCCCACTCCCAGCTCTCTCCATCCCTCCCTCTCTCTCTTTCTCTCCCAATCGCTGTCTCTTTCCCTCTCACTCCGTCTCTCTTGATCTCTCACACACTTCATGTCTCTCTCTCACATCTTCTGCCACTCCCTCTATCCGTCCCTCAATCCCAACTCTTTCTCTGTCACTCCTTGCTTGTCTCTCACATTCACTCACTCCCACTCCGTGTTTCCCCTTTTCACTCCCAATATCGCTCTGTTTCGCACCCACACTCCTCGCACTCTCTATGTTTTTCACTCTCTCTCTGTCTCACTCCCTCTCCCACTCTCCCCAACTCCCTGTTTACCTACATTGCTCTCCACTGTCTCTCTCCCTTCTCTCATTCAAAAACCCTGTCTCTCCCTATCCCATTCCCAGTCACTATCTCACTCCATGCCTATCTCCCTCACTCCCTGTCTGTCTCCCTCTCTCTTCCAGTCCCTGTTTTCTCCCTCTCTTTCTCTCTCTCATACCTTCTGTGGCTCTCATACACACACAGTACCCTTCGCTCTCCCCAGTAAACATACTGTGCGTCTCTATCTCTCATACTAAATTGCTGACTGTCTCTCACGCACCCTTCCTGTCTGCATATCAAACACACTGCTTGTCTACCTCACTCACACAGAATTCCTCCCTTTCACTCTCACAGACAATTGATGTGTGTCCCACACTCTATGCCTGTCTCGGTCATTAACACGACCAGGCTGTTTTCTTAAACACGCTGCCTGTTTCTCTCTCTTGCATACCCTGTCTGCTTCACTCACACATACTCCTTGCCTGTACCTCTCACGCGCACTGTCTGTCTCTCGCTCAGGCACGGCCTGACTGCCTCTGTCACACACACGATCCCTCTGTCTCTCTCACACACACGGCCTGGCTGTCCCTCTCTCTCAATTACTGCTTGTCTGTCTTTCTCACACACACTGCCTCTCTGCCTCGCTCTCGCATACAAAACCTGTCAGTCTCTCTCACACAGACACTGCATCTCTCTCACACGCACACTCCCTGTCTGTCTCTCCCACACACTCTCACTATCAGTCTCACTCACACACTCAATCGCTGTGTGTCAACCTCTCAAATCCAGGACACTATCTGCCTCTCCCTCATACTTACTCCCTGTCTGTATCGTGCACACACACACACACACACACACACACACACACACACACACACACACACACACACACACACACACACACACACAGTCTCTCTCACTCACAGTCCTTGTCTGTCTAACTCACTCACACTCCCTGTCTGTCTATCTCACATACTGTCCCTATCTGTCTATCTCACACACTCCCTGTCTGTCTCTTACTCAAACACTTCCTGTCTGTCTCTCTCTCACACTCCCTGCCTGTCTCTCTCACACACACTATCTGTCTGTCTCCCTCGCACACTCTCCCAGTCTGTCTCTCTCTCTCTCACACACATTTCCTATCTGTCTCTCTCTCATACACTGGCTGTCTGTCTCTGTCTCTCACACACACCCTATTTGTCTTTCTCACGCAAACTCACTGTCTGTCTCTCTCACAAACTTTTTGTCTGTCTCTCTCGCACACATTCCCTGTCTGTTTCGCTCTCACACACTCCCTGTATGTCTCTCTCACATAAACTCCCCGTCTGTCTCCCTTACACTCCCTCCCAGTCTGTCTCTCCACACACACTCCCTGTCTGTCTCTATCACACAGACGCCCTGTCTATCTTTCTCGCATCCACTCCCTTTTTCTCTCTCTCACACGCACGCTCTCTGTCTGTCTCTCTCACACACGCACTCCCTGTCTGTCTCTTTCGCACACAAGCCCTGTCTGTCTCCCTCATCCAGACTCCCTGTCTATCTCTCTCTCACACACATTCCCTGTCGGTCTCTCTCACAATCTCCCTGTCTCTCTTTCTCACAAGCACTCCCTGTCTGTCTCTCACACACAAACACCTTGTCTTTCTCCCTCACACTCCATGCCTGTCTGCCTATCTCTCACAGACATTCGCTAACGGATTCTCACAAACTCCCTGTCTGTCTCTCTCACACACACACTTTGTCTTTCTCCCTCACACTCCATCCCTGTCTTTCTCTCTCACACACACGTCTCACACACATTTCTCTGTCGCACTGACAACGGGTCTGTCACGCACTCATCACAACATTGAATTAATTTAAAAATTGGAGTAAAGGGATATTTCAGCATATTCTTCAACTGCTGTCTGAACTGAGTCTGGGTCACGGCATAAAACGCTATCTCTGTGCAGCAGCTCAACAGCTGTAGCATGAAGCCCAATTCCCGCAGTTCTGATGAAGGGTCATTGACCTGAAACGATAACTCTGTTTCTCTCTCCACAGATGCTGCCAGATCTGATGAATATTTCCAGCTTTTTCTGTTCTTATTTCAGATTTGCAACGTCTGCTGCACATTACTCTTGGGCATAAAATTAAAAGTTGGACTGACAGAGATATATCCTCACCTGTGACAGGCAGCACGGAATTCAATTATTTCAAAGCAATAATTGGGAATGAGTCCACTGAAAAATCAATGAAACAAATAATCTCAATCGTCACTAAGTTAACTGTAAACAAGGGAAATTATCAGGAAATTATGCATCAGGTTGGAAGTAAAAACAACAGTTTAAAGGAGTTTAGGATGACATTCGCACATTTGTTGTTGCATTCACTATGTATTGAATCATTTTTGCCAGTGTCAGGCATTTCTGCTGGAGACAGGGAGCTGAATTTAGCGGAGCCAATGGGGTTCCAGACAGCGGGTCGAAAATATGAGTGGAACCCTGTCTTCCAATTCGGAGCCTACACCCTGTGAATATCAGTGGTACTTCGGCAATTAACTGCCTGGTGCCGTGGTCCACATCCCTTAGAGGATGGGAATCCCACCTGCCAAAGCTGCTGAACAATCATGGGCAGCTGTTCGGTAGTATCGGCAACGCCACTGAGAGCAGTGGAACTGCTAGTATTACACCCTAGACCCATGGTGCCCGAGACCTATAGGTAAGCCTGGTGATGACACCAGGCACAGTAAGCTGATCGGGGCCAGTGCCGGTAATGCAACAGGTCTGGGACAAGGCCCATTGTTAGAGCCCAGGACCCGAAGGAAATGAAGTGTTACAGCAGGGAATAGTCAGGGAGCAGGGACTACTGTTGGTACTACACCAGACCTGGGACGAGGAGAAGCCTTGGAGTCACAAACCCCAGGTGAGTTGGCTGGGATTGCTGGTGCCAGTCTGGTAACCCCTGGAAGGTGAGTGATGGCACTCGCTTAGTGCGGGGTGTTTCAGGGAGAATCACCTTTGCTGCCAGGGGTCCTTCCAGTGGCCACAGGTTACCGAGAGAGGAGGCAACAGTTCACAATGCCGCAATGTGCAGAAGTGATGAAGCGTGGAAGTATAGTGATAAGCGAGCAAGATAGTAATCAAATTCACTTGGGTATAGACAGGGTGATGGACTGGGCAGAAACAATAACCACAACTTGTATTTCTATAGCGCCTTTAATGTCGTAAAATGTCCCAAGAGGTTTCATAGGCGCATTATACAGCACAATAAGACACTGAGTCACAAAAGGAGGATGTAGGTAAGATGGCCAAAAGGTGGATCAATAGAAATGCTTCAAGGAGTGTCTTAAAAACAGAAACCGAGCTGGAGAGGTGCAGAGAGGGTATCCCCGAGCTTAGGACCCATATAACTGAAGGTACAACCACCAGTGGTGACGATATTAAAATCAGGGCTGCACAAGAAGCCAATATAAGATGAACATAGATATGTTCGTTTGTTGTGGAACAGGAGGAGATTACAGCGATATGGGGCTGGACACGTGTAGGTGGCGTGGCTCCCAGCGCCGGGACAGAAAGGCGGGTTTAACAGCACCTCGGCCTTTTCGTGCCACCCACCCCCAACCCACCGAACCCCAGAGCGATCCTGCGTTTTTTTTTTGGTCTAAATATCTCATGCTGTGTTCCAAGTCCCTTTAAAGATGAGGATCCCACCTCCAACAGCTGCTGACCAATCAGACAACTGACAGCTCAGCAGCATCAGCACGAGCACTGGGAGTGGTGGCCACTTTCAGTACTGCAGAGGTCTTGGATACAAGCCCAGCGCTGGAACGTGGTCCCAAGGTGAGTGTGGTGGGCTCACCAGGGACAGTCTGGAAGTCTCTGGTGAGGGGGATCGAAGGGGTGGCCATAAAGCCCAGGGTCAGGGGTGTCCTGGAGGATTGTTGTTTCCCATCAGTTTCCTGCATGTGCCACAGATTGCCCATGGAGGAGGGACATCCCACCAAGCCGGTAGAAAGGGTCCCGCATTTTAAAAGGTGCACTCCCCACTTGACAGAGGTACCTCCAACCACTCCCCCTGCTCCACCCCCACACGGCTCGTTAGATCCCTTGGTAGCGGGAATTGGCTCTCAGGTGACCACGTAAGGGCCTCCATTGGCCTTTGGGTGGGAAGGTTATCGTCAGCCTATCCCTATCCCCGGCAAGATCACTTGGCGATGGGGCGACGACAGGTCCACTGCCCCCCCCCCACCCATCGCGATTCTGTAGCCGCCCACCTCCGACCTCAACTCATGGAGGTCCATAAAATCCAGCGCAGCGAGTTTTGAGGCAATGAACGAATGTGAAAACAATGACGAGACTTTCCTTAATCGACAGCCAATGTAGTTCGGAGAGCACAGGAGTCATAGGTGAGTGGGAGGCGTAGTGAGTAAACACATCAGCCGAAGAGTTTCGGAACACCTTCAGGTTACAGACAGTAACATGTGAGTGATCAACGGGACGGCATTAGAATGGTCAGCCTGGAGGTAATGAATACATGAATGAGGGTTTCAGCAGAGGAGCTGCGCGAAGGGCAAAGTCAGGCGATGTAACCGAGGTGGGAATAAGCCATTTTAGTGAAAGTGCATATACGTAGTCGGAGGATCATCTTGGGGTCAAATATGACACCAAGGTTGCAAACAGTCTGTTTTAGTCTCACACAGTAGTCAGGGAGAGGGATGAAGTCGGTAGCTGTGAATGCTGTGTGCAGTGGGGACTGAAAACAATGGCTTCAATCCTCTAAAATGCGTAAGGTAAAAACAGAATGTGCTGGAAATACTCAGCAGTTCTGGCACCTCCTGTGGTGACTGAAACAGAGTTATTGTTTCAGATATATGACCTTGCATTAGTACTGAGTACTTCCAACATTTTCGTATTTTTTTAAATTCTTTGTCCTCTGTGAAGCAGTGAAGAATAAAGGAAGATTCAATATAGAATTCAAAACCATGAAGGGTTTAATTTCTTTCAATATATTACATGGCACTATGAGGTGCTTTACTCTGCTTACTTGACAATATTTTACGTGGCTTAAATTCCGGCTTCCAGAGAAGATACTGCCGTCTGCTAAAATAAGATTACACTGTGTTTTGGCTGCTCCTTTTCATTGTGACAGTAGACCTCTGTACTTCAGTTATAAATACTATTGGTTTTGTTGAACCAAGCAAACTGAATTTTACAATGAATAGCAGTGTCATCAAAATCTGCCTTCATCTTGATCAGTAATGGCCAGTTCATTCATTGTAAATTTATAAATGGGTGATATCGATGTAGTCAGTGTTTTTAACAAAAGAAGCTGGATAAATTGCTTTGACTAGTAATAACACACACTTAACCTGTTCGAAACATACGTCAGAATCTCATTATATGAAAATAACTGATCTATTGCAGTGGTTATTATTTGCAGGTACATATATTAAATTATTAAAACTTCTTAAAACACTGCAATATTTATGTTTTGTTTCTCTCCGGAGAACTTTTTTTTCCTGTTCCAATAAAGCATTTGCAAATGCACATGAAAAACGCCACTTTTGCTTAACGGAAAATTACTAAGGTGACGAGGTTTCCAGTGTCAGAAATTTCAATATGAAGACACAGTTTGAAGGCTTCTCTTCAGGCCAAGGGTTGTGATTCGTGATCCGCCTGTCCCATTCCTGTTGAGGCAGGTGACACACAAAACTTGCTGCTGCCTTAATTGCCATTAATTATACATGCCGCCAAGGGTGACCCGCGCTGATGTCTGCTTGCAAGCATAACAGGAGCCTAACTGTGTGTGAGACTGGCTGGTAACATCCTGCATCACCAAGAACAGTCAGGATGATGCTACGTTCCTTCCTTATGACCCCTCAACTCCCAGATTCCCCTCATCCTGCTGTATGGGATGATGTACAAGATGCAGATGGTGGTACATGGACCTCCTGCTTTCCATCCCATCCCCAATACTTCAACTCGATCCTCCTCTTCTGATATCATACTTTCCAATAATAACCCAAATCTGCCAGCTTCCCAGTCACGGCATCCACAGGGGTCAAAGAGAGAGAGTGAGAGCAGCAGCAACGGCACTGATGGTGAATCTCCATCACTTGGTCTGGTACTCACAGCCACCAGCTGAAATATTTGTACTGCATGCACCTTGGAGGCTGGTATAGAGTCGGGACCTGTACGTGGTGATTTCATGAGCCAGCTCGCCGGAGATGAGAAACTTAATGGGGCAGCATACAGGAGAATTCTGATGCAAATGTGCACTAAGATACTTTGTCCATTGACAAGCCTGCGAGAGAGTCGGTTGTCACTGTCTAGGAACTTGGAGGAGTCCGACTACAACAGGGCAAAGGACTTTGCACAGAGCTTGAAGCCCACTCTTTACCCAGCGAAAGTGGTCACTAAGTCCATGACAGCACTCGAGGACCCAGACTTGATACAGCGTCTGGTGACCATTGTCTCAGCTTCCACTGCAGTACAGGTGGCAGACACTCAACGTCTCAGTGCTGCAGTGGAATGTCAGACCGAGGTCAAAAGATCCATGATTGCTGCAATGCAGGATCCTACTGCTGCCATTGTGGCAGTGGATCTCAGTTGTCAAAGGGGTTTTCAGGCTCTCACCGCAGTCCAGCAATCAGTCATCAAGTAGATTACTCAGATTGCTGAGGTATCGTTCCGTGGGAATGACATTGGCTCCATGGAGCACGATCCTGCTGTTCTCTCTCAGGATTGGAGAATTTGTCTCCCTTCACTGCCACTCCTTCCATTGTCTTTGCTGATACCCGTCAGCCAGCTCAGGGGAGCTGATGTCGTCTGAATCCGAGACGTCAAACCCAGAGCTGCTCGAGGGAGCCCTGCAAGGCCATCTGCAAACTCCCTCAGTGAAAGTCATCAGCCTTCCACCAACTATTCTGCAACCTCTGGGGAAACACTGTGTAGGAGCACTAGGACATTTGAGGGAATCCTCCATACAGGCACTAAGGGAATGCAAAAGTGTGAATAGTTCAGTTTTCTTCGTACAATTGGACATGTGGTTGGATAAAAATGTTCATGAAAATATTTTTGTTGTGTCTGTTTTACAGTGAGATGCAAGGATTATGGAGTAGTTATCATGGAATACTTTAATTATCGGAACGAAGACTGGCGGAGCAGTAGTGTAGAGGGCATAGAGGGGCAGGAGTTCCTCGAATATGTAGTGGAAAGTTTTCTAAATCATCCGTCAAGTTTTCGCCCACTCACTCAAGCTATCTATATCCATTTGCAGATTCCTTATGTCCTAATCACAACATGCCTTCCCCCCTGTTTTGGTATCTTCAGCAAATTTGGATCTTTTACACTCTGTCCCCTCCTCCAAGTCATTAATACAGATAGTGATTAATTGAGGCCCTAGGACTGTGACACTCCATTAGTTACGTCTTTCCAACCTGGAAAGACTGCTTAATCCCTGCTCTCTGTTTTCTGCGAGTTAACCAATCCTCAATCCATGCTAATACATTACCCCCAATAACGTGAGCTCCGATCTTGTGCAATTACCTTTTATGTGGCACCTTATCGGATGCCTTCTGCAAATCCAAATACACTACATCTCCTGGTTCCCCTTTTATAAACACTCGTGTTATATCCTCAAAGAACTCTAGCAGATGTGTCAAACATGATTTCACTTTCACAAACCATTTTGATTCTGTTTGATTACGTTACGTTTTTCCAAATGTCTTGTTATTTCTTCCTTAATAATGGACTTTAGCATTTGCCCAAGGACTGATGTTAGGCTGACGCGCCTATAGTTTCCTGCTTTTGTCCCCCTGCCTTATCGAACTGGGGCGTCACATTAGCTGTTTTCCATTCCGCTGAGACCCCCCTAGAATCCAGTGAGTTCTGGAATATTTCAACCAATATCTCCATATCTAAGCAGCCACTTCCTTTAAAACTCTCAGATACTAACCATCAGATCCTGGCAGCCTGTCTGCCTTTAGTCCAATTAGTTTGTCAAATACTTTGCAGTCCTGATCGGGACATTTAGAAGACTTTTCCTCCCATTAGCTCCTTGCTTATCTCACATCTGCAGGGTGTTTGCAGTGTCCTCCATCGTGAATACCGATGCAAAATATTGGTTTAAATTATCTGCTATTTCCCTGTTTCCCATTATCAATGCACCAGTGGCACCATCCAAGGGCCGCACGCTCACTTTAGCTACTCCCTTACTTTTTATGTACCCGTAGAAGCTCTTGCTGTTTGTTTGTTTTTTACATTTTTCTTGACAATTTACTTTCATAATCAATTTTCTTCGACTTTATTAACTTTTTAGTCATTCGCTGCTGGCTCCTTAAAAAATCCCAATCCTCTTGTGTACCACCAGTTATTTCAACTCTGTATGCCTTAGTTTTTTTTATGGGATACTCTCCTTGATCGCCTTTGTCAACCACGGGTGGTTTATCCTTCTCATCGAGTCCTTCTTTTTGACCGGGATAAACTATTGCTATAAGTTATGATATATCTGGTTAAACGTCTGCGGCTGCTCATCCACTTACCTTCCCCAAAAGTCTAATTTCCAATCCCGCTTTCGACAACTATTACTTCATACCTCTTTAATTGCCCTTGTTTAAATTGAGGACACTGGTCTGAGACCCAATTTACTCGCCCTAAAACTTCATTTGAAATTCTGCCCTGTTGTGATTGCTACCCCCGAGAGGACCCATAAATACAGTATCTCTTATTAATACTACCTAATTGCACTTTGCTGGATCTAAAATGGGTAGGGTCTGCCACAGCCATTCAGAGACTGAGGTTTCCACCGGGTGCTTCGGTTTCCTCCCACAGCCAAAGACTTGCAGGTTGATAGGAAAATTGGCCATTGTAAATTGCCCCTTGTGTAGGTGGGTGGCAGGAGAATGGTGCGGATGTGGTAGGGAATATGGGGTTAATGTAGGATGAGTATAAATGGGTGGTTGTTGGTCGGCACAGACTCATTGGGCCGAAGGGCCTGTTTCAGTGCTGTATCTCTAACTAACTAACTAACTAAAATATTATGATTAATTTTTGAAACAATCTGAAAAACTAGCTTTTGAGAGACACAGACACAGACAGCTGGACGAGCATGAATGGAACAGAGATCACTGATAATTTAAACTGAAGGAAGGTGAATTTTAGACTGGTCCCTTTTTCACCCCTCAAAATTCGAAAGCAACATTAATTCATCAAAGTGTGTTCAATTTGTTAATCTGTAGAGGTCTTCGCTGGATGAAGGAGGAGTTGAAGTTTTGAATGTTTGTCATTTTTTCTTCCCTCATTGAACCCTGGAATACTGCAAGTGGACTTTAATCAGAGAGTTGATAGTCGGGAAGTGTAAATCATAAAGGAAACTGTTTTCTTTTCATGTTGTTTATCTGTCAGTCGTGTTTAAGAGTTTAGTTTTTTCGAATAAACAGTTAATGTGTTGATCTAAAGATATCTCGTTTGATTCGCCTCATTCGGGGCTTACCAGATGTCTTTAATTTGGAAAGTTTAAAGTGGTATGTTAGGCGATATGTAGAGTACCGGGACTGATTTGACGGTGTATTGCTCCCGCCGCAATCAGAATCATATATTTTGCTTGGGAGATTTGACTTGAGCAGTTAGTCATAACAAGGTAAGCCCAGGCACGGCAGTCAGTCAGTTTGACATTGGTAGAGGGGAAACTTCTAGGAACAATAATTTGTGAAAAAATGAATAGTCACATGGACAAATGAGGGATAACTAAGGAAAGCCAGCACGGATTTATTTGGGGAAAAACATTTTAACTAACTTGCTGGCGTTTTTTTTTGAGGAGGAAAGAGAGAGCGTTTATGAGGGCAATGCAGTTGATGTGGTGAACCTGGACTTCCAGAAGGCATTTTATACAGTGCCACACAACAGACATGTGAGCAAAGATATAGCTCATGGAATAATGGGGACGGTAGCAACATGGATAAGGAATTGGATGAGTGACAGGAAACACAGCGTAGTGGTTAATGGATGTTTTCCGTCCTGGAGGAAGGTTTGTAGTGGAGTTCCCTCGGGGTTAGTGTTGGGACCCAGTACGGCATGAAGGAGCCCTAGCCAAAATGGAGTCAATGGGAATCAGGGGGAAAACTCTCCAACGGTTGGTGTCAGACCTAGCGCAAAGGAAGATGTTTGTTCTTTTTGCAGGTCAATCATCTCAGCTCCAGAACATCGCTGCAGGAGATCTTCAGAGTAGTGTCCGAGGCCCAACCATCTTCAGTTGCTTCAGCAATGATTGTCTTTCAATCATAAGGTCAGCGGGGTGGATGCTCACTGATGATTGCACAATGATCAGCACCATTCACAGCTCCTCAGATACTGAAGCAGTCCGTGTAGAAATGCAACAAGACCTGGACAACATGCAGGCTTGTTTGATAAATGGCCAGTAATATTTGCACCACAAAAGTACCAGGCAATGAGCATCCCCAACAATGTCCCCTTGACATTCAACGGCATTACCATTACTGAATCTCCCACTATCAAGATCCCAGGGTTTACCCTTAACCAGAAACTGAACTGGAGTAGCCATTAAATACTTTGGCTACAAGAACAAGTCAGATGCAAGGAATGCTGCGGTGGGTAACACACCTCCTGAGCTCCCAAAGCTTGTCCATCATCTACAAGACAGGCGTCAGTGGCCTGGTCTCTGCTTTCTGAGCTGTGACAGGTGAGAATGGTTTTCTCGCCTAATCGAATGGATGGAATGGCCTGATCTCTGCTGTCTGATCTGTAACTGGTGAGAATGGTTTTCTGTCCAGGATCGGATGGATGGAATGGCCTGATATCTGCTGTCTGATCTGTAACAGGTGAGAATGTGTTTTCTGTCCCCGGATTGAATGGATGAAATGACCTAGTCTCTGCTGTCTGACCTGTAACAGGTGAGGATGTTTTCTTTTTAATCCAGGTTCTGATGCTTGGAATGGCCTGGTATCTACTGTCTGACCTGTAACAGGTGAGAATGTGTTTCTATCCTGTATCGGATGGATGGAATGGCCTGGTATCTACTGTTTGACCTGTGACAGGTGAGAATGTGTTAGCTGTCCCCGGATTGAATGGATGGAATGGCCTGGACTCTGCTGTCTGATCTGTGTCAGGGAAGAATGGCTGATGCGTTGGTTTTAATTTTCCAAAATACCCTATATTCGGGGAAGGTTCCTTTAGATTGGAAAATAGTGAATGTAACTCCTTTATTCAAAAAGCGGTGGAGGCAGAAAGCCGGAAACTAAAGGCCAGGGAGTTAACATCTGCCTTAGGGAAAATGTTAGAAGGTATTATTAAAGATGTAAGTGAAGGGCATTTAGGGAAATTCAAGCTTATCAGGCAGAGTCAACATTGTTTTGTGAAAGGTAAATCATGCTTAAGTTATTTATTGGAGTTATTTGAGGATGTAACCTGTGCTGTGGATAAAGCGGAACCAGTAGGTGTATTGTACTGAGCTTTCCAGAAGGCATTTTATAAGGTGCCACATCAAATGCTACTGTGGGGAGTGGGGGGCGGGGGGGAGGGCGGAGCTCATGTTGCAGTTGGTAACTTATTGGCATGGAAATAATTTTGGGTAGCTAACAGTTAACAAAGAGTACGCATAAATAGGTCATTTTGTGTTTGGCAAGATGCAACGAGTGGTGTTCCACAGGGATGTGTGCTGGGTCTCAACATTTTACGATTTATAGAAATGACTTAGATGAAGTGACCAAAAGTATGGTTGCTAAATTTGCTGATGACACAAAGATAGGTAATAAACTACCTTGTGAAGAGGACATAAGGTGCTACAAAGAGATATAGATAGGTTAAGTGAGAGGGAACAGAACTGGCAAATGGAATATAATATGGGAAAGTGTAAAATTGTCCACTTTGGCAGGAAGAAAGTCAAATAATTATATTATCTAAAGGCTGAAAGATTGCAGAGCTCTTAAATGGACAAGGATCTGGGTGTCCTAGTGCAGGAATCGCAGATGAATAGTATGTAGGTTCAGCACATACTTAGGAAAGCTAATAGAATGTTATAATTTATCGTGAGGGGAATTGAATACATAAGTAGGGATGTTATGCTTCAGCTACACAGGTCATTGGTGAGACCACATCTGGATTACTGCGTGCAACACTGGTTTCCTTATTTCAGGTAGCATTTAAATGCGTTGGAGGTAGTACACGGAAGGTTTACTAGACTAATAGCTGGAATGGGTGGCCTGTCTTACGAGGAAAGATTGGACAAGCTAGGCTTGTATCCAGTGGAATTTCGAAGAGTAAGAGGCGACTTGATCGAAACATATAAGATCCTTAGAGGTATTGACAGGGTGGATGTGAAAAGGATGTTTATCGTTGTGGGAGAATTTCGAACTAGGGGTCACAGTTTAGAAATAAGGGATCGCCATTTAAGACAGAGATGAGGAGATTTTTATTTTCATTTCAGAGGGTCGTGAGTCTTTGCAGATAGATTATTGTTAAGCAAGGGGTACACGATTATCGGTGGTAGGTGAAACTGTGGAGCAAACAGTGCAGCCATGAACTCATTGAATGGTGCAGCATCCTGGATTGGATGGATGCAATTACCTGGTCTCTGCTGTCTGAGCTGTGACAGGTGAGAATACTTTTCTATCCCGGATTGGATGGACGGAATGGCCTGGTTTCTGCAGTCTGCCGTACTGATCGGTTCCTGTTTGAGATGTGTGTGGCTTTTCAACCCAGGAGAATCAATAGTTTAAATGAAATAGAGGGTGCTATCGTTATCTTGATTCTGTTCAAAGGATGTAAATATCGTTGACAAGACAAGCATTTGTTCTCCATCCCAAATTGCCCTTGTGTCAGTTTCTACAGGTGTGCAGAAAATGAACTGAATCAGGCCAGCATGCATTGTGAAGTCCAGAAAGCCTTTTCCGAGATAAAGTAACCTGTTAACAGATGTAAGCTGTTTTCATTACAGATTAACAGTCACTCGCGAAAAAAAAACAATTTATCTATGGAATGTTTAACACAAAGCGGAAAAGTCTTAAAAATGAGTAATAACCAATAAAGGCTTACTTTAAAGTTATGTTGCACTTTAATGCCAAGTTAGAACATTGCAGAAACGTCACGTGCACAGAAAAATACAGAGTAGGCACTGGCGTCGCGGTAATGTCACTAGACTAGTAACCCAGCGGCCCAAGCTAATGTTCTATCTGTTGACTCTCAGTCATCAGCAAAGTGATGGAAGGGGTCGTCGACAGTGCTATCAAGCAGGACTTGCTTATCAAGCACCTGCTCACTTACGCTCAGTTTGGGTTCCGCCAGGGCCATTTAGCTCCTGAACTCGTGACAGCCTTGTTCCAAACATTAGAATTAGAATTAGAACATTACAGCGCAGTACAGGCCCTTCGGCCCTCGATGTTGCGCCGACCATCTGACCTACACTATTCCATTTTCATCCATATGTCTATCCAATGACCACTTAAATGCCCTTAAAGTTGGCGAGTCTACTATTGTTGCAGGCAGGGCGTTCCACGCCCCTACTACTCTCTGCGTAAAGAAACTACCTCTGACATCTGTGCTATATCTTTCACCCCTCAACTTAAAGCTATGTCCCCTCGTGTTTGCCATCATCATCCGAGGAAAAAGACTCTCACTATCCACCCGATCTAACCCTCTGATTATCTTGTATGCCTCTATTAAGTCACCTCTCCTCCTCCTTCTCTCTAACGAAAACAACCCCAAGTCCCTCAGCCTTTCCTCGTAAGACCTTCCCTCCATACCAGGCAACATCCTAGTAAATCTCCTCTGCACCCTTTCCAAAGCTTCCACATCCTTCCTATAATGCGGTGACCAGAACTGCACGCAATACTCAAGGTGCGGCCTCACCAGAGTTTTGTACAGCTGCATCATGACCTCGTGGCTCCGAAACTCGATCCCCCTACTAATAAAAACTAACACACCATATGCCTTCTTAACAGCCCTATTAACCTGGGTAGCAACTTTCAGGGATTTATGTACCTGGACACCAAGATCTCTCTGCTCATCTACACTACCAAGAATCTTCCCATTAGCCCAGTACTCTGCATTGCTGTTACTCCTTCCAAAGTGAATCACCTCACACTTCTCCGCATTAAACTCCATTTGCCATCTCTCAGCCCAGCTCTGCAGCCTATCTATGTCCCTCTGTACCCTACAACACCCTTCGACACTATCCACAACTCCACCGACCTTCGTGTCATCCGCAAATTTACTAACCCACCCTTCTACACCCTCATCCAGGTCATCTATAAAAATGACAAACAGCAGTGGCACCAAAACAGAACCTTGCGGTACACCACTAGTAACTAAACTCCAGGATGAACATTTGCCATCAACCACCACCCTCTGTCTTCTTTCAGCTAGCCAATTGACATGGACATAGTTTGGTCAGCTACTGAATAATCGGCAGGGAAGTGACCACCTACTGGGTTCTCATCTATGTATGACTCCCTGCAACATATTTGTGACTAATGGGTGTCTTGTCAACAGGTATAATTCTAACGAATATTTTGTGTTGTTTTTAACTCGTCGTATTCCTGCCGAATGTACTAAAGTCATTAGTGTTTAATTTGACCTTTGAGTGTTCTCTACTCATTTCTCACCATTCTCATGTTCGAAACATAGAGTAAACCAGTCAAGGGTAGCAGATTACAATTTATAAGTAACAGTTCTTTAAATATGTGGACATGAGTCTGCACATTATCACGACCAGGAATGTTTACACATAGACATGTGTCCAGAGTTATGTCCTTGACTAGATAACGACCCTTGTGAAAAACTCTGAAACACCATTCCCAGACCTTTAAAACCTATCATCGGATATGGGCGTCGTTGGCAAAGCCAGCATTTGTTGCCCATCCCTAATTTCACTTGACAAATGAATGTATTTCTCGGCCATTTCAGAGGACAGTTGAGTGTCAACCATATTGCTGTGCATCTGGAGTCACATGTAGGACACACCAGTTAAAGACAGCAGATTTGCTTACCTAAAGAGCACACACATTTCACTGCACCCACATACTTCCAGATTTTCAACTATGGCAATCAAATCACCCAAACACAGTGCAACACAATCCAGGCTTCCCTTCATCCCCTGAGCCTGATGGAGAAGATGGCTGTCCACATCATGGGACCAGCTGTGACAGAGCATATAGCATCCAACATCAATGAGTGCATGCTAAGCTCCCACCATCTTTCCCTCTTCCTGCTCTCTGGGATGATGGACAAACTGCAGATGGTGAGCCCATGGACCTCCTGCTTTCCATCCTACCCCCAATCCGACACCCCAACCCCCCCTTCTGAGTTTATACTTTCCAATAATAACCCAAAACTGCCAGCTTCCCAGTCACAGCAGCTCCAGGAGACGGAGAGAGAGAGAATCAGCAAAGCAATGATGATGAAGACCCATCACTTTGTATGTTGCTCACAGCCACCAGCTCAAATACTGACCCTGCATTTATCTTAGAGGCTGGTATAGAGTCCCAATTAGTACCTGGTGTGTCACCAAACACGTGTGCACTGCAGCCAGGCCAGGTTAAATGATACTCGTGTGTCAGCTCACTGGAGGGCGAAGCCGATAAAGTGTAATAATACACAGGCCTCAGATGAGAATATTGTTGGAGCAGCATACAGGAGAATGCTGATGGACATGTGCACTGAGATAATTTATCCATTGACAGGCCTGTCAGACAGTCTGTTGTCACCATCAAGGAACATGGAGTATTCCAGTTCCGACATCGCACAGGATATGGCACATGAAGCCCATTCTTTCTACTGTGGAATTGGTCACTAACTCTATGACAGCACTCGCGAACCCAGACATGATACAGTGTCTGGTAACCATTGTCTCAGCTTCCACTGCAGCACAGGTGGAAAACGTTTCAGTGCTACAGTGGAAGCTCAGACTGAGGTCATGAGATCCATGCTTGCTGCCATGCAGTATCAGACTGCTGCCATCATGGCTGTGGATCTCAGTGTTCAAAGGCTTTTGCAGGCTCCCACAGCAGTCGAGCAATCTGTGATCCAGTAGATTACGAGGATTGCTGATGTGTCGCCCCTTGTGACTGGCAGTGGCTCCGTGGATCATGAACCTGCTCTCCTCTCTGAGGATGTCAGTATTCGTTCTCCCTTCATGGCTACTCCACCAGTGTCATTGCTGTTGCCCATCAGCCAGCCCAGGCTGCTTCTTCACAGGCCGACGTTGTGCAGTCTGAATCCGAGCCCTCATGGCCCAGAGTAGCTCGAGGGCGTCTTGGAAGTCTTTCTGCAGACTCCCCCAGTGAAAGCCATCAGCCTTCCACCAGTCATGGGGAAGCACTGTTTAGGAACAGTGGGCAAGTTGAGGGAACCCGCAAAACATGCACTAAGGGAATACACAAGAGTAAATAGTTTTGTTTTGTTTGCATAATTGAAAATGTTGTTGGATAAATACGTCAATGTAAAGGGTTTTGTTGGTGGTTTATTATTGCGGGATTACGACCAAGGAGACGCTGTGATGGTGCATCGCAGATGGGTAGAATGGTGGAGAATGGGGGATCCTTGGTGGGAAAGGACATAAGCTGGTTGCGGAACGATATAGATAGGTTGAGTGAGTGGGCAGAAATCTGGCAGATGGAGTATAATGTGGGAAAATGTGAAGTTGTTCACTTTGGCAGGAAGAATAAGAAAGCAGAATATTTCTTAAAGGAGGAATGACTGCAGAATTCCGAGGTGCAGAGGGTTATAGGTGTTCTAGTGCTTGAGTCACAAAAGGTTAGTATGCAGCTCTAGCAAGTAATAATGAAGGCTGATAGAATGTGACCCTTTATTATGAGAGGAAATAAAAGTAAGAACGTTATGCTTCCGTTATGCAGGGCATTGGTGACACCACAGTTAGAACACTGCGTGCAGTTTTTGTCTCCTTATTTAAAGAAGGATGTAAATGAGTTGGAGGCAGTTCAGAGCAGGTCTACTAGATTGACAACTGGAAAGAGCATGTTGTTTATGAGGAAATGTTGGACAGACTAGGCATGTTTTCACTGGAATTTAGAAGAGTGAGGGGAGACGTGATTGAAGTATATAAGATCCTGAACGGTCTTGACAGGGTGAATGTGGAGGGGATGTTTCCTCTTGTGGGTGAGTCCTGAACTGGCGTGCACTGTTTGAACATTAGGTGTCGCCCTTTTAGAACAGAGACGAGGAGAATGTTTTTCTTTCAGAGGATCGTGTAACTTTGGAATGTTCTGCCACAGAAGGTGGTGGAGGTGGGGTAATTGAATACTTTTAAGGCTGAGGTAGATAGATTCTTGTTAGGAAAGGGGATAAAAGATTATCGGGGGTGTGGAATTAGAGACAGAAAACCAATCAGCTATGACCTTATTAAATGGTGGAGCAAGCTCGAGGGGCTCAAAAGCCGATTTCTGCTGCTAATTTGTATGGTTATATGGTCGGATGATCCTATTGGAACCAGAATCTTATCAGGAATTCTCTGACAGACCGTCCGGATCGAAGGCCTCCAGGAAATATCCTCTCTGCCTCCCATTCCTGAGGTGCCGTCCGGATTCCTGGTGGCAATGTTTGTATTCTCATGATGGGAACGATATGAATGGCGCAGCAGAAAACCATGCACTTCGGCACCTGCTTCGATGTGTACTGGAGGGCTCCCCCTGAACGGTTCAGGCATTGGAAGCTCCATGATATTCTTTCTGACTGCATTGCCCTCGTTATATACTTGTTGCCCTTGCATTTTGAGTGATGGGGTGGGAGCAATGGTGGGTGGGTGGAAAATGAACCATGTATAGAGGCGTTAGGCTTTGTCTCCGAGGAGGCAATTTATCTTTTTGCATGGAGCGCTGAAGACGCTGGGAATGGCTGACTGCTTCAGAATGAAGGTATTGTGGCTGCTGCCAGGCTGGTGGATATTCACCAACGTGATGTACTGGGCATGGTCACACACCAACTGTACATTAATGCACTGAGAGTTATTTCAGTTTCTGTACCTCTCCCCGTTGAAGTGGAGGCCTCACAGAGCCACATACACCAGGAGAAATCCTGCCATCCTGTTAAAACTACAGGTCTTCTCATCCTGCTTCTCCGGGCTGAGGGAGAAAACCATATAGGAGCCTCCATCACCTCCCGGGTACATCGAGGGTTGACATGTTGGGAGATGTTGAATATGTCGCCTGCTCCTCCTGGAAAGATATGGATAAACAGAAGTTCAATGAAACTAAACGTAACGGCCACTGGCAGCTTTCTCCTCACCCTGGTGTGAGGCTTCAGGTCGTGATGTAGCAGGTGGAACAGCTCTGTAACCACCTCTTTATTGAATCAGAGTCACCTCAAACACTGCTCCTGGGGTTACGTGTAAGTAAGAAAACTGGTCTCAGGAAACCCGGCTGGGTAGGGCAAACCCCCTGCTCCTCCCTCTTTGCGCAGCCCCATCACTGCAGCCTCTGCTCCATTTGTTTGTCATGTTGCAGACAAAGATACACTGCAACTATCATCTGTTGAGCTGAGAGTGACTAACACAGGTGGTCAGTACAGACCAAGTTTGAAAGCTGCCAGAACGCCTGATTGATGCCAAATTCAGACAATGTTCATGCTACCGGTCCATGCAGGTTACTCAGGGACTAGTACCATCTCGATCATAGGTAACATGCAGACCGCCAGAAATGACCACCCCGGTGTGGATTCCACAGCATCTATACCAGTGACTCGACTGAGGCCAAAATCTTGGCCCGAGAGTGAGCTATGGGGAAAGAAATTCACTTTAAAAAGGGAATGATAAACAATCAAAATACAAGAAGTGCGTGGAATATGGGAAATGTACAGGGGAATGGGGAATGGGCCTGATCGGAGGGTGGAGGCCATAGAGAGATTTTCACTCAAGAGTGAGTATATTAAAATTGTAATATTGCCAGACCTGGAGCCAGGATAGGTTACTGAGCATCGGGGTGATGAGTGAACTGTACTTGGTGTGAGTTCGGCAGCATTGCAGCAGCTTTTTCGGGAGCAGAGAGTGCGAGCGAGTGAGCAGCTGGGAAGGGCAGTTTAAAGTTAACTTAATTCCTTTTTGTTTTCGGCGGAGACCAGGGGGCTGCTGTGTAAGTAAAACCCTATATATTTGGGCGGTTTCTGAACCCGAGACACTACACCTGTAGTGTCTACCACCCGCCCTCCTACTTTAACCAAAAAAAAAAGACCCGGTGATGTGCAGATAAGGTAAGGCTTTTACTATTTCTCTTTTTTTTTATCTTGTGATTGGTTAAAAACTTATCGTTCCTTTTTCATTTAACTAAGTTTAAGCTTAAGATTAAAAATGCCAGGAGATCTCAGACCCGTAACATGCTCCTCTTGCTCAATGTGGGAGCTCAGGGACATGGCTGATGTCCCTGACTCCTTCACGTGCAGGACGTGTGTCCAGCTGCAGCTCTTGTTAGACCGCATGATGGCTCTGGAGCTGCGGATGGACTCACTTTGGAGCATCCGCGATGCTGAGGAGGTAGTGGATAGCAGGTTTAGCGAATTGGTCAAACCGCAGAATAGCATTGCTGAGGGAGAAAGTGAATGGGTGACCAAAAGGCAGAGAGAGAGCAGGAAGGCAGCGTAGGTGTCCCTTGCGGTCATCACCCTCCACAACAGGTATGCGTTTTGGATACTGTTGAGGGAGATTGCTCACCAGGGGAAGGCAGCAGTAGCCAGGTTCATGGCACCATGGTTGGCTCTGCTGTTCAGTAGGGCGGGATAAAGATCGGAAGGGCTATAGTCATAGGGGATTCGATTGTAAGGGGAGTAGATAGACGGTTCTGTGGTCGAAAACGAGACTCCCGAATGGTATGTTGCCTCCCAGGTGCACGGGTCAGGAATGTCTCAGATCGGCTGCAGAACATTCTGAAGGGGGAGGGTGAACGGCCAGTTGTCATTGTGCACATAGGCACCAATGATATAGGTAAAAAACGGGATGAGGTCCTACAAGCAGAATTTAGGGAGTTAGGAGCCAAGTTAAAAAGTAGGACCTCAGAGGTAGTAATCTCAGGATTGCTGCCAGTGCCACGTGAAAGTCAGAGTAGAAATGAAAGAATAGTCAGGATGAATGCGTGGCTTGAGAGATGGTGCAGGAGGGAGGGGTTCAGATTTTTGGGACATTGGGACCGGTTCTGGGGGAGGTGGGACTATTACAAATTGGATGGTCTACACCTGGGCCGGACTGGAACCAATGTCCTTGGGGGTGCTTTGCTAACGCTGTTGGGGAGGGTTAAAGCTAATGTGGCAGGGGGATGGGAACCAAATGCGGTCTGTGGAGAGTAAGGAGGTAGTAACTAAAGCCTGTAAGGAACCAGATAATGAAGTCAGTGTGACTAAGGGAAAGAGTAGGCAGGGAGCAGATGATGAAAGCAAAGGGACTGGTGGTCTGAGGTGTATTTGTTTTAATACAAGAAGTGTAGTAGGTAAGGCAGATGAACTTAGGGCTTGGATTAGTACCTGGGAGTATGATGATATTGCTATTCCTGAGACTTGGTTAAGGGAAGGGCATGATTGGCAACTAAATATCCCAGGATACCGATGCTTCAGGCGGGATAGAGAGGGAGGTAAAAGGGGAGGAGGAGTGGCATTACTGGTCAAAGAGGATATCACAGCTGTGCTGACGGAAGGCATTATGGAGGATTCGAGCTGTGAGGCAATATGGGCAGAACTCAGAAATAGGAAGGGTGTGGTAACAATGTTGGGGCTGTACAACAAGCCTCCCGACAGCGAGCGTGAGATAGAGGTACAAATATGTAAACAGATTATGGAAAGATGTAGGAGCAACAGGGTGGTGGTGATAGGAGATTTTAATTTTCCCAACATTGACTGGGATTCACTTAGTGTTAGAGCAAAGCAGAATTTGTAAGGAGCATCCAGGAGGGTTTTCTAGAGCAATATGTAAATAGTGCAACTCGGGAAGGGGCCATACTGCACCTGGTGTTGGGGAATGAGCCGGGCCAGGTGGTTGACGTTTCAGTAGGGGACTACTTTGGGAATAGTGATCACAATTCCGTTAGTCTTAGAATACTCATGGACAAAGATGAGAGTGGCCCTGAAGGAAGAGTGCTAAATTGGGGGAAGGCCAACTATACCAAAATTCGGCAGGAGCTGGGCAATGTAGATTGGGAGCAGGTGTTTGAAGGTAAATCCACATTTGATATGTGGGAGGCTTTTAAAGAGAGGTTGATTAGCGTGCAGGAGAGACATGTTTCTGTGAAAATGAGGTGTAGAAATGGCAAGATTAGGGAACCATGGATGACAGGTGAAATTGTGAGACTAGCTAAGACGAAAAAGGAAGCATACATAAGGTCTAGGCGGCTGAAGAAAGATGAAGCTTTGACAGAATATCAGGGTTGTCGGCGCAATCTGAAACGAGGAATTAAGAGGGCTAAAAGGGGTTATGAAATATCTTTAGCAAAGAAGGTTAAGGAAAATCCCAAAGCCTTTTATTCATATATAAGGAGAAAGAGGGGAACTAGAGAAAGGATTGGCCCACTAAAGGACAAAGGAGGAAAGTTATGCGTGCAGTCAGAGAAAATGTGTGAGATTCTAAACGAGTACTTTGCATCGGTATTAACCGAGGAGAGGGACATGACGGATGTTGAGAATTAGAATTAGAATTAGAATTAGAATTCGAACATGACAGCGCAGTACAGGCCCTTCGGCCCTCGATGTTGCGCCGACCTGTGAAACCATCTGACCTACACTATTCCATTTTCATCCATATGTCTATCCAATGACCACTTAAATGCCCTTAATGTTGGCGAATCTACTACTGCTGCAGGCAGGGCGTTCCAGGCCCTTACTACTCTCTGAGTAAAGAAACTACCTCTCACATCTGTCCTATATCTATCACCCCTCAACTTGAAGCTATGTCCCCTCGTGTTTGCCATCACCATCCGAGGTAAAAGACGCTCACTATCCACCCTATCTAACCCTCTGATTATCTTATATGTCTCTATTAAGTCACCTCTCCTCCTCCTTCTCTCCAACGAAAACAACCTCAAGTCCCTCAGCCTTTCCTCGTAAGACCTTCCCTCCATACCAGGCAACATCCTAGTAAATCTCCTCTGCACCCTTTCCATAGCTTCCACATCCTTCCTATAATGCGGTGACCAGAACTGCACGCAGTACTCCAGGTGCGGTCTCACCAGAGTTTTGTACAGCTGCAGCATGACCTCGTGGCTCCGAAACTCGATCCCCCTACTAATAAAAGCTAGGTTTTAGCTTAGGGAGGTTAGGGAGAGATGTTTGATTACTCTAGGTCAAGTCGGCATAAGAAGGGAGGAAGTGTTGGGTATTCTAAAAGGCATTAAGGTGGACAAGTCCCCAGGTCCGGATGGGAACTATCCCAGGTTCATGTGGGAAGCAAGAGAGGAAATAGCTGGGGCCTTAACAGATATCTTTGCAACATCCTTAAACACAGGTGAGGTCCCGGAGGACTGGAGAATTGCTAATGTTGTCCCCTTGTTTAAGAAGGGAAGCAGGGATAATCCAGGGAATTATAGACCGGTGAGCCTGACGTCAGTGGCAGGGAAGCTGCTGGAGAACATACTGAGGGATAGGATCTATTCCCATTTGGGAGAAAATGGGCTTATCAGTGATAGGCAACATGGTTTTGTGCAGAGAAGGTCATGTCTTACCAACTTAATGGAATTCTTTGAGGAAGTGACAAAGTTGATTGATGAGGGAAGGGCTGTCGATGTCATATACATGGACTTCAGTAAGGCGTTTGATCAGGTTGCCCATGGCAGGCTGATGGAGAAAGTGAAGGCACATGGGGTCCAAGGTTTACTAGCTAGATGGAGAAAAGAACTGGCTGGGCAACAGAAGACAGAGAGTAGCAGTGGAAGGAAGTTTCTCAAAATGCAGACGTGTGACCAGTGGTGTTCCACAGGGATCCGTGCTGGGACCACTGTTGTTTGTGATATACATAAATGATTTGGAGGAAAGTATAGGTAGTCTGATTAGCAAGTTTGCAGACGACACTAAGATTGGTGGAGTAGCAGATAGTGAAGGGGACTGTTGAAGAATACAGCAGAATATAGATAGATTGGAGAGTCGGGCAGAGATGGCAGATGGAGTTCAATCAGGGCAAATGCGAGGTGATGCATTTTGGAAGATTCAATTCAAGAGTGAACGATACAGTTAATGGAAAAGTCCTGGGGAAAATTGATGTACAGAGAGATTTGAGTGTTCAGGTCAATTCTTCCCTGATGGTGGCAACGCAGGTCAATAGAATGGTCAAGAAGGCATACGGCATGCTTTCCTTCATCGGATAGGGTATTGAGTACAAGAGTTGGCAGGTCATGTTACAGTTGTATAGGACTTTGGTTCGGCCACATTTGGAATACTGCGTGCTGTTCTGGTCGCCACATTACCAAAAGGATGTGGATGCTTTGGAGAGGGTGCAGAGGAGGTTCACCAGGATGTTGCCTGGTATGGAGGGCGCTAGCTATGAAGAGAGGTTGAGTAGATTAGGATTATTTTCATTAGAAAGATGGAGGTTGAGGGGGGACCTGATTGAGGTGTACAAAATCATGAGGTATAGTCAGGGTGGATAGCAAGAAGCCTTTTCCCAGAGTGGGGGATTCAATTACAAGGGGACACGAGTTCAAAGTGAAAGGGGAAAAGTTTAGGGGGGATTTGCGTGGTAAGTTCTTTACGCAGAGGGTAGTGGGTGCCTGGAATGCATTGCCAGCGGAGGTGGTAGACGCGGGCACGATAGCGTCTTTTAAGATGTATCTAGACAGATACATGAATCGGCAGGAAGTAAAGAGATACAGACCCTTAGAAAATAGGTGACAGGTTTCGATAGAGGATTTGGATCGGCGTAGGCTTGGAGGGCCGAAGGGCCTGTTCCTGTGCTGTAATTTTCTTTGTTCTTTGTTCTTTGTGCTGGGATATCTGGCTATTATCACATTGTGGGATCCTCTGTGCATACATTCCCTTCATCAATTCCTACATTACAACACTGAATCAGAAACAGATGGAGAGAAAAAGAGGGAATGTGAGAAACAGCTGGAGGTGGCAGGTTAAACACAGAGAGAGAGAGAGAGTATTCCACAATCAAACTCTTGGTCGACTGAATGTTGAAGTGTCACCATTGCTGGGATCTTGCTGTGCGCAGCTTGCCTGCAGAATACCCTGCATTGTAACAGTGACTGCTTTTTAGAAGTGAATTCAATGTGTGTAACGCTCTCCTGAAGGCCTGGAATTAAAGTCCTGAGCTTCAAGCCAATATAATTCCCGAGTGATGCAGGTGTTTTGGGCAGTGCCGTGAATTTGAGGGTGAAATGAAATTGTGGGATCTTGCCGAGCACAAATGGCATGCAGTGTTTCCAACATTGCAATAGTGACGAGCACTTCCACAGTTCACTGAGTGTCAAATGTTCCCGATTCAACAATTCATTTTACTGAAGTTCTGAGTTCCGAATTCTCTCTCTATCTTTCTCCAGCTTTCTTTCCATCTGTCTCTCTAAATAAACCTTTAATAGTTAAAAACACACACAGCTGTGTGATTCGTGGTTGGTTTAAATGGTGAGACAGAAATATTTCATCGCTATTTTCAGTCAAGATTACATATGAGATAGAGGGACAAAAAAAGCTATGGACAGGGGAGAGGGAGATACAGAGACAGGGGAGAGAGATAGAGACAGGGGAGAGAGAGATACAGAGACAGATACACACACACAGGTGGAGGTTGCTGTCTAAACCCTTTTATCCTTTGGTTTATTAACTGTGATTTGTTTGTATTTGGGTGTTGAGAGAGTGACTGTCACTGAAGGCAATTCCTGGTCTCTTGCTGTGCTATTTTGCTTAACAATGCCTTTTAATCAATGGTGGGATCCTGCTGTGCATACATTTCCTGCATCAATTCCTACATTACAACACTGAGGCAGAAACAGATGGAGAGAAAGTGAGATTGAGAAACAGCTGGAGGTGGCAGGTTAAATGCAGAGAGAGAAAGAGAGACAGGCGAAGTGTGTGTGAGGGAGGGAAGGCAGAGAAAGATGGACAGAGACACACAGAGAGAGAATCTACACTCAAAACCTTGGTGAACTGAATATTGATGTGTCACCATTGCTGGGATCTTGCTGTGCACTAAAAGCAGATTACCTGCATATCAGATTGCTGCCTGTGGGATCTTGCTGTGCACACACTGCCTGCAGGTTTTCTGCATTGCAACAGTGAGGACCACTTTCAAAATTAATTCATTGAGTGTCAACTGTTCCTGAGGGCCAATAATTACAAGAGCTGAACGTGAAGCTGGATAAAGTCTTGTTTTCAGTTTAAAGATGGAGTTTAGCATTTTCGGAGGACTGTGATGGAATATCTGGCTGTGATCACACTGTGGGATCCTGCTGTGCATACACTCCCTGCATCTATTCCTACATTACAACACTGAGGCTGAAACAAATGGAGAGAAAAAGAGGGAGAGTGAGAAACAGCCTCAGGTGGCAGGTTAAACACAGAGAGAGACAGGCGGAGTGTGGGTGAGGGAGGGAAGGCAGAGAAAGATAGAGAAAGACAGAGAGAAATCCACACTCAAAACCTTGGTTGAAGTACCACCATTGCTGGGATCTTGCTGTGCACAGCTTGCCGGCTGTTATCACACTGCTGCTTGTGGGAACATGCTTTGTACCAATGGCCTGCAGCGTTTCCAACATTGTAACAGTGACGAGCTCTTTAAAATTAATTCATTGGGTGTGAAATACTTCTCTGAAGGTGAAGCTGAAATGTGAAGGTTTGTAACGGCTTGTTCTCATTCCTGAATAATGCTGGTGTGTTAGGCTG